>NW_024104575.1:5353-563978 GCF_003945595.2 Pipra filicauda
AAAAACCAAAACCAAAAAAAAAAACAAAGAAATCCCACAAAACAAAAAACAAACAAAAAGAAATAAAATAAAAAAAAAAACATCCCAACTAACAAGATCTATGAAACTCAAAAATAGATGGAATAAGAAACAACAACCTGATCAGAAACAGATAAGATAGGTTTACAAGAACTGAATCCTAGCAGCAAGAATACAATACTATACAAGTTGCTGCAAATTAGAAAGGTACAAATTAACAAGGCACACATTTCTCTGACGTAATTGCTCTTCAATTCAGAAAATAACATCCCTATAACATGACTCAAGCTAGACTCCAAAACTTAAAGCACTCTAAATAAAGGTTTTGGGAAAATATGAAGACTTGATCTGCATGCAAAACTTTAGATTATGCCAAATCTAAATGAAAATGAGTGAAAGGACAGCACATAGAATATGAAATACTCCCAAGAGGTGGCAAACTGTACCTGTGGCTCAGGAAGGATAAACAAACATCAGTCATATGATATCCTGTCTCACAAAGGTTTGCAGTGGTTTTTGTAAAATTTGTAAAAGCATGCATGGAGGTGCTGCCATGCCAGAACATATTAAAAGGAACAAAACAGATGATAAGTATTTCTAAGAAAACTGAAATAGTAGTCAAAGGAATTTACTGGTGGATCCTATCTGGAAATGTTACCACCTAGTCAAGTACTGCACCACATAACATATAACAAACATATATCCAAAACTGAGGGGAGACCTCATCACAGTCTACAACTTCCTCGTGAGGGCAAGAGGAGGGGCAGGCACCGATCTCTTCTCTGTGGTCACCAGTGACTGGACCTGAGGAAATGGCCTGAAGTTGTGTCAGGGGAGGTTTAGGTTGGGTATTAGAAAAAGGTTTTTCACTCAGAGGGTGGTTGGGCACTGGAACAGGTTCCACAGGGAAGTGGTCACAGCACCTAGTCTACCAGAGTTCAAAAAGCATTTGGATGATACTCTCGGGCATATGGTGTGACTCTTGGGGACAGTCCTGTGCAGGGCCAGGAGTTGGACTCGATGATCCTTGTGGGTCCCTTCCAACTCAGCATATGCTGTGGTTCTGTGAAAACAACTCACACACATAGACACAGACACTCCAGAGGTTTGTAGCGTATTCTTCCTTCCTCTCCTCACTATCAAGACAAATTTTCCTATGGAGACTATAACTCACTGAAGAAACTTGCCCCAGAAAGGTAGCCAAAATTATTGTTTCCAATATTTTGCTTAAAATATATATTAAAAAAAATGTAAAGAAAATTAATTAAGTATGCTATGTGAATCTAAAAAAATTAATTTTAAAATGTTTTACAAAAGACCAGATGACATATCAAGGAAAACTAGAAAGCAAAACCTTTCAAACAAATTAGGAACTTTTTCCTAAATAAACAATGATTTGATTTGTTTGGTTTAGTTTCATTTTTTAAATAAGAGTATGATGGAAGATACAGAGATTTAGACATTTTTTGAAACTCAACTATTTGAACTTAATCCAAAAATTTGTATTTACTCAAAGCTGAAATAAAAATGGTTTACACCCAAATAATATTTAAATAGAAAGCTACATGACTACGCACATTTCAGAGGGAACATAGTGCTATCCATTAACAGAATGAAAAGCTTTATTGTAAGTGCTAAGAAACCACATAAGGAATAAGATAATGTGAAAAACATATTTTTTAATTTGCCTCCTAAAACTCAAAAATTCTGGAATTATAAACTTGACATTGTCTCAAAATGTTGTAAAAAAAAATCCTTCCAAAGTGAAAGAGCAAAAACAGACACAAAGAGCCAAGAATTTGCAAATATCCAAACCTTCATGGTTTTGATAACTATAAATATCTAACTGAAACACTCTACCAATACTTATTGGGGCTCAGTAGACAAAACTGTGGATGCTGGAGAGAAAAATAAATAATTTCAGCTTTTAAAACCATCTCATTAAAGAGAAAGTTAGAGACAGATCTTATTAACATCTGTGACAGACATCATATACAGGCTTCCAGGAAATAATAACAAATATTTGTGCCAACACACGAATACACTTTTTGCATTAAAGAAGTTGTAAAGGAATTTAGTAAAAAAGATCTTTATCAAATTTTCTACTGTAAAAGATCCCTTCAAAGGATCTTTTTACTCACAAAGTTGAAAAATCAATGGCAACAATGTAAATTCTGGAACGGAGGAAATATCAATCATAATTAAATTAAATTAAACAAGTTGCAGTGGGAAAAATGTTGAGATCTATTATACTAGGAAATTAAAATTTTATTTTTTTAAACCAATGTAAAAAAAAGGGAGTGACTATCTAATTGTGAATTAAAATTATTTAAAGAATTTTCAAACAACTCACCTTTGGCATTCAGAGAAGGTAAATCACTAAAATGACTAAAGAGTTTACAAACACTTTGGCATGTCATATCTGAATAGATTTGTTAAGGAATTACATTAAACAAATTAAATGATAATAATTTTTAAAAAAAGTCTTCTACTTCTCACTCCTACTTTACAGACTTCAGAGGAAGAACCCAGGGCAATGCTATTCACTCTATCCTATGGCTGTACAAATACTTAATTATTCATTTCACTAACCACTCACTAGAGTATGGGTAACAGAAAAAAATAATCTGGAAGGTAAAAAAAAATTATTTCAAGTCAGATGGAAAAAATCCTTTATAGGCAATCCTTTACAAAAGGGAAAGAAAGAAAATGTTTTGAGATATCTTTAATCTGGATTTTGGTATCTTTGTAGACAGAAGTCTTGTTTCAAAGCAAAAATATATTTTTTATTTTGTATTAAAATACCAAAAGAATATATTTTAAGTCTTCTCCTTTTCTTCCTATGAAAGGTCTTAAATTAGGTAATGAACAGAACTCTCTTCAGTCTATCATCATAAAGTCATGTTACTGAAGAATTTAATGTAAAATCACACCAGGATCATATGAACTTGGCACAAACATCCATATAGAAGTCTATAGGCAGTCTAAAATGTGTGCTTATCTAAATTTCTTTTTTTTTCCTAGCCAACTTCTACAAATTGGTTTCTGCTGATGAGAGATTGCCACTTTCATCTAACGGGGAAAACCTTTCAACCCTATTCAAGGAAAGACGTTGCAGAAATCCCCCTTTTCTCTGACTGAAACGCCATGTCTACCCCATGCAGAAAAACTGAGGGTTTAAAAATAATAGAGCCACATCTTCATGACTAAACATCTGAGCATTTAAGCCTTGCTCCTCCACAGTGCTAATGAGCATTCAGTGCTGATTATTCACATGCTCTGAGATACTTTTTAAACCTTACTGTTTATGGTAAATTGTCATTTAAGATGACCAGTTGCCTAAAATTATTTCCAAATTAATTACATCTGTGCTCACTGGTAGCTGGTATTTGTGCTGTCCTTGAACTTTTTTGTAATAATTAAAACCTGCAAGAATTGGCAAAACTTATACTGACACCATTCTCAATTTTGTTATAAATATTCAGCAATAGTAACAGGTCACAACTTGCTTTTATAGGTTGTTTGGTTGTCATAAAATAGGGTGGCATCAAGATCTATAAGTGGAACACACAAAAAAAAGAGAGATCCAAGCAAAATATAAGTGCTGTTTCGTGCACTGTATTTCTATTGTGCATCCCTTCTAGTTCAAAACCTCATTTTGTTCAGCTTTATAAAACACTGACTCACCCAGCTACACAGTCTAAGATAGACTGGTGAGTTCTACTAGTCCTAACAGGGAGATATTGAGGAGGAAATTCACATCAGTATGGATATCACCATTTGAGCTCAAGGCACTTCAGGGATCAAGGCAACACAGAAATAAAATTGGCTCCATCTCAAATACCTCCCTTGGAACATTACCTCAATACAAAAAGGAATTTATCAACGTGGGACCCAAGTGCTTATCCATGCTGCTACATTCTGCCTTGTCGCATTAATAATTTTTTTGGCCTCCCTAGTATGTGGTATGGATTGTGTTTCCATTGCAAAGCAAGGGAAAACATTCCCTATTCCAAAATGCTGCCATAATAGAAGAATTTTTCTTTTTATTTTGAATGCAGTGTTTTCTAGTATAAGTAACTCAAGCTTAAAACATGGCAATGACTTAACGTACTCATGAGGATTTTTCTGTCAGTTAGGGGCAGAGTGCTTTTTGCCTGTGCCTTTTTAATAGTTGAGGAGTAGAAAGTTTTCATCAGGTCTCTGGCCTAAAATTCATATTCTGCCACAGCCTCAGGCAAATAAGAGATTCACCCTTATCCTTAAGTCATTCTGACCGGTCTTGCTGGATGTTGACTTTGCAGACTGTGTCTCCACTAGCAATCAACGTGGTGCAACAGCAATGGATCCATAGTGCAGAACAGTTGCTGCAGTGGAGCTGATCATCACACTGCAGGAGTCAGGGGAAGTTTACTCTCAAATAGCTCTGATGGGGTCCTGTAAAGGGAGCATTCATTAGCAGTCAGAGTGCACTAGGAAAGCTTCTGGAGTGTATCTTGCTGGCTAGTTTTACTTGAGAGGAGTCCACTGTGAGATCATAAAACCAGCCATTTTTTGGAGACTCCTTTAAAAGTGCAGGTCTGACCTGAACAAAAACACCAATGTTGGCAGACCACAGAGCATCACCACAAGAACAGGCTATGAACAATGTAGGCGTGCACAGGCTGAGAGGGCAAAAACAAATGCGAAAGGTTGTCTCAGAAGAGCAGGAAGTGAACATAAACATTTTCTTGTTCAGCTGAGGCAATATAATAGAAGAAGCAAAGACAGTATCATAGAATAACAAAATTAAAATAATCATTTAAAGGTACATTAAAAATAATCTCTTCCATGAGCAGGGATACCATTCACTAGACCAGGTTACTCTATCTGTCAGTGATGTTGAAACATAAAGAAATAACCCGTTGGTCTGTAGATTGTAAAATAGAGCTCTAATTGCTGCACTATGTAAAAAAATTTAAATCAGCAACTACTATCCTCAAATACAGCATTAATTAGCCAACAACAGCTCTAGCAGAATAGATAGCTTTGTCCAACTATAGTCTATCGTTCCTTTTGGGTCTAGCCCTCAGTTATTGAAAGATACATAGATGCCATTAAAGAGTAATAGGGGAAAAAACAAAACATCTCTCAGCTCATTTATTCTGTAATTGTCATTGTTTTTGAGATTAAGGTCTGACCAAAAAAAAAATAAATTTGTTTTGCTCTTTTACTTCGGGTTTTTTATTTGCCTGGTTATGTCAAGCAGGAGTATGTTATTTTATACATGCTTCTAGATTAGGACACCATCATTTATGATCATGAAAAAAAAGCTGGAAATCTTTTAGAAATATGCTTTTTTATGGTTTAATTTTATGCTTTCTAGTTATACTTGGTGCATCAAAATAGCAGTGTTCCCATACATAATAGAAGACAACATATTTTTAATCATGGAAATATGTAATTTTACTCACTTTACACAGTTTTTACTGAACTTTACTTTTAAAGTTTGCTGTGTGCTTTAAAAATTTTGTCCACCTTAGCTCAGACAGGGAATTAGAAATTCTGAGTTTTATCACTATTGCTTGCAATATTTAAGTCTACTTACTTATATTTACACTAAAACAACTGATTCCTAATATTTGACTGCATTTTCTGAAGAAATCCATAATGTTCATGTTCAAAAAGTACATTAATGAAAGATACAAAGTTCCTGTGCTTTCCACAGTGGAAAGCTCCAGGACAGCTCTTAAAAGAGTGGGGGAAAAAGCCAAACACAGTGAAAGAGCAGCACTGATTTAAATCATAATTATCCAGAAATAGCTGCATAAAGCAGGTAAAGTTCAGCAGAACTACATGCCCTTGTGCTGCTTTAGAATGCAGTCAAGATTATGCAACACAACTCACCCTCTCCTGTGTGATACTGCATTTTGCTCTTGCTACTTGAAAACAGACTGTTAAAAATTATTTACATTCCAATGTCTATTTAATGACAGTTGATCTATTTTAACAAACTTTTCAAATACTGTTTCCGGATCTCTATTTTTATTTTTAATAAGGCTATGTAAAAAGCAAGTATAAATAAAGCCCTAATACAATAGTACTACATAAACACGTGTTTTGCTCAGAACAAGAACTCTAGAGAGATAATTAACTCAAATTGCAGGGGTTTTGTCCAAATGCTCTGCAGTTACTGACAATTTCCCTACTTTTAACTACCTTATAATTATAAATGGTCTATATGCCAGATCAGTTTGTCATTTTTCTATTGGCTAACAAGAAATAAAAGCTCAAGCTGTAGTCTGCCTTCTTTATTGTGCCTTCTTTATTCCATATGGTGCCATCTCCATGGTTGCTGTTACAAATGAGAGAAAAGGATAACTCTAGCCTTAAATTCCCTCCAGCCAAGATGTTACTAATTTGTAAATCCCATTGACAGTCACAAATAGCAATGTAAGTTTACCTGCACTTGCATGTCTTAATGAAACATACAAATTCCTTTTAAACAACAGTCATTATGTTCATATTTGAATACCCATTCATAATGACACTGAAATTTTGTTATATTATTTATTTATTTATTTTTAAATAGTTTCATTAATATATAACAGTTTATCTGATGTTCAGGACATGATAATATTTTCTTTCCTGTGTACCTAACCACCATTGTTACAGCAATGCTGTCCATAGAACATGGTCTGAAGTGTCTGCTCATAGAGTTTGATGATCTGGCAAAATAAGCAGAGTTTTAGGCAGGTTTTTGGTTAGAAAATGTATTTGTTCAAATTAAGGTTGTGCAGTAGCTCCCAGTCTGAAAGACAACAGTATTATTCATCTTGTCAGCAAGCTGAGCTTGTTTTAAGATTTTGGATTAGTTGCAGGAAATGTTTCTGTTTGGTTGAATGTAGCTTCCTAGAAGCTACAGTAGAAGTTTAATTCAATCTGAGCAGATACTAAGATTAATGTTGCTTTTACATGTGTATTCAACCAGCAGACCTGTCTGAATGGCCAGAAAAACATGTTTAATTTTTGAGGAAGTCATTAAATTTTCATTATGGCAACATGAGCATTAAATAGTTATCACTGACCATTGAAAGAAGGAAAACGCAAAAATATCTTATATGAACCTCAGTGTGTCTTCTTTTCTCCTGTATTTTTTATGACAGTTTCTATGTAAAAGCTCTAGTGATGACAACTTTCTATCTTCCCTTCTCTTTCTAAAGGAGCAAAGACAGTCATTCCAGAGAAAATATTGGTCTATGAATATTGGTTAATTCTGATAAACTGATGAACTGCCAGTATAATGTTAGCCTGTGTAAGCCACATACTCCAGTATGCAACAGTCTTTGTGGACCAATTTTCCACTGCCCTTGTGGGGTTCTCTCGTTTTAATGAGCACAGAGAGCCAAGGGAATCACTTTTTCAACACTGTTCACACTCTGTCATGATCAAATCCCAACTGAACAGACTAATATCAAAATTGTTTCATAAAAAGTCTTAAAATGAAACTTTTAAAGAGTAATGGTACAGCAATAGAAAATTGATTTCAAAGAATCACCCAAATACCATGTCTTACATTAAGAGAAAGAAACAGGACACATGAACACACATTTGAAGCATTGGGTTTTGTTTTTTTCTATTTGCACAAGGAATATCCATGAAACCAATTTTTCCTATACCTCATAAAACTGATTATATTGCAGCCAACCTTCAAATTTATGCATCAGTACACATTCCTAAACAAGCTTTATGTATTTGTGCAATATAATTATAGTGTATACCAATGCAACATAGTTGTTATGGCAAACAAAAAAAATACCCACCCCACTTCTATTTTGCATCCATGCAGACCTAAAGCCTGAAAAACTAGTTTGGCATCTGGAAAGGGTCCTTTGATATGAATGACAAAACTCCTGATGATGTTAGTTGAGCTAACAGCCCACTCTAAGCAACCTCGTTTCCTTCAAATAAATTTTTGGCTTTTTTGTCCTGGATTTTAAAAGTGTTTTAACCATTTTAAATTATACTATATGTATTTAATCACGTCTCAGTTGAGTAGTCACTCCTCAGGCAAAGATCTCATCAATAGGAATAAAGGTTATTAGATCTGACTGTAATTAATGACCATAAAAATTTATCCAAGCCATAAATTTATAAACTATGGGCACATAAACTTTAGAAAATATTTCTAACTCAGTCCAGTTCTATTTCAATACCAGAAATAAAAAAAGATTTAATCTTATCATAAGATATTTGACATTAGTGAGGCACCTTTTATTTATCCAAACGATTTACTGTACCCTCCCAACTTCTTGTGCACTCCCAGTCAACTTGCTGGAGTGGAATGAGAAGCAGAAAGGGGCTTGACTCTATGCAAGCAGTACTTAGCAGTATCTAAAACGTCCCTGTGTTATCAGCAATGTTTTCAGCACAAATCCAAAACATGACACCATGCAAGCTACTGTGAGGACAATTAACCAGCACATGTACATATCCCACACTTATACAAGCTAATATTTGTCTTTTATGCTATACTACTTTCTGGGCTTGCTATTAAGAAAATCAACAACAAAAAAAATCACCCAAAGTCATCTTAGATAATTAAAATATATCCATATTAGACATATATAAGAAATGCAGAAAACTTCCTTATTAGCAATTATTAAAGTTCAATGAAAAAAGCCCACATTATGCTATTTAATTTCTTATAATAGCCAGAAATTCCAGTTTTCCCAAGACTAACACTGTGATGAGCTGACATTGCTACTTGCAAGTTTACAACTTGCACTGGTTATAGAACCAGGTGGTAGTCAGTACTGAACCCTTGGTCTTGCTCCCATTTTCCCTCTCAGTGAAAGCTATGGCACAATCATCTATAAGAACAATGGAAATCCTTCTCATGCACTTCTGAACATGAGAGAAAAAAGACAAAGTGTAAGAAGATAAAATACTGAGTCAGTAAAGCAGCATTAACAGAATTAGTATAGGTGTTCCATTAACAGCAGTGAGGTCATTCCCACCCTAGATTTTAAAGACAGGTGGATAGGTGACTATTAAAAACAAAAGCACTGCCAAAAAAGCCCCACTAAAATGTGGAGGAAGGATAAATATTGACAAAGGAGAAACCTTTGGTAACCTTCTGAAAGGTCAACAGGAGAGTTAACAGGAAGCGAACAAGTGAATTCTCTTAGTCACTAGTGTCTTACATCTAAGGTGAATTGAATGTTATGTTTGCGTCTGAAGACATGGCAGAAATGTTGTATGATCTTTTCTATGACTGTAGGGAGAAAACACAGTGATAAACATACATAAATAGGAGGAAGAGAAGAGAGAGTTCCAGGATGCAAGCTCACAAAAAATGCCAGAGAAAGGTAGTTTCCTTCCTAAAATATGCGCGTGAATAAATATGAATATTTTTTAATGCATTTATTTAAATACCCGTAGATTACATATATTACATTAAATTATATATTTTATGCATATAATACATATCTTACATATTATACATATGCATAAAATTAGTGAGTATACCCTACCTCCATGAGGAAGTAGCTTAGGATAACAAATATGGGTAAATTAGAGCTTTTTGTAGTAGATAGGATGGTGTAAGCCTCAAAGATATTTTCAGTGGGTTTTAACTTGTTTTGGAGTATGTCAAGAAGGTTTGAAATAGCCATGTAATACTTTAGAATATGCATATATCAGTACTGTTGTCAAAAAGCCGAACTTCTGTGGAGAATATTTCCACAGTATGGTACAAACATTGGCCAGCATATCATTTTGCAGAACCGCTCCCCTTGTTAAACCTTAATTGTGCTTTTAAGTTTCTTTGATTCCTCGTCTGGGGAAAGGAAATGAAAAAAATCTGTGGTAGCTGATTCTGACTGTAGTGAAACCTATTGAGAAAAGAACTGACCTGCTGCTGAACTCAGATAACAAGCAGCTTATGCCTACACCCGACAGCTCATGCTCTTTAGTGAAAGGAGACAGACGGAGGCAGCTGCACTGGCAATTGCACCGAGTATTCTATCTTCCATTCATGAAATGAACACATAACCCAGTTCAAAATCCAGTCAGAGGCTTCAGAAATATGTAGGAAGGTAGTTAGATTTCAAAAAGCAATGAGGAAGACAAGAAAATAAGTTTTTAATTCACCAAGTTGTATTTTTACAAACTATGCTGACCTCTTTCCATCCACATTTTTTGCACTTCATACATTGTCAAAATTATTTCAAGTAAATGCAGTCAACTGACTTGGATATATCTTAGCCTGCTCTCATTTCTCACGGTGGAAAGAATAAAGATGTGTCAGTGGATGAGAAGGCAGTAGTCACTGTGTCTTAAGTATAATAAGCAAATAATCCTACTTTCCAAATATATTTTCAGAAACATCTAAATCTGAAATAACGCTTTCATGTACGTATTGAGGAGCTGCTGGATTTTTGTAAAAAATACGTGGCACTATTAAGTGTCAGGTTAAATCCGATTTCCTGGTGGAAGAATTATCTCTGCCATGGTTCATCTAACAGCAGAGGTGAACCCAACAACTTTCTTGTATTTATAACATTTTTTCTAAGGTTTCAGGAAAACAAGTTAATGAAAGTAGGGTGTTGTACAGCAGAAACACAATGAACCATGGAGGCAAACAAAGACTTCTCTGGACCTAAAGCAGCTGTGCAAAAAGAGTGACTTTTGGATAGAAAAGACACGAAGGAACAGAACAGGTGTCTTAAGTACAAGCTCTGTGCATTAGAGACAAGTTATCTAATGTCAGATGATTTTAAACATTTTTAGCATCAATTCACAATAACAACTGCAGATGATTTAGCCAAAAAAAGGAGGAATTAGAAGAATTTCTGAGACCGTTAAAATAATTTCATGGTAACTTTTTCCAAAATGAAACATTTAATTTCATTTCCACAAATTTTTTCCTTTCAGAACTAGCAAAATAAAGCTTCTTAAATTTTGAATCAGACCTTTTTATCTTGTAAAAATATTTCGAGTCATTAAAATGAAATGAGATATTTTCTATGCATTTACTCAATATAGTTTTCTTGAAAATGTAGTAGCTTTTTTATAACTAAATCTTAGGAAAAAAGGTTCCAGTTCAAGAAATTCCTTATTTTCCTTAATTTTATTTTAGCTACTGAATTAAAATTTGATTATATACTTAGCCTTGACCCTAAACTTATTTAACAATTCAGGTAGAAACACATATCAATTTTTTAACAAGAACTCTTTTAAAAAATATTTCCGAGTTTGATAATATGGAGTATATAAAAAAATTAAGACACCTTTTAATTAGCGAGAGAGAACTTTTGCTGTTACAAATTGGGTAATCTTTGCTGCATCTTTATTTTGACATGTAAAAGAAGAGCAGGGAGATTATTCAGAAGCTGAAGGCCAGGTGAAATTAGTATGTCAATGTCAGTAATGTATTAACACGGTTGGGAGTTATAATGGTATTGAATTAATGTTTTAAGACTGGTATTATGATGAATATTGATATTTCTGTTAATGAATATAACTTCAATAGTTCAGTTTATTTATTTTGGTGGGCAGTTTCTTACAAAACTCTAATTTCAAATCAAAGGGATTTAGTCTTTTAGTTTTACATTTAGTCATCCTTGTCTTCCAAAACCCTGTGTTTAACTCTTTAAAGGTAAGAGCCCTCTCTACTGTACTGTCATGCTGAAGCCTGAGGGCACAAGGTCCAATTAGCTTTAGCACCTGAATTAGAAGATGGCTTTTAGCAGAAGCTTGTTGGAGCATGTTCCTGGAACTAGTAAATGATTGTGATCCAATATTACAAAAATAAGAATCAGGAGAGAAACTGGAAAACTCTCAGCTTTTAAAAGTTCAAACTAACAAGGAGACACATTCGGATCCACTTGAACCTTCTCTTTCCAGAACTAAGATTGGGATCCTCTGGGCAAAATACTCTGGTGGGCAAAAATCATATAGTGGTACCTATGAGCTGATTTGTTAATCTGTAATTTGCTGTTCAAGCTCTCTCTGCATCACAGTGACTTGTGATGAAATAAATGGCATAGATCCCATACTCCACTCTCTATTTGATAGGGAACTTCCCCAGAACCCATTGAGATAGAAGGCTCTGCATTGACTCCAAACACAGGGATGTAGACTGGGAGCACAGCTAAGGCCCCATAGAACTTCAGCATGTTGAGACAGAACAAAGACAGAGCTTTATTCCTTCAGTTGTAAAAGAGATGCGAAAGGAGAGAAGCAGTTAATGGGAGACCATGAACATTTGTCTGCTCTGATAAACAGTGCTATACTTGTCTAAATTTTGTTACTCTTTTTATCCATTCTAACCAAGGAAGGAAGAAGAACCCTACCATAAGGAAAAACACACATTTCTTTTTAATGAATGAATCTTTCCATCATTAAAATATGTTAATCACCAAATAACCAGAGACATTACTTAAGTAATTATTATAGACTTATGAAACAGATGTTATTGAAAATGAACACTTAGCTGCTAAAATTAATTCCACAGCATTTATGTTTCCTGCATTAACAAAATGTATCTTTAGCATTTGGTCTTCAGTATGCATTTACAGATAGAAAGTGAGGCTATCCATGGTTTATTTATATTCAACGAAGTATGTGCTAAGAAAGAAAAGATGTCGCTCTGCCTATAAAAATGTTAGCAAACAAAGAGGAGTTTAGAGGAATTTAAAATATGGTTCAGTCACAGTTTTATACACATCCAGAATGTAGCACAGAATTGAAACATCTTGCCTACAAAACTAAAGGCAATAATCAAGACGACCTGTCCCGGTTTACAATTCCAGAGGTTTTCTCATGGGATGGAAGCTGACTTGTAGTCATTAGACATTTATTCCAACTTTACCACCAAGACATCGAAGCATGTTTTAGACCGGATGAGGAACTAAGTTCTTAAACAAAAGATGGCAATGCTACCACCTCATTCTGAATAAAAAATACCCAGACACCTTAAATATCACCAAAACAATGAAAATTGAAAGCTTGCGATGGAGTGCCTCTAAATTATAAAACAATAATACAGCTCATAGAAGAAGTAGCAATGTAGATGTATTAAGTCTGAGACTGTACTTACCAGACTAAAGGCAAAAGTCTTCTTACCATAAGGAATTTATCCACTATAGAAGAGTGGTTGGGCAGAGGTTTATCAAGAGACAAAAAACCTTTTACAAAGAATGCTGTTCACATTTTAAGTAGACATGAAAATAGACCATATGAGGAAACGAAATGGTGTGAACAATGAAAAAACTTAGTTAAATTTTTATGTTTAGGGTATTTTTCCAACTTACTGACCACCTTTTACTTCAGCACAGCTTCAGTGTACTTTCCAAAAAAACCCAAATTATCAATTTCACAAAATCTACGTCTGCCAAGCCACAGCAAAAACAGTGAGCTCCATTTTATACTTTAATAGAGCTCAATTTTTCCCGGATCACTGGTAAGAATTATTAAATATAAATACACATATCTTCATTACATAAATTAAATCTTCTTAACATGTAGTATTATAAGTATATTTGCCATTTACAGAAACATCTGCAGGATTCTTTTCTCTCTTGTGGACATTACACTCAGTTAGCGAGAAAAAACCTTGGTTTCAATATTTAAATACTCAATACTCTGTTTTACCATCTGACACTAATAGAATTATTTATCTAGAAACAAAGGAGCTGGTTAAGACAGATACTGAAAACATTGGATTATGAGTCATACTCCAGACATACATTAGTAGTTACTTATTCCAGTTTCTTTTCAAGCCAATGATTTCTCGATTTCTAGTGATTCAGTTTGTAGGTTCGTCAGCAGTATAACTCAAAACCAGTGTCTTCACTCAATTAAAAAATTCCTGTTTTTGATCTACACTATAAATGCAAATACAACTAAGTGTATTTGCATATATTTGTATAAAGAACTCAGAGACTCACCAGCACAGAGTACAAGTGTACACATTACAAATCTGAAATGTGATATCCCAACTCTAAAGCAAAACAATGGTCCCTGATCTTTACAATGCCCACCATCCCCTGGATATTGTTAAATTGCACAAACTCTTATTGAGGTAAACTGCCTTTTTTTTTGTTTGTTTGTTTTGTGGGGGAGTCACTATTGAATGGCACAGAACCCACTTGTCTGCAATGTGATAAAGGTTGGCTACAGAAACTTCTCTCAACTTGTGAATTTGACCTCCTAACAAAGAGCTTCCAAAGAAATGACCATGAAATCATTTGCAGAAAGTTTTTTAGATTTAGTAGGTTGATAAACATACAGAAATGAACACCACATATTCTCACCTTTCAGCATTTTTCAATTGGATTGCTATCAAAAAGATAGGTGATCTGTAAAGAAAATAACAAGAATAGGACAAGACAGAATAAGTTCAAAAATATTAATAAAATCTTCGAGTAATGCTTCGAAGTTTCACAGTAGTTCTTTCTTTTGTACACACATGTGCACTTGTCTTTTTTCCGATTTCTAAACATTTCTTGAAATCAAAGGGTCTGTAATTTTTCAAAGCATATTGGGGCTTTTCACTAAAACTCAGGCAGCACATAAAGAAAGCAAACAAAACAGCAGAAAATAAATATCCTTTAGTAAGCTAATTACTATGCTTTATACAACCAAAAGAGGTCTGAAATTTTCTAATTACATAGTGAATATATGAATATTTCCTCTGGCATGTGGGATTTAAGGAGTGAGTTTGAGAAGATATGAAAGGAAATGAGGACCTTGAGAGATCAAGTATGATACCAGCTTGATTCCATTACAATAATTTGTCAACTGCTGTCTGATCAAAATGAAAGAGAATATTCAGGCTCCCTTTTTTTTTTAATTATAATACTTACTATGACACTTATTAGAAATCTTATAATGAAGTTCAAGACTCTATGTGATGACTTACTAAATTTCAAGTTATTTACTATTATTTGTCTCTTTTTTCAGAGTTTAACCTAAGTCCAGTCAGACTTGGGTAGCCAGGAAAAACTGCATTTTTTGTTGCAGGAAGTTGGAAGTGATTTTGTGTAAAAAGCAAAGCTATTTCTTAAAACTTTATATGATAGATTAAGATCACAAAATGCCACAGTAAAAGAAAAAACTTGCTAAGACAGTTTAAGGGGTGAAAGGAATATGAGGTATGCATACTTATTTCTATAAAGTGTGTAGAGGTTCATGGTAACTTTTCATTATTTAGTACTCCTCAGCTACTAGATAGCAACCCAGGGAAGTGGTGGAGTCACCATCTCTAGAAGTGTTTAAGAAATGACTGGACAGGGCACTTAGTGCTGTGGTTTAGTATTTGGTCAAAGGTTGAACTTCATGACCTTGGATGTCTTTTCCAACTTTAATAATTCTATGATTCTATGACTCTTACTATACTCTTTCTTGAGAACTGCTGTTCCCATTGACTCTGTAGGTAATTATTCCTGTAGGTTCTTAATATTCCCATTGACTCTGTAGGTAAGTCAAAACACCTCTGCATTTTCCTTTTTCTCTTGTCCTTCTCCCTCCCACCAATAAACATAATTTCCTACCAGGTGTTACACAAAATATTTTGAAGTGATTACTTATACTGTAGTAAATTGTATACATGCATGCATATACTTTAAAAAGATAACTGAGGCAGTAATATGTTCTGAGGACAGATGAAAGTAATCAAGATGCTTTTGCTCTTCCTCCATGAAAAGATCAGTTATACATCCAATATGCTCAGGTATAGCAAGCAGAACGATAGCAAGATATTATCTTCATGGTCTCCTGTTCAGTTGTACTTCATGAATCTATATTGACTAGATTATCCAAAGCTGACAGAGGTGTGAAAGAACAGGGAAAGAAAAAGAGGGAATTGGCTGTGCACATATATAACCTAAGAGTGGCTTACCTGTTTTTCCTGAACAGCAATTTATAAGTTCTCAGCTCTAGCCCATGCCATTATTTATTATAGAGTCTCCCATCTGGCAAGGCAGCTAAGCACAAGGTGCATTTCTCTATAGATAAGAATCTGTAATAGAACACCCTTAACCTGAAGATGTTCAGACTGTTGACATACTCTTTTATGGGAAAAGCTGGACTTAAAAGACAAGAGACTACATCTTCTTGCCAGACAGTTCATATAGATTTCTTACACATTGTAAAAACAGCTCTAAAGGAAAAAGCTGCATTCCAAAAATGTGCAAAAGAGATTTAGGGGGTTTGTTTGCTTGTTTGTTTGTTTTGGATTTATTATTTTTTAAGGAAATAGGGGAAATTACCTGTGTCATCTGCTTTGCTAGCACAGACCGGCTTTATTTCGAATCGGATTGATGGAAGCCTATTAAGAGTCTAATAGAATCCTAATGCTTTTATCTCACACAAGGTCTCAATTCAAATAAGAGTAGAAAAGATAAAAGACCAGGCTTCATGTACAGATCAATTTCTTAATAAATCGCTTGATATTTTAAATCACTTCATTTGCACTTCTAGAGCTCGATTGGCAGGCAAACTGAAGTCTAAACAGTATTTAATAGAGCATCTCCTACTATTTTCACTAAGTCATGCATGTGTGTGTGTAGGGCAGGGCAGACAGGTTTGTCTGAATGATTTAGCCTTTTTCCACCAGCACCGCGTCAAGTGCACACAGTAACTGATCTGTAGCAGGTAATTTTGAAACTTAGGACAATAAAGGTTTGTGAAGTGATTTTATTCTAGGCAGAATGGCCCTTTATCTAACTTATTTTTTGTTTGAAAGGACTGTGAAAACCTTGTAACATTCCATTAAATGTTTTACAATATTAAGTATGCACTAATAAAAATGTGTTTGCATGAATATGACAAACTGAAGAGATAATGAGCTAAAATAAATTTGCAGAACTATTTTATGTATCAAAAAAGTAATTGGACTGTACAGTTTAGCTAATTTTGTTTGCTCTTTTCAAATGCGAGATTTTTATGCAGTGTTTTAAATCCTTCACAGAAAGGCATCCCCAAAATTACTTTTAAACAGCTTTTTTTTTTTAAATATCATCATTTTCCCATCAAGGTAATGTTTTTAAGGAATGACTATTACCCAAAATTTTATTGCCAATTTGTAAGATTTTCCAAAGCATGCAGTCCAAGCAGTGACTGAAGCAGACAAAGCTTTTGTGTGCATCTACACAGGTGCGCATATAATTTTTTCATCTAAAATCCTTGAAAATATTTCCTTAGTAATTTTCATTTTAAAAAATGACAAATGAAAAGCATCGACTCTTTTCCAGGAAATGTGCAGTAGGTCTTCAAAGAGATTCACCGATCCAAACAACTTAAATGACAATAAAACTTATATTCTTTTCATGATGATAATTTGTGTTGATAGATGTTGCCTTTTTCCTGAGTCAATGACCACTATGCAATTATTCTTTTCTAAATCTCACTATTTAACTCAGGCAGCCAAAGCCACTTAATAATTTCCTTAGCTCTGTTACGCAGAGGTCTAGATTGGGATTTTTGGTGAGGGGTGTTTATGTTTTAAATTGAAATCACTTTTTAATGACTACTTTCTTGAAAACATGTATTTGACAAGACTATCCTTTCACATTTCTCTCCCTTCCTTTCCATTACTGCAGCCTCAGTTGGCCTAATACATTTCTGTTCCTCATTTCCTTGAAGAAATTTGCAGCCTAAACAGACAGAAAAATTCTATAAAACCAACGTGAAGCATGCTGTTCCTCCAACTAAAGTGGATGTTAAAGACTCTGTAATCTCTTCAGCAGGAACCTACTTGAAGTACGTGTACAGAAAAATATCTACTTCTAATAACCCATGCTACTGCAGACTCCTTTTAAGTTAATGTTACTTTATGTGACTGTTGCCTTGTGTCATAGTTTCTTTACTAGATGCCATGATAACAAATCCATTTAACATTCATAGGAACTGAACCAAGAACAAAAATTGTTTTCCTGGGCAACTTTTGAGGTTTTCAGAATTATCTTTGTTTCTTGATGGAACAGACGCATTTTGAGCATTTTAGTTAAAACAGCATATGGCAGGGTACCATTTTCCATAAAACAGAGCATTGTGGGGAAAGAAATGTCCTCCTCAGCATTTGGGGTGGCTTAGTAAAAGTTGCCCGTTCGAGTCCATGGGCTTCCTGATCCACAGCAGAATTTTTCATTTCACATCAACAGAACAAAGCTTTCAACCACATCTCACTTCTCTAAGTCAGAATTTAACTATTGAAGTAAAGCTAGAATTTGTTTTCTCTGTTCTCATACCTCTTCAGGTTTGACAGAGCCACTGATTGGACACAAGAAGGACAAGATGATTGGGAACAGTCCCTGTGGATTTGCCAAGGATAAATCATGCACAACTTACCTGATTGCCTTATGCACCAAAATGCCTCTGTGAATAGAGAGGGCCGTGGATAGCTTTTACCTATACTTCAGTCTGGCTTTTGACACTGGTGCCCTGGGAGCTGGGCGGGAGCCAGCAGTGAACCCTGACAGCAGAGGCAACCAGCGTCATCCAGGGCTGTGTCGGCAGGAGCACTGCCAGAAGCTCAGGGTTGTCGCCTCTGCCCAGCGCTCATTGTTAGACCACATCTGGATACCATGACTGGTTTAATGCCCTCCAGCGCAGGAAAGACATCAATAACCTGAAGGGAGTTCATCCCCACGACACTCAGGACTTGAGGGTGTCCTGTGAGTCGAGCCTGGGACAGTAAGGCTTGTCCAGCCTGGGGCAGAGATTATTTTGAGGAGTCCTCACAGGCATCCCAGTGCCTACTGGGAGGGGATGAAGAGGGGGAAGATGGGCTTTTTAGAGCTGTGTGTGGCAAGGTAAGAACTGAAATGAGAGGGGTTCAGGCTGGCTACTGAAACCTTTCCCCGTGAGGACAGGCAGAGCAGGGAGCAAGCAGAGGGATAGGTTGCTCAGGTTCAGCAGGCTCCAGTCCTCAAGTCCAAGGGGCTTCAAGCCCCATCTGGGCGATCTCAAGCAGCCTGGACTGACCTCACAGCTGACCCTTCTTGAAGCATGGGTGCTCGAGGGGAGTCCTGACATACCTTCCAGCCTGAATGATCCTAAAGACATATGATATTTCAGTAAAATATAATTTTCCAGAGAAAGCGTTCTGATCAGATTTAGTACTTAACCTTCCAGGTTTTCATAAAAGAAAACTCATCTGATACCTGGCTCCCACAAACTGACAGGGACTTTTTAAGATTCTAAAGGACTGCAAGTAACATCTTGGCTATTCTGCTAATGAATTATGATAATTTCTTAATTAAAATATCAACAGGACAGACTCAGAGGATACGTTAAAATATGAAATATTCAGTAAATTACAATTTGATCACTTAATATTAACTAAAAATCATAAGCATAAGAAACTAAAATTAACAAGGTTGATTCCATACTGAGACTAATTTTACATGAGTTATTGATTTGATACTTTTATGGATAAGAGAGTGGAAAGATATATGGGAAATATGAGGTTAAAACCAAAACAATTGTTAGTGACTGTAGGATGGCTGAGAGGCAACTATTCGCCTCCCAGTTCAGTTTCTCCACACATTGTTTACAATGTTCAGAAATTACACTGTTCCTCCTGAAGACCATTTGCTCTCTTTACGTCAAACACACATCGTGCATAAAAAACTGCTTTCCTCTTTGTCATCCATACACCCAGCACTGTTTCAGCCACTGCTGAAGAAAACTAGTATTCACATCTTTCTCAAATTTTTACTTTTCCCTAGGTTGCTAATCTTGCTTCATTTTCCTTTACTTCGACACTACGGAAAGTAATGGAGCATTTCATCAGTTTCAGGTTGTGGGACTTCAACAACCAGTGAGAAAACGTCTTTATTTGCTGAAACATTTCCCCACAAGTTGCTAAACAGTAGCACAGATATATGTCTCTGAAAATGCTTCATCACGCATTTGTATCTACAGGCTTCTGCAAGTCCTGTGCAACATAACATGCCTTCATCAGAGCACTTCCCTTAAACAGGCCTGAGTCATAGCTTTTTCAACAAAAAGAGAAAAAGCTTTTCATGATAGAATAAGTCAAAGGAAGATTCTCCAATACAAATAGAGTTTATTTTCAAATTACTAGAGAATCAATTTTTCTGCCACTTTAAGTATACTTTGAGATGTCAGAAGGAAATAAGAGCAGAGGTTGTTGTGTGGGAAAGTCATGGAAATTATCCAACAACTCCGATCAAACCTGTAGGCGTACAGCAAGACTTTCTGCACTTGATCTCATAGGGTGGAGATGCCCTAAGTTTCTTTATTGGAAAATACTGGAGGACTCTGAAACCTCAAGGTGAAACGAAATAATGAATTTGACCTAAAAAAAGTCTAGCTTACCTGGATCCAAAAAACCCCATCAGACACCCTGCCTTGCTATCACATTAAAACTCAGAATGCATAGAAGCAAAGGAAGATCAAATCTCTTTTTATAAGATATCAGGAGACAGATGTTTGTTTTCTAATAGGTAGAATTTATCTCCAGGAAAATCAGTAAGAGACTGAGAAATGATCACTGGATACAGGTTATTTCGTTTCTGTTTTAAAAATGAAACCCTGGATGGAGGAGTCAAAAAGGAAGGTAGTCAAGAGGTTTCTCAAGACCAAAGAAGTTCTGAGAAGAGCCGAGCACTGGCACTGTGAACAGACATGCTGCAGCTGACCCAGGGAATTAATTTTACTTGAAACCTGAGTGAGCAGAAAAAAAAAGTAGAATTTAACCTCAGTGGGAAAACAAGGTCTAAGGACTGTGATTAGCTTTCTACACTTAAACAGGATTTGTAGTGTAACAGAGCTCCCCACATGCAGAGAATTAAATGCAAACATACACCTTTGTCAGCTCAAGGCCTGCAACAGTGTTTTTCTGAATTCCTGAATCATGCTTTTTCCTAACTCTGTTCCTCAGATGCCAGCAAGAAAACACTGAAAAGTTGTTTAAAAAAATTTCTATCTTCAACTACTATTTAGATAGCTAATGTATATATAAAAAGATACTTACAGGAAAGTCAATTGGAGTTGTGTAATTAGTAAATTGATTTTCCATTCATAGACTACAATTTTCTGCAGTGACATTGAACCAAATTGGTTCTCAGATTTTATCTGAACATTTAAGCATACACTTTTAAGCACTGTCACATTTTCTTCTTCTCTATGCTATACTGAAATTCTGTGATTGTGAAAACTGGACCTTTTTGGTTTCTTCATTGGAAAAAGCTAAAAAATTTTTGGTTTAAAAATCTCACATTTGATTTGTAGGGGAGTTTTTAATTGAAAATTTCTAGGAAATAAAAAGGGACTAAAAATCAAAATAAGGCTGTGTGATACTTAATATGCCTTTTTATCATTTTTGAAAGCAAACACTAAGTCTATGTATAATCACATTGCAGGGTGGGGGGGAGGTATTACAAAGGTAATATCCAAGTGGTAGAAAGAAGTATAATGAAGTATGCTTGAGAATAAATCATAAAGATTGTGAAAGTATACAAAGAAAGATCAATGTTGTGTTGTTTGTTGTTTGTATTTTTTTTTTTTTAAGTCACAGTAAAATTATTTGGAGTTCAGTCATTAGTTTTGGAGCTGTTATTTTATGTAAGACTGTTGATTTTCTCACTGCTAAATAAAAATATTTGGATTGGTACAATGTGTGCATATTTTACTTGAGAATTTTGTCATAGCCGTTTATTATACAAACCCCACGTATGCACATATTTGAAGGACTCAACAAACATTCAATAAGGATATAATTGTGAACAGAGAGAAGAAAAAACTCACAAGGCAATCAAGAAGAACTCTGTCCAAGTACATGTTAAGAATATATTTTATTATTATTTCTGACAGTAGAAATACACTTGAGGTTCAGACTCAACAATTTTGTAGAACTATGACATGACTGTTATTTTTCAAGATCACCCTACATTTCTGCATGAACTTTATACTATTTTTTTTCTTTTCGTGACTTTAATTAGGTCTCCATTCATAAAGACAGTGATATTATTGTTTAAAGAAACACGCGTAGACATTAAAATCTATACAGGCATGAGTGTTAATAATATGTTTAACTCACCCAAGTTTCTACTGAAACTTCCTCAAACTAAGATGGAATTTCCAATTCTACAAATTTTAATCAAGGTAAAGAAAACATCCCATTAAAAACCACCAATATTTTTGTAGAATTCAGAAAAAAAAATGAACTAAGTATGTAGGCGATATCAGACAAAGGTTGTTTCATTTTTCCCATCTCCAAGTTATCATCACAAAGAAGCAAACATATCTTACACCTTAACCTTTAAGGTTTAATAAAGCCAAAAACCTCATTTAGGCCAGGAGAATATTTTTTATAGAAAATAAGGGAATATTATTGACAGGAAAAAAACAGTTTTGAAGCAATTGTTTGTTTTATGTTGAGTATTTCTTTCAAGACGGATGATCCTCTAAGAACCATTAGTATGCAATAAGTATCAATGTCTTCATATGATCTTTCAAAAATACACACTTTTTTGGGATAACTTTTCTTCACGTCTTAAAGAGCAGTTTCATTATCTTAAAATGGATTACTCATTTTATGAGAATCATGTGTGCTTAGCCATAAATTGATGATTTTTTTCTGCTCTGAAACATAAATACTTTCAAGCCTGTAGAATGTTGGGGGAAACAGAGGTACAGTGAATAAATGTGTACTTTCCCATGGTTCAAACATTATTGAATATTTCCTCTCTAGCATCCTATGTCACTTGAGAATTTTTTCCGTATTTCTATTTACTATTTTTATTATCAACTAACAATTCTATTTGTAGAACATTTAGAACAATTCTATTTATAGAACTTATAGAACAATTCAACATTCTTGACACACTCAGAGACCATAAAAAAATTGAAAAGATAGAGATTTCATGTATATATTAGGTTAGGTGAATCTATTTTCCCAAATAAAAAAAAAAAAAATCACAACTTCCCTGAATATAACAGTCACTGCAGTGGTCCCTTACAATGTTGTTTTTCTTTCTAGTGTATTACACTACCTCCTGAGATAACATTCACAGCAGTAGGACTATTGTTGGGCAAACAAAAATGAACCCATACTGGAATATAAAAAATTCAGAAGGAAATTCAGTAAGATTTATTGAACTGACCTGCTACTTTGAAACTCTAACTTTACCTCTCCATCACACCTCTGTGCATCCCACTGTGTAAAGTTTTAGATCTTTATTTTCTTCCTTTCCATGGAATACATGAAACAGATCTGCAGCACCATCTCCCAGCTTTTATGTAAATCCACTGATTTCAAATGAGTGCTGCATGTGGTACTCCAGGTGGGGTCTCACAAGAACAGAGTAAAGGGGTAGAACCTGCTGGCCACACTGCTTTTGATGCAGACTGCTTTTCAATTGACTTCCTGGCCTGCAAGTACACACTGGCAGCTCATACTCCATTTTTCATCCACCAAGTCTTCTGCAGGGTTGCTCTCAATCCATTTATTAGCTCTGTCTCTATTGACACTGGGGATATTGCCCTGACCCAGGTGTAGCCTTTGCATTTGACCTCGTTGAACTTCATGAGATTCACATGGCCTCACACCTCAAGCCTGTCAAGGTCCCTCTGGTTGCATCCCTTCCCTCAAGCATATCAGCTGCACCACTCAAGTTGGTATCATCCACAAACTTGTTGAGGATGCACTCAATCCCACTGTCTGTGTCATTAATAAAGGTATTGAACAGTTCAGGTCCCAACATGGACCCCTAAGGGACATTTGTACTGATCTCCATTTGGACTTCGAGCCCTTGACCAGAATTAGTTGGATGCAGCCACCCACACAATACCTTATCCATGTAATAGTCTGTCCATATCTCCCCCATTCAGTGACAAGGCTCTTATGCTGGACCACGTCAATCACCTTATACAAGTCAAGGTTCACTTGACTTGATCTCGCAGCTAAGATTAAAATTTCTGCTACTAAACCAAAACAAACCCCAACAGTTGTGCTCAAAACTGAGGAAATAAGGTCATTTTCCACATATTTTATGTCAGTGCTTTCATTCCACTAAATAATGCAGTAGTGAGTTAAGGATGACAAATAAAACGTGAAGCAAACATTTATTCTGAATGAAGGCTCTCTCTCCTTGCACGCTCAGTCAGCCATAATTCCCAAATGCATCCGGAACAGACAAAGGATGCTTACTAGTTGGCACAGTTGAAGTAAAGGAAGTGCTGACTTTAGGCTGAGATGACAAGACCCACATAAAGAAATATGGAGACACTGTTCTAGGACACTGTAGCTGGCTTAGTCTCCTTTAAAATTAATTCACATCAAATTTTCTACCCCTCAGAGACTTCAATCAGGTCCCACACGTGGGAGGGACAGAAAAAGAGCAACTCAGTTAAAAATGTCACTGAAACTTTTAGCTATCAATCAAACATAAGCTTAATCAAAAAGTTTAGCATTTTTTCTGTAATTCTAAATATTGATTGAGTAAATAGAGATACAATTTATGGTTTAGCAACAGATGTGAAAGAACACTGATCCCAGACTTTACTGACATTTCATATTTCTGACACATCTGAGCCCATCTGTTGCTATTGATTAGATTTCACTAAGTCTTTCAGAAGCTCACATCTTTGCTCTGGTTGTTTTGTTACACACTCCTCCTCTTTTTTCATCTCTGTTTTATTTCTTCCACATTACCAGTGTGATATGCTATGCTACCCTGTCTATTGCCTTTTTGCATTTCTCATCAGTGGATAAGCAAACTACTGTTGTACACTGCTGGCTTCTTCATGCTTGGAGCTTTAGCAGAACAGAAGTGATGCTCTGCCTCCAGCAGAACCACAACCTATCAGCTTGGAAATTCCTTTATTGATTCATGAATGTACGTTTGCAGTCTTCCCAGTTGCAATAATTGTAAGTGTGACTCTTGGTAAGTAAGTATGTATTTATCTCTAAAGTAAGTTCCATTAAGAGGTCATTCCTCACCTTCTAAGCACTTTAAATATTCTCCTAGCTTTTTTACATAGAAAAGATTAGTTTGGCTTTTCTCCCAAGATTTCAACATAAAGTGTTTTCTTCTTCCCAAATAAAATAATAAACGTAAACCCATAAGGTTTTGCATCTTTTTTTTTTTTCATAGTATAATGGTTTTTTGCAATGACAATGTTTTCCCAGATTTAAATTGCCTCAGAATAAGTCAGTACCCTACTGACTTTGAATTCACAAATTTCAGCCAGGCAACAGACATGGAGGGGCTTTGTAGAAAAATCAGAAGTTACGGCAAATTTTTTATTAGAGGGACAGCATTCCATCAAGCGTCTTGAATTTAATGGATACTAGTGTACTATAAGAGGTTTTTCTCATCACTGGTACTTTACTGGTACATGGGAAGGATGACAAAATAGGGGTAATTCTTACTTTTAAAAGGAGTAAGGCTATATTGTGTACCTCTTCTTTTTATTGTCATGAAAAGTACATTTCCTAGGTTCTCTAACACTAGTACAGACAGAACAAACAGAAATGAAAATCCCACCTCAACACAGGAAAATGTTATTTGTGTTCTCTATGAACCATCCACTAATAGCACCATTATGGTTGTTCAGATTCTAGTAAGCAGCTTTGGAGTAAATTTCTGCCTTGTAATATTTTTGTGCACTAGGCTAGAGGTATGAACATAAGAGTTTAACTTTGATACTGAAAGATCCTCCTGAATCTTACTTCTTTCTTACCTTTTCCTTCCAACAGATCAACACACAAAATTTCTCTCTCTCTCTCTCTTTCTGCATATATATATATTTACACATACATCACTTATACAATTAATTGCCTCCATAATACATATGCCTTCCCAACAGATTCATTATGATTTAGCCTGTGATTGTTAATTTTTTCTACTATTTGATATTTATTGTGCTCTAAACACAGATATTTTCTTGTTGGTATATCTTAGGAGAGGTGAAAAGAGGAACATGAAAAAAGAGCAGCTAAATGAAAACTTTGAGTTACAGAAAGAATGGGAAATTATATTTTTTCTAATTATGCTAGTTTTAATAGAAAAAAACCCCCAACTCATAGAAGTCATAAAAAAAAGAAAACTTTTATTGTGCTTTTTGAAATAACATTACATTATTAGAATAAAATGTGCATATTTACATGTATTGTGACCACGGGTTCCATGCTATTTCCTTTTTTTTAAAAAAGGAGTCAGTTATGAGACATACTTGCAGCAGTTCTTATAGGACTGGCCAACAAAGATAACTCCCCTTGGAACATGTAAGATACTCTGATATAAAAATTGCCTTTGTTTTCAACTTTTTCCAAACTAGCTTAAACCATTGACCCCCAAAATTCATAGGTAAAAACATGAAGTTAACTTGAAAGATAATTCATTGGGTTTGACTCTTTCTTCACTGACCTGAGATACTCCTCTGAAAGCTCCCTTCTCACCGATATTCTTTCAGTATTTCCTTGCAGAGAAAAATTTTGAAAAGTAGATGTGATTATAAATTGGAAGAAAGTCACATACTTGCTCCAGGGTCCAGAACTGGCTTTTCTTCTCCTCTGCAAGTTGAATTTTTATGTCCTTTTCTCATCAGTTCAAGTCCATTATGGCAGGCAGGGCATGTTCTCCTTTGTGTACATCCTCTAAGTATCTACGTATAATACCTGCTTGTCTCAAAAAATTGGAAGTAACACACACCTCTGCTTGAGATAAACTGGGTGGATGCTGACGAGGGAAAATAACTTGAAAAACAGAAGCTTCTGCTTCAAGGCTGTCTCTCTTTTACTGAACTTTACAAAGAACTGTTGTCGCCTCATGTTTTTTCTTTCGAACTGCTCAAGCAGTCTTATGTCCAGCGACTCTCTAGTGACAGCACGCGACTGTGGCTTACAGAAGAATGTTTGCTGACAGATACAGAATCGGCAGATGAAGAGTCCTGTAAATTAAAACAAATAACAATTTTTTTAGACAGTAAAATCCCATAGCTTCACTTTTTTTTTTCTATTTAGTATTTACAAAGTTATATAAAAGATGCTGCTTGCTGGATACAGACAGAACTTACTTCTGAAGCCAGGAGAAGTCTTCACCAGTAAGGAGCAGGATCGTGCGCTCTGCCTGTCTACTTCAGAGAACACAGAAGGGCAAAGAGCATCTCCAAGGTAGATGCTGAAAATGGACTTAAAGCTGATGACTAATAACTACCTTTTAAAGAGCTTTCAAGCAGCACCAGAGATTTGTGGTAAAGTCTCATTACTCTATTCTTCCAGAAGATATAAAACCAAAATCATTGAGTTATAGCCTACCACTTGGGATAGACTTTTAACACATATTCTGAATTTATATATTTTATTCATATTTACCATTTATAGTGCATATAGCAGATAGTCACTGAAATGACTTCTTCTTGATTCTTTCTTGCATAAAACACAATGTTCATCTCTCCCTTTCTGTCTTGTAGAGAGAGTGAACGGGAAGCTTTGGCCTAATACCTGAATAGTAACTCCAATAGTATTTTTAAGATAGTAAAGTAACATCACCCATTAAAAATAGGTGATAGCACTAGTATCAACAGCAAAATCATACTGCTGGATGACTTGTCATGGAAATAGAACTTGTTTCCTTTGCCCCAGGCCTACCTAGGCTCAGTTTTCAAGATATAACAATTATTTTCTTGTTCAAAAGGCCCTTAGGTCTTCTAGGAACAAAATTATATACTACTTCTTCTAAGGAAACAATCTGTTACAAGTTCCCCTCAACATTTCTTTAGATAACAAAGTTTCCTAAACATTCCCCAAGTCCTTTTGTACTAATCAAGTTATTGATGCTAATCAAACTTACTATCACTGAAGGTGCCTATCCAAGTACTTCAAATCAACACAGGTTATGTGTGATTTGTGTAGGCAAATTTTGATTGCCCACCTTAGCCTTTAAGTCAAACTCAGGACCTACAAGGGCAGTTAAGTTCAAGGCAACAATGACTCACTGCTTAAGACAGCACACAGATTCTGTTTTGCTGACATGAATAAAAGTGGGCATGGTATCAAATATACAACCTTATCAGCAATGCATATTATCACTTGCAACAGTAAAATGTAGCTGAGGCAAGTGGGAATGTTAACATGTTCTCCTATGTAAAGTCCTTACACCATTGCTTTATGTTCTGAATTAACTGGTTAAGTTCAGTAAAAACCCTTCTTTTTGATGCTCTTTAGTATGCGTTGAGCTTACTTTAAGCTCGGTAGAAAAATGTTGAAGTAAGAATATTGGTAGAGCAGCAGGGATTTTGTGCATGGATCTTGAAAAAAAATAATCAGAACAGTGTGTTCTGTTCTCTTTCTCCCTCCATCTTACTTTTTAATATAATTTTAGTGGCACACACTCATGATAAAGCAATATTATCTCAGTAATCTATGAGTAACTTAGACCAATGAATTCTAGTAACATGGCTCGAAATCCGCCTCATAAGAAATCAAAGTAAGCACTTACTCTCACAGTCACACAAGCAATACACTAGCTAAAAATAAGGATGAAAAGAAGGCTAATGTTTACCTAGACTATAAAAGTAGGTGGTTAAGATGAAATATGCTATGAGATAGTTCTAAAAAGACTAATAATAGCACTTTTCTTTTAAGATTCTGACCTGTAATGTTTAATTATCCTGTATGAAAATTCACAGGTACTTTAGCTAAAATGTGTATGAAAATACACTTCTAAATTGAGTCACTTATCAGTACTTAGGGACAGCACATCACAGGCCCCATAATTTTTGAATTTTTCTACCTGAGCGATCCACATGAAAAGTATCTGGCTTCTTTTAAATATTACCTTACAAAGCAACTGGAAAATGTTCATTTCACCAAGGACTTTCACATCTGTTATACACTTTATTAAAACTGCATGACCTGCCCGTAAATACAATATTTTCCTTCAAGTCAGCCTAAATGTTAAAAGTCAAGATTGCAGCTTAGTAGAGCAATGCTACGTTGAGTTCTGGGTCATCCAAGTTCAAAAAGGCTCTCCAAAAATCAGAGTTCAGGGAAGGGTTAGCAAGATAGTAAGAAGGCCTAAGAGGAGAACTGAGTGTTCATTTATTCTGACAAAGAGTTCAGGACATGGTTCCAACAGCCTGCTTGAACTGCAGTTACATAAATGAGACACTTGTCACAAGTAATAGCAAGTGGTACTAGAAAGAACAACATAGTCACCTAAACTTTCAAACCACGCTTTAGGAAGATCTTTTTCACTAGTACGGTAGTGTACAACTGGAATAAGCCAGCAAGAGACATTGCGAAATCTCAATCTTTCCATGACTCAGGTGGAAAAAAAACACAAGGAGGTGGTGCAGTGTTCAAAAGTGCTGCTCTGACAAGGCAGGGAGACTAAAGGACTCCTAGGGGTCTCCCCCAACCAGAACTTGTATGGTTCTATGAGGTAAGCTCATTCAATTTGTTTATTATTAGACCTCCACTGCATATGTCTAAAGTCATAAAAAGCATGAAATAAGTGTCTGGTGGTTTATATGGGTTTTTTAGTGTCCAAATTCAGATAATAGCACAAACTATAAAGGCCAAGGAAAGATGTGAAAACCCTTACAGATCCACAAATCTGAAAAATTAGGAATATGGCCATCTTCCTAACTCCATTTAATTTATTAAACTGTCAACCCTTAAAATCTGTATTATACTAGCCAGCAAAAGAAACTGCAGATGCTTACTGTAGGGGGTTGATGGCAGACTGCATTCAAAAAAAAAAAAGTCTTGTATATTTGAAATATAAGTTGATATAAATAACATGATTTAATTATGATAAATATAATCTCGTCAACCTTGAGAATAGTTTTTATTATCTATTATTTAACTAGTATTATCTAAGAAAGTGATTGTATTGTTGAAAGTTTCTCCTTGTTAAATAACTTGAAGCTATTAAAACAAGAAGCCTATGCCCCTCGCTGGATAAACTTCCCCTTAAAATAGACAGATGTTTGAAAAAAGTATTCATACAATATGTAACTTTCCTCTGCTTCCATATTGAAATAACTTTGTTTCTGTTTCCTCTTTGACTGCTTAAATTAAATAGGGCCTTAGATATATATTTTGAATTATTAATTTGAATGATAAACATTAATTTCATGGTCTGAAAAGTCTTTGCTTTTCAAGAAAAAGACATGGACTTTAGCCTGAATTTTTCAGCAGATAAAAAGGGTGTATTTCTGTAAAAATTGGTAACAAAATTAATTGAAGAAAAATGTTCTTGAAATTTGGCACAACTTGAATACTATTTCAGTCATGTGTACTTCATTTACATAAGTTTCTGTAAGCTTTGAATTTATGTAATATTTCACTGCATTCAGTTTTCAGTTAAAGGGTTATAAAGTGAGCAAACATCATTGATTAATTGTGCTATAGGGCATAAATTTGTGCTACAAATTATTGATGTGAAACATTGGTGAACATGAAACATTTTGTTTTCTTTATTAATCAAGAAGTTTGGTAATTTTGCTATTGTAGCAATTAAACTTTTTTTTAATTTAGAAATTGATTTTGAAAGTGTAGCAGTTTGTTGTAATCCTGTCTGTACAATATAAAGAGTACCAGGGAGCATACAAATGGAGTTGTGACAATTAAAAGGAAGAAGGTATTAGGTATTACTCTGACACTCAAGGAAAGAAGAAAGGAATTCCTCGAAAAGGATGTGAAAAAAAAAATTGTTTTATCAAGCACCTTGAAAAGATACTTGCAGCTGAACCAAAACATTAAAAACAACCATATCTTTTCAACCAACTGAAGAATCACAGAACCACGAAATGGTTGAGGTCAAAAGGGAGCTTTGGAGGTCATGTGGTCCAATGCCCCTGCTCAAGACCAGCCTGCTAAAGCAAGTTGCCCAGAATCATGTTCAGCTGGTTTTCGAATATCTCCAAGGATAGAGACTGCACAACCTCTCTGGGCAGCCTGTGCCAGTGCTCAGTCACACCTATAGTGAAAAAATGCTTTCTAATGTTCAGAGAAAACCTCCTGTGTTTCAGTTTGCCTCTGGTCCTGCCACTGGGCACCACTGAAAAGAGCCTGGCTCTGTCCTCTTTGCACCCTCCTTTCAAGTATTTATATTTTGTAATAACATCCCCCTGAGCCTTCTCTTCCTAGGCTGAACATTGCCAGCTCACTCAGCCTTTTCTCATGGGAGAGGTGCTCCAGTCCTTAATCATCGTAGTGACGTTTTACTGGAGTCTCTCCATTATGTCTATCTCTTTCTTGTAGTGGGTGCCCAGAACTGGACATAACACTGCAGGTGTAGCCTCACCATAGCTGAGCAGAGGGCAAAGATCACCTCCCTTGACCTGCTGGCAATTCTTTGTCTGAAGCAGCTAGGACACCATTAACCTTCTTTGCAGCAAGGGTATTTTGTCAGCTTATGTTCAACTTGATGTCCCCCCTATGTCCTTTTCTGCAAAACTGAAGACTTTAAGTCAAAGGACAATATAAAGGTTATTTACTGTTTCACGCTTTTTTTTTCTTTTCCAGCAAATTGTGAAGAACTTGATACCAAGCTTGTCATGTATCTTCATGCAGATACAGGCCAGCATTTGAAGGGACTGTGTGTGATCTATATGAAGTTGTGCACTTGGTAGCTTTTATAGAACTATTATTCTTTAAAACTCCAACACAATTTTTCAGTTAAGGTTGCTCTCTCTCCTAATATGACAGCCAGTATCCACCTCATTTTTTCCTATCAGTTAAAGGGCAGATGATAACTAATTTTTTATTTCATCAGTTGCTTACAAAATTTATTTCTTTCAGCAACTTCAGCATAACAATGTAGCCTATTGACACTTCATGTTTCCTGAGATAGAGACCCTAAAAATAGAGCATACACTTTATTTCCTACAATTTCTACAGAAAAAGAAGAAGTAATGTGAAGAATCAAAATGTGAGGAAAGAGGTGGATTTGAATAATCATCCCAGTCTGACACTCGTTCTTTTATTCTGAAAGAAGCTTAACTGGCTGTGCATCATCTTCGGTTCTCCTGCTGTGCATCTTGCTCATTCCTTCACATTTCTTTTTTTAGGTTTGTTCATTTTATATTTTCTTTAGCAGGTTGGAAATTCATCTCTCAACCACATCTTCCTGCAGACTTCCCCCAGTGTACTTCCTTTCAAGTCCCCAGAGCCCCCAATTCATTTTAGCCCACAACAAAACAAGAACAAAATGTCACTGGTCTGTGTTTTTACAGCCAATTTGCTATAATCACTTTTCTTTGTATTATGTAACAGAAAGTACAGTACATCAACTTCAAGAACAGTGAGGCTTCGTCTCAACTATTTTTAACAAATTTATGTTTGTGCTCGGTTTTCAACTTCTTTTCTGCAACTCCCTTGCTACCTTTCTCACACACTACAGTGCCTGGTTTGACAATAAAAACTGAATTTTTGACCTTTGTGGTCAACATCAATTGAGGCAATGAATTGTTGAATCTGGATAGGTAGGGTTTTTTACATTTGCTAAAGATTTAAAAATATATGTAAGTTGATGTACAGCATGCAGTATATAAAATACTGAAGTTACTTTAAGCTTGCATATATTATTTTTCACTGAATGGCATGCTAAAATTTTATTCTTTTTAACTGTCTTGATAATGTTGATATTTTTACATTTGTAAAAAAATTTGATGGAATACTGACTAAATGGAAAGAAAATATATATTTATATATATATAATATATATATATATTCTGCCCCTCCATTTGAGTAATATTGATAAATGTAAACATAGTCCTCAAGTGGAAAAAAGTTTCATAACTTAGAAAAGTATATGTGAGAGCTTTTTGAGAAGAGCAAGCTTCCAATATGGCCTACTTTCTTGGAGAAATAGGGTTTTTTCTTCTTTTGAGGAAATTTTATCTCTTTTCCCTACACTTTCATTTCAATAGGATTATTGAGTGAATTTTTCCCTCCTCTCATCTTTCTTTCTTGTATGGTTTTAGTGATCAATTGTCACCCATCAAAAAACCTATTTTCTGATTTTAAGCCTCAGTTGCTTTATTTTTTGCAACATCTTCATCAATGTCAACTCATTTTTTTTTAACTGATAAGGCTACAAGGGAGCTAATGAATTTACAGAAAACCCACCCCAGAAGTTTATCTTAGGAGGCAAACTTACGTAAATCTCTAAGGGTGTTGGGGTTTTTTTCTGGAAAGTTATACTACTTCTCTCCTTTACAACATTCTGATGAACTAAAGAAATGCTGACTTTTAAAATGCAGGATTTAGGAAAGGGCAGGGAGTTTTTCTTTATGAGGTTGCTAGGATCACATTTTATTACTGGATGTAGAAGTTGAATAATGCTTGAATTACAGTGAGCACATGCAGCTGGGAAATTAGAAACTGCGTCTATAAGGCTGAAAAACCTAAATGACAGGCACCAATTAGACTGTGCCTGGTTTCAATTTTTATCTCAAATGTGATGATATTTGAAGAAATGAAGCATTTTTTTATTACTCCAGTATTTTTATGGCTTCTATTTCTGATTCTTCCAGCCCTCCTCATGCCTACAATTGTAAACCGACAATGGGTAAAACTTGAGATGGGAGATACTAAAAGTGGATTTTCTTTGTCAAGCAAAGTTGGCAGATGGCTTACTAAGCTCACTCAGAAGAAACCTGAACAACATATAAGTGACCACTGAAGATGGAATACTGCTTTGATTGGAACAGTAAGTTTATCCAACATACATTACTGAAAGTACACTTTGATGCTTGAGAAACCACAAATGAAAAGCATGCAGAATTTTATATGCCACAGCAACTAGTGCTTACCATTGCAAAAGTGAGAGAAAATAAACAAGTACAATAATTTAAAACTACAGATGTGACACAGGGTTAAGAAAATTTAAAATAATTTAACATTCAGTTCTTATACCTGACAGCCACATATTATTCCAGTCACAGGTACCATGAGACATTACTATTGCCCTTAATTCTTCTCCATTTGTGAGTGTCAGTTGTCCAGTATCCCATTTTGCAAGCTTCTTCCTTTGCAATTCAGCACATTCAGCTCACTATGTTAAACTTCCATGGGTAGCATAAATGTGGGACTTGGGAGGAAAGATGGTTGAATGAGATGAGTTTGATAAGTTTGGTTTACAATGTGTTGAAAATTTGAGTTTCTATAAGGAGAAAATTATAGTTGAGTTACCAGAAGATGTTAGCAATGGGTGGAAAATAAATATGATGGTCATTTGGAGTGATATATAATCCACTGAACCTGAGTTACCTGCAAAGTAGTCTTGTACATTGGGAAGGGATTCATTATGCCTTCTAAGTGTCTGATCCTCTGAAATTACCATTTCAGGAGAGTCTAGCCCACTACACTGTAATTTTCTAAACTTGGGCAATATAGGTTCCTGTCTTAGCTTACTATTCACTGGTTTTCTTAGCTTTCTAGAAAATGCATTATGTATGCATCAACAGTAGCTTTTCTGTGTCAAGCACTGTTGAGTCTTAGTCTATTCTAGATTTTTTTATTTGGAAAAATCATGTCAACTTGTACTTGAAGCTGTTTACATGCAGCTCCAGTAAAGCCATATTTTCCCCTTCTGGAGGCAAATAATATACTTGCAAAAAGTGCTAATTGCTGTACGAGTGTCATTGTAAATATGGCAGTCTATATTTATACTCAAATACCATGTTTACAGCTTGACTTTTTTTAAATTTATATTCTTAGAACTAAGTGCATCCTCCCTTTTCCCTCCTCCCCCATAGACACTTGCCCAGAACTAATAAGTGAAGTAGCTTACTAAAATGCATTATGAACTTCTGCACACTTTATGTTCTATTCTTTCAGCCAGTGCCAAGACAAGGCTAAATGTCTTTAGAGCACGTAGCTTTAATATACTATCATCTAGAAGAGGTTTACTGCAAATGCTATAGAAAGTGACTGCTAAATTTACTAGATACTAAACTTCTCATAGTTTTCACCTATATGCTTGACTTGTGCACTGCTGTGGTCTAGAAATTTATGAGCAAAGGCCGTTGTGGTTCCAGAACGGGACTGATGTAATGCTGGTATATGTACATACTCCACTGAGCCGAGTCCAGCTTTTAGAGATTAAATAGAGCATGTAGGAAAAACAAAGGTTTTATTTTATTGCTCTTGGCACTTGATATAATAAGATACAATATGGCAAGACTGCAGCATTGGAAAGGGCTCGTGAGTCAGAATAGACATAGAAACAGCAAAAATTGAGCAATATTGCAATATGGCTATTCTTACATTGTATATCATAAATGTCATTCTTACAATTATCTCAAAACAATGCTGTGTAATTAGTATGTATTTAGGGTTAAAACCCGTACCACCACTTACACAAGTTTGTTGCTGGTCTGCATTGGTGTTATCATCACTTAAATCTGCAACCTGCATAAACTGACTAAATTATGACACAGTATCCTTTCAGATGGAACATTCTCTAGTAATGTACTCATTACATACAGTGTATATTCAGTCTCATCCTCTTACATGTATATAGTCACTAGCAGCAAGGAACAGATTGACTATTTATTTATTGACCCCAGAAACTGTTGAAAGAATGATGAAATGTGAAATGACATTGACTTCCTACTAGGTGGACTCTTTGCCCTGGAATATCATGAGAAATCCTGGACTAAGTGGCCTTTCATAAAAAATACTATGGCCCAAAGTGAGAGTTTGGAGAAACCCCTGACATCCTTTTTGAGTTATGGTCATAGCAGTTGAACTTGGAGAACCAGCCTTCCATATTAAAAACATACACTGTGTAATGAACAGTTGCGGACTCTGCATCACCTCATTGGCAGGGCAGCAGTTCAACAAGAAGTTGTCCATACACTGAAAGATATTTTCAATTGGGATACAAGTCAAATTTCAGCAAAACCTGCCAGTCAGAAAAGCAGTCACATGGTGTGAAAGACCAGTCTGGCTTAGATACTAGACTGTCTAATTACATGCAGTGTGCTAATGAATATTGACTCATGTCTAACCTACACATAACAACATGGGCAACAGACTGAGAGGAGCTGACTAAGGCATAGACATCCATAATTCTACTGCTGGCCCTGCCAGACCCCTGGAAAGCTAAGACAATTGCTTCTACTCCTGCCAAAATGCTCAACAGCGCGTATTAGAGGTTATTCTTAACCAACAAGAACATGGCTCTCACTTCCCCATTACCCAAAGTAATTTGCAAGACTGCTTCTCCCACTCAAATGCACCTTTCAGCCAATCGTCTTTCTCTCTCACAGGAATGTCTGTGATATTCTCACAGGAATATCACAGACAGAAATAGACTCTTGTATATCATAATAGCATATTTAAAAGCTGTTTATGCAGTGCATATATAAATGGAGCAAAGATTACCATACTTATATCAAAGTGTTATTTTTGCTCCATTTATACATACACTATTTTAAAGTTTGTGGCCAATGTGTAAAGAAAATGAAAGTAATTCAGCATGCTGCTGCCATCTTGTTGATGCAAACCTTCAAATTAGTTCAAAGAGATTTTGTGAAGTATCCAGGTGACCCAATTCTTCACTTCTATACTCACTGCATTCATGCACAGTTGCTTATTACAAAGTTTCTGTAGCATCAGAATTCACTATGGACAAAGCAAAATACTACAAAATTTACAAAGCTACCAGTGGTGTGATGCTCTTAAATTATTCTACAATCTCATGAATAATGATGTAGGAAATGAAGGATAACATTCATGCTTTGCTAATATACTTAGATTTATTTTTCCCATTGGTTTGTAAGTTTAATTTATCAACTTTTTTTCTCACCATAACTGGTGTGATAATTAAGGTGCACAGCGAATGGATACATAAACGCTATCATTTTCTGGAGAAGGGAGTGGAAAGGAGAATAAAATATACTAATGGATCATATCCAGTCACAAGAAATTTTGAAAGACCTAATTTTCTGTTCGAGGAGAGATGTAAGAGAAAAGAGTGGAAATAAGTGACTGAAATGATGGCAGCAATCAGGAAAGAAAAAAGTATGTTCAAAAACAGACTCCTACCAAAAAAAAAAAAAAAGGCACTGGAAGATAGGGGTTTCAAGCCATTTGTGAAGAAAGATTAAGTCTTATGAGGACTTCAACCACTAACTTCTATGGAAAAAAGTTCCTCTGTCCTCCATAAAAATCAACAGCCTACAATAATGGTGGTGAGTTTATGATCACATTACGGATGGAAGTCAGTGAAGTGAGAAAAAAAGTGTTGCAGTTTTCCTACCTTAAAATGACTCCACCAAGTCAACTACTGTATTACTCCCTTACTGTTAAAAGTCAGATTCTGCATATAATGAACAGTGAACACATGAGTTATTCATACAGCTATAGTTTTTTACTTTTGAGTTGTTTCATTCTTGTTCTTGGGCTGCTGACCTTGATTCACAATTTCCAGTCACCAGTGTCCAGACTTCACCAAAGGTGTAGCAATAACAAAGATAGCATGATCTAAAGCCTTGTCTTAGGGAGTGGAACTGAGGTAAAAACAAGACAGTAGTTTTTAACATTTCCATAACCTTTCTTATTTAGCTCTGAATGAATATTAAAACAATGAATCACTTAATGTGATTGAGATTTCACTTTTATATTAGTTTATGTAAGACAAGACCATTATTTTTTTACTGACACAAAGATGTGTCTTTTGGGTTGCTGACCATGAACAGGAAAGAAAAATGTGTGAGGAATAATGCAAAGGCATGCATGAAATTAATGTCACCATTTTTTTAAATACCCATAAAAGCAATAAAATATCCAACAACTCATCCAGACATGGTTCTCATGAAAACAGGAGATACTTAGACTCCAAAAAGTCTACCAGCTTTCTTTCCAGAAGGGTATGCAAATGATAGGATTATGCATAACCATAACAGACCATAGTATAAAATGCTTCTCAGTAAGTGTAGCACAAAAAAGTTCTGTGTACTGTACAAATTTAATAATTAATTGGCTCTCAAAAAGGGTTTGAATTCTTTTCACACTCTGCCTCTAATAGTTTTATATTTGCACATATGCTTTTCTGTCAATATCCCTCAAAGTGTCTTCATTAAGAAACCCACTCTGGAAACATTTGTATAACACCTCATGCAGAAAAAATATAAAAAGTTAAAGTCTATTCCTCATACAGGGGAGGGAAGAAAGTGAAATGTCTCTAAAGGTTAGTACAATGCAGAAGCTTTTTCATACAGCAACAGGGTGCTCTCAAACTACCCAACTGTTTAACCAAAAACTCTGTGACACTATCTGCTTTTCCCAGCTCTTAAACGTTGTTGTTAGCCAAAAGCTTGATCCCAGTACAACGAGGTACAGTTCAGGACCGGGTAAATGGAATGTTAGACACATTCTCAGCTAATTGCTGTAAAATTACTGATGCTGCAGCAGCATGACGTGAAAAATGAAAGAATAAAAGAAAATCACAGTCTGGCCATACGAATGGGCAGGTTCATTTCCTCCTGCATTGGTGTTACTGCAAAGTCACTATCACCTAAAGAGTACAGAAAGCTTTTAAACAGATGTTCTGATTGATACAGAGGAAACAAACAATACTTGAGTTAATATGACACTGTACTATGTCTTCTAAAGCTTTTAAAAAATGGAAAAGATGAAATGAAAAAGAAGTAATTTCCAATTTCTTATTAGAAATGTTTCTTTTCTCATTCCATTGCACTGGGCAATTTGGAAAATTAAGTATCTCTTCTCCCCAGATATTGTCATATATTATTACACATGATAGCTTTCTCCCCTTGACATTCTGATGTAAGATGTTATTGAGCATAAGATTAATCAAATACCAATCCAATACCAAAAGCACAGAACAATTCAATATTTTGTCTCTGGTATAACTCAAGTCTTCTGAATTCATCCTATATCCCAAAGAAACCTCTACTTTCTTCATGGTTTTTTGAGACTTTTTTCTTTTTCTCTTTGCATTTGTTTAACATTAGATTCCTTGGAGCCTTTCATTGAGACTCTTGAGGCAAAGACCTGATCTCACACATCCATTTTCTGGGTAGGAGCTGTTCCTGTCCATATTAATAATGGAAGAAACAACACCAATATTGACTTCTTCTATTTATAATAGTTTTAAAGTTCTATAACAATTACACTGTGGAAGTATCTTAAATCTTTACTACTTAGGCCCAAACTCCCCCTGGTGTTGTGTATTACAGTGAATATGTTCACTGAGTATGCACTGCTAAACAATTACAACATAGCCATGCTTGGAATGGCTTGAGATAAAGCCTTTCAGACTTCCCAGCACAGCATTGCCATTTAAATACAGAGAAATTACAGTTTCCTTCATTGCCTTATTTCCTGTATATATAGTATCAGAGATGGTACTCAAGGTAGTTTTTTTTCTATTTTTTTGTTTTTCCAAACAAAGAAAGGAGACAGAGCAAGAAAGCTGAAGTGGGTAGAGAGAAGAGCAATGTTCATGGTTTTTGAGGGTGACAGGAAATAATTTAAAACATACAAAACAGCATGAAAGCAACATGGAAGGAGGCTTTGAGGTCTGAACTACCAACGTCCCCAGACACCCAGTTGGTTTCATTGCAGTGCTGAGGATTTGTGACATGTATTGGCTTCAGGTCTGCCAAGTCTTCCAGCCATTGCTTAGCAAGAGCACTCATGTGTACAAGGCTTTTCAGAAACAGATCCAGGCAGTAAAAGGTGAAACAGAAGAAATGTGTCAAGAAGTAGCACATCCTAGCAGGACCAATCTTAAGTCATATTTTCACTTTCTTCAGTATGTGAGTTAAACCAATATTTCTCTCTCTTAACTGCACCTGATGCATTTTTCCCGGCTTTCCACTCAATGCTTGAATACAGAAAACAGTGCAGCTCCAAGCCTGTATTATGACACTTGTTGTAATAGCTGTTTATAAAAAAATAAACTACTTTTCTGTTTTTTCAGACCTATTTTTATTCACTTTCTACAATTTAAAAATGAAAACAATAATTTATCTGAAAACAGATGGATGTAAAGGTGTGTTAAATAGGAGCTGTCAGTCCAGCTCAGCACCTTCTCAGTAAGCCATGTGTTACTGTAATACTTGAAAAGAATAGCAGTAAAACCGTAACACATCCAGTCATAGTTTTCAAACACTTTATTTTGAAAAATTAGTTCTACATATGTCAGTTTTCATTCAGCAAAACTACACCTGTTTAAACATTGTAACATTCTATAAATATTGATATTTAATTATTTTACTGAATCATAGGAAAGATAGAGGTATTTTTAGGTAAAGCCCTTATTATGAGAGAGAGAGCTAACAGTATGCTTATAGCTTTGGGGCTTTTTCTTTCAAGAGAAACAAAAATAACCCTAAATTTAAATCAGCATTATAGATTTGAGACTCTGCAATTTGGGAAATCCATAGAAGTTCTATTTCCCTGAATAAGGACTGAAAAAGAGGGGAAAAAGTAGATTAAATCCCTAAAGCATGGTCTTTCATTTTGACATATTCATTCAGTTTTGACCATTTCATTCAGTTTATCCTTTTTTTGTTTACAAGACCATTTCACAGAACTTCCATGGCAATTATGAAAAACAGAAGATGTTCATAAAAGTTATTTAGTTTGTAGTAAAATAAATATATTTGGTTTTTGCAACTGAAGCAGTTTCTTTTTTAAACAAAATCTGCTTATGTTGGTCTATTAAGAAGAAAATATAGTTCAGCATTTATCATTTACAAGACTTACGTTTGTGCATTTTGCATAATAACAAATTGCTTGCTTGCTTGCAATTTTAATTTGACCTCTTTAAGAAACCTGTATGCTTTTTTTTTCATAATAGAGTTCGAACAATATCACCAGGAACAATCTTTTCTCTGCTTAGCAGTCTCTAAACAAAGCTGAATTCCTGACTAATTTTCTGAAGTTTATGTGTCTAATGGTTTCACAACGTTGTATTCTCTTTGAAGAAAATTTGACTAGACAGCATTTTGGTGCATCACAAGACTAAAAATCATTGCAATCAGGAGGAAACACAACCATGGCACAGCACACACAGACAAATGACATTTAATTTCATTTATTGTGTCAGATATGACTAGAAAATGAAAATCTACTATTCTTAAAAAAAAAGCAAAAAATCGAGGAGTGATGATTATTTAAAAAAGTTCCAAAGGTTTCAAGTTCACATAGAAAACACTTTCTGTTATGGAAAGAGTAGTCTAATTTGGAATTTTTGACCGGCTTTAGTCAGTACACCAAAATTTTTAGGGCTGTTTATGTTTTCCCATAAACTGCAGCCTGGGAGAAAAAAAGCCCTGAAAGACCATGTCCCACACCTATATTCAATATACAAGAAAATAAAAATTTATTTTAAAGATAGAAAAATAGAATGAGTCTCAAATTTGATGCAATACGTACCCTAAAAGCAGCTGTAAAATGAGCTTAAAATCCATTGTTACGATTAACTAGAGAGGTTTCTTTGCATGTACAAATAAAAAATTTTCCCATTTCATGCCAACAGAGTTCCTTATTATATTCTGAAACTCAATTTCCACTAAATAATAAGAATTTTCAAAAAGAAAATGGGGACATAATTGTTCCTTTGTATGTAGTGCATGTGGGTAAAATTATATGCTGCTATGTACACTTTTTTTTTCAGAGAAATAAATTATATTCATAATAAATATTCCACTGTTCACACACTTTCTCACAAACATACAGATGGAAACATACACTTAGATCACTAGTGAACAGGTCACCACAACTACTTATAAATAAAGATGTACCTATACACAAATAACTGCATATTCCTGGTGAGAGGATATTTAGACTATTCTTATCAGAGGATCTCAGCTGGTTTTGGGCATAGAGAACATTAAATATCTGCTCAGGCTAGGAAATATGCATCTCCCAGATATATGTTACTTCACTTATAGACATAATCTTGTCTGTATAAAAGCACATGCATGTACAGATGCAAGCACTTATATTCATATAGAAATGCCTCCAGGTATTGAAGAGCCACTCTGCCATGATCTGTCCTGTCTTCAGTGACCAAGCACAAATATTTTTGTCACTGAGGGGTAATGTTTTTAAACTAAAAGAAGGTGGATTAAGACCAGATATAAAGAAGAAATTTTTAATGATGAAGGGGGTAAACACTGGAACATGTTATCCAGAAAGGTGGTGCCCCACTCCTGGAAACATTCAAGGTCAGTTTGGGCAGTGCTCTGGGCAACCTGATCTAGCTGAAGATGTCCCTGCTCATTGTAGGGGGGTTGGACTGGATGACCTTTAAAGGTCCCATCCAACCCAAACTGGTTTGATTCTATGAGTCTACGATCACTTGTTGAGTATAGGCTAAATATTCTACTGCTGGTATATAACACCAATCAGGTCCACTCATTGCAACCCAGGAGCGTAGGAAAGAGATGATCAAGTCTGCAGCCAAAAGAAGGCCCCTTTTAAATTCCCCCCACTATATCTACCCAAGTTGCATGCTGAAATTAAATACAGGAGTGTTGCAGAACAAAAATCATAATAGTAGGTTAATCAAACTGCCAAAGGTTAATCAAATGCCAAATAAATAGTAAGCATCATAGAAAAATCAGTTTCTCAAAAAAAAAAAAAAAATCATTAGAGCTAGCAGTATTTTATATATGTCCATTAGAGGTGTCATATGAAACCTCAAATCAAATCTAATTTAAACATACCTTTATTGTGCAATAATTCATTCACAAAATAAAATTAGAACAAAAAACTGTCCAAATTTGAATCCTACTGAGGTTTCACAGTTATGCTTTCTACTTTTAAATTATTAAAAATTCCTTGAAACCTTGTTTCTAAACAAACCTAAGTGAGGAAAGAACAGATTGAAGAGACATGATTTAGTGACACCATTTTTTATTAAAGAGATAAATGAAGTGTGAAGACAATATAAGAAAGCAGAGGCCATTTCAGTAAGTGAAATGTTTTCCCTTCTCTTTTTTTTTTAATTTTTGTTCTTCTTTTTCTCTATTTTTTTTTTGTTTTCTTTCTTTTTCCTGTTCCTTTTTTTTTTTTCTTATAAGGATTAATGATTCAGACTTCTTTCTTACTTGCATAGCATTTTGTTTTATGATTTAAAACCAGCATCTCATTGGCTGGCACAGTCCCAATGCTTATATAAAAAGTATCAAGGAACTATTTTATTCTGAATATAAGGGAAGCATCAATGTCAAAAAATCCCTGCTTTCTTTTCCTGACTGTTCTCCAGATGACTTTGCAATCCTGAATTATTTACATATTGACAAAGGCTGTGATATAATTCCAGAAATTTTACAAGAGGATCTCTCAAAAATTTTCCACCTCAGTCAACAAGACATATGATATTCCCTGAGCATAACAGTTTTCCTGCCAAAAAATAAAATACGTTTCTGCTTACTGCCAAGCCATCTGACTTTACCTAAGTAAATTCCTTGCCAAGTCCATCAGCCTTTTCACCTAAACCCTAAATCCATTTATTCTTGCTCAATTTAATATGCATTCTCTTACCCACCAATTCATGAAACATCAATTGATGGACCTAAAATACACTGAAATAGTACGTCTCAAGAGTGGGGCAGTGGGCATTAATTATATGAATGTTGATCTCCTCATTTGAAGTATGCTCTATAAATTCAGAGAATGAGATTTCATATGGTCTGAATGGATTTCCCCTGGGACTGCCAGTGACCTGTGCAGAAGAAAGGCACTGACTTTAAAGTGCCAATACATTGGAAGTAGGAACTTCCACAGAATTCAGGGAAACAGCCAGCAGCTAACAGACACTTTGAACAACAGCCTCTACTAAATTCAAAGACTAGGTCTCCTCAAAAAGCACACTGTGAAAATTTCAAGTTAAAAAAATCACCTTTATACTTGTTTAGTATATTTCAAGCACCTCCAATGAAAGGAGCTTTAGTTTGATTACTAGTGAAGCTGAAGCAAGCAATAAGTTTTTCCCTACAGCTCCTTCCCATCTACTAAGATTAAAATCTCTAAAGAAACAAGAAATATTCAGAACCCCCTTTACTTTTTCTTTTCATGGCTGTTTAGCTCAAAGTTATGGGAACGCTCAGAAGACTGATACTACTGCGTAGGAAGCGAGAGCAGCTAAACACAAATGGTGGAAAAATAAACTTAAGAGTAAGATCCTAGTACAGCCAGCTATTGCTATTTAAAAACTTGGTTACAGGCAGAGAAAACGTTGCAGAATCAACTGGATTACTTAGCCTGGCTTGTAACCTTATCTTCTAATTCTAAGTGTTGACACACGATGGCAGGAAGGGCAGGAAGAGTACAAAACAATAGCACGAACAAAAAAAAATAAAAATAAAGGGGGACAAAAAAATCTGTGAAAGGTGGAAGGTGTAGAAAAGAGGGAGAATTTTATAAGGGCCAAACCTAGATACATCCCACCCCACATAAATGTAAGCATGTAGTTAAGGAGCCTTAGTTGACTAATAATGTCCCTATACAGCCAATTGAAGGTGGTAGATGCCTTCAAAGCAGGTATATAATTGCAGTGCAAGTGTGATGCTGTGAAGCCCCATCCTGAAGAAAGTCACTTCTTTCCAGTGACTGCACCCAGAAGTTCAGGGCACCTGCGCTGCTTGAAGTGGATAACATAACTTCTCTATACAAATAATTCTTTGAGATTGGACAGTTCCTCCTGCTCAAAGAATTCGACAAGAAACAATAGGGAAACTCAATAAGCAAAGATGAGATTTTATTTCAGGAGATTTCAAAACAGTCTGAATTTATCAATGACTTCACATCGTAGCTCTCTATTTGGCTTGCATGAAAAATACATAATAACAGTTTAAAATTTAACCTTACTGAACTGAAGCTATCTACCCTATCTTCAGCTCATGGAGGCAATTGTTAGAGGTTTTCTTGCCAAATTTAGGTATTGTTTGGTTTCTAGAAGGTAACATTGCAGTACAATTAGCTCCTTATGATGCTAATTTGTCAGAAAGAATGTTTTATAGCATTTTTCAACTATGGTAATCCAGACAGACCGGAACATACTGCACAATAGATTATGAACTGAAATTTATCTGAATATATATGTACATGTCCAGTCCATACACATCATTCATTATTCATAATAATTCTCCATACGATACATAACCATATTTTCCTTTCATGTCCTCTGTGTATGTGAACACTTTTGCTGATATTCTGAACACTGAATTAATCTCTTTCTCATAGTAATGACAGATGAAAAGAAATTACCTATTTTTACAACATGATTTTTACTTTTTTGACAAAATTCATTTTTATTGCTTTCTAAGCTCCCCTGGTATCATGTGTTCTCCTCATCTCCTCATTTCTTCATGTTTCAGTATTCCATTTCCGGTATAGAACAGCTATAAGTGGATTAAAAGGCAAGCATTAAAGATGCAGTACATACTGCCTAATGAGATGATAAAATGTTAGGAAAAACAGAGCCGATGTTCCTAGGTGCATTTTTACTCTCTGTAATGATATTTGATTTTTTCAGAGGTACCTGAACAAAACACTTAAAGGAAAACTGTGGATGTCCTTGAGAAATTTTGTTCCTTGGAAAAAGCTGCACTTTTCACAAGACTTTTCTTCATTAAGTCTGAAGGAAAATAATACACAAACAGATCATTTTCAAGGAAAGGTGATTTTCAGCTTTCCTTGACATATATTTTGTTGTGATTCAGAAATTACCATAATGAATTAGGATCTTTGGTCCTGGCTTTCAGTCTTGGTCAAAATCAAATGAGTAATTCAGATTTTCACATTTTTAAAATAGAGGAAAGTAAGTATGGAATAATCTATTCTTCTACATTAACTTCTCTTAGATAACTAATCAAAGAAGAATTGAAGCAGAAATTTGATAATATTTTCAAAATATGTAACAAAATAACTTATTTAAATATTTCCAAATATATTTTAAAATTGTTAGTGTGTATGTTCACACACTTTTGTCTATACAAGTTGCAATACATTTTTAATGGAATACCATGTGTTGTATTACATTTGAGGAGATACGATGCGATCTTAAAGGCTATACTTTACAATATATTGCCAACCTGAAAATATGTTAAGTTTTATTAAAGTTAAAAGTGATGCCCCATAGAACCAGGAAAGGGTAACATGAAATATGCTCTCCTGTACGTGTATATTATGGCTGTGTGTAATTTTTTCTCCCATACAGACTCTGCTATATTCAGTGCATACTACGCTCATTAAATTACTATCCAGTACTTTCTTGTTCTGGAGTTGCTTAATATGGGGACTTATTTATTGTATATATTTCAAACCTACTTTGAAGGCACAATTAGTCTTTCCTTGCAGAATTTTGGAATGATTGTGTATACAGCACAGTATTTGAAAAGACTGGTTTCTTTTCCTCTGTAGCTATTCGATGACGTTAGAATTTAGTGAACATCCATCTAGGCAAAAAAGATGCACTCAAGTAAAAGACTTATTTCAACACTGTGTAACCAACTCAAGTTACTTAACATCTTATTTTTCAAAGTATTCTGTCCTTTAGAGATGTTTACAATGATGTTTTGTCTGGTATTACTGAGACCACAGTACAGACTAAGCATGTGTATTATAGATTATTAGGTCAGTCTTCTGGAAGATATCAGCTAGCTGGTGTCCAGAAACAACCACTGAGCATATGCAAGCTAGGATTTTTGCCATTTGGCTAAATCTCGATGGATATTTCTCTCTGGTACAGACACCTCTCAACATCCCATAATGCCTATTATTCTGTTTCAAATCTGTGTGGTTTTAAAATTATTTATGACCCTAGCCTTTTTCTTGAAACTAAATGTATGGAACAGGTATAAATTCAGTCAATCTCAACAAATTACCAGTTTGCAATGTTTCAGATTGCTCCGTCAATAACTGACATGTGGCTCAGAAAGTCACCTCCTGCCAACCCCACTGGTAACTTTCTATTTTTCTAAGATAATTCTATACTAACATAAGAATGATAACGCTATTTAGAAGCAGACAAGATTTGCCCACCTCTTTCCCACTCATCTCCTTGTCTATTTTCTAGAAGAGAAATTGCCTGGTTTAGGGACTCAGACTACTTGTTGATTTGGTCATTTCTGTAAGGTAGAGCACAATAAACCTCACTAAGTTGTTTAATGTTAGCCTAATGTTGCACTCACTATGGTTTACATCCAAACCATTGAATACCAAATTGTAGCAGAATCTGTCTGCAGTAATTACCTATTAATTAAGCAGACTGGGTCAAGGGGAAAAAACAAAGGCAAAGAGTGATGTCATACATATTGAAGTCTTATTAAAAGCTGCAATGTAACAGTTCAGCTTATGCATACAGAGCCAGATAAATTACTTATCTATAGATCGTCATTTCCAACTAAAATGAAGGATCTGAAAACAATTCTAATCAGATAAATACATAGTTCTCATCTTTATAAACTGAACGGAGAAACTACAGAATTTCCCTCAAAACCATTCAGGACAATGAACTCCAAACTTCTGAAACTACTTAATCACTTAAAGCATAATTAAAAAATATATCATACATTTCTTTTACTTGCATAATGAGTGAAATGAAGCAACAGAATTGCTTCATTTGATGGGTAGCTTTAGGCAGGTAGTGGTAGTACTATGCTTCTTTTTGGCTGCAGCTAGTGAAAGACTACTTTGAGAGAGATCTTTTACATTTCCTTTCCAAACAAAACATCTTTCTGGAAGAATATCACATACGTAAAATAAATCATCAAATCATAGAATCATAGAATGCTTTGGGTTGGAAGTGACCTTATTCTAATCCCCCTGCCATGGGCAGGAACGCCTTCCACAAGACCAGGTTCCTCAGAATTCCCCTCAATCTGACCTTGAACACTTCCAGGGATGGTGAATCCACAACTTCTCTGGGCAACCTGTTCCAGTGCCTCACCACTCACAGTAAAGAATTTCTTCCTAATATCTAATCCAAACCTACTCTCTTTCAGTTTGAAACCATTCCCCCATTGTCCTGTCACTACATATTCATGTAAAAAGTCCCTCTCTGTCTTTCTTGTAGACTTACTGGAGGTACTGGAAGGCTGCAATTAGGTCAACCTAAAGACTTTTTCAGGATGAGCAAATACAATTCTCTCAGCCTTTCCTCATAGCAGAGGTGATCCATCCCTCTAATCAACTTGGTGGCCCTCTACTGGACTCGCTCCAAGAGGTGGATGTCCTTCCTCTGCTGGGGACCCCAGAGCTGGACATAGTATGCAGTGGACTAGAGAGGTAGACCTCATTTCCCTCAACCTGATGGCCACACTGCTTTTGAAGCAGCCCAGGATACGACTGGGCAAATGCACTTTACCAGCTCATACCCATCGCCTCATCCACCAACATTCCCAAATCTTGGCAAGGCTGCTCTTAATCTGTTCATTCCCCAGCCTGTATCGATACTAGGGTTTGCCCTGACCCAGGTGCAACACCTTATACTTGGTCTTGTTAAACTGAGATTCTTGTTAAAATGAGACTCCCATGTACCCACTTCTCAACCTTGTCCAGATCCCTCTGGATGGCATCCCGTCCTTCATGTGTGTCAACCACACCATTTATCTGGGTGGCATCTGCAAATTTGCTGAAGGTACACTTGGCCCTGATGCCTCAGAGCTTTTTTTTGACTTTTTAACTTTTATAGATTCTAGAAGTAGTTGTGTAGGAAATGTACATTTTAATGTAGCTGTATTATATCCCTTACCCTTAACAAAGTAGTTTACACATGCGTAACACTATTATCCCATTTCATATCAATCCCTCTAAATTCCATTGCACGTTTAGTCTTTTTCAAGGTAGAATTGTAGAAAAATACCCCTATTTAAGAACGTCTCACTCTAAGATATTGTGCAGACAAAGTAACCTTCAAGCCCAGAACTTTGGAAAAGCTCCAAGGACTGTACATGCTCTGAAGAAGATGAAGATGAGAAAGAAGGGGTCCCACATGCCCTCAGACCCAATTCCCAAAGCAGCATGTCAGGGGGCAGAATGGGGCAGAACTGGGGATGGACAGATCGGGGATTGGATGGACCTTATTATAAAATCATAGAACCACTGTCCGGGTGCACACGCGTGGTGTGTGTTCCCCTGGGCCTATGGCCTCATTAAAGGACCAGGTCCTTTTATATTATCCTATACACTAAATTGGCCAGGAATCTTTTTCTCCACGGTCTTTTTAGGCAACAACTCCTTCATCTATGTCATGACTGAAGATATTAAGTAACACTTGTCCCCATATGGCTTCCTGAGGGACACCACTTGTAACTGATGTCCATTGGGACTCTGAGTTGTTGACCACTACCCTCTGGATGTGACCGTCCAACCACTTTCTTTTCCATCTAACAGTCCACTCATCAAATTAGAGAGGACATTGTGGAAGACCAATGTACACCTATTCCTGGTAAACTATGTTCTTCTGCAGTGAACCAATGACATACATGTGGATCATGAATGAAATAGTTTGAGAGCCAAATTATCTGTCAACAAATGGAAACAAACTCTGTGAGATTAAAAGCAGCCCCATATTGATCACATTGAACTAGGACTCACTATAAAACAGCAAAGCCAAGAAAAAAGTGTGTGATTTGTTGAAACTAATGAGTTATCAACATCCAGTTTAGTCAGTATGAAAACTTCTATGTGCAAAATCCACAGCAGTAGTGGAAGGAAATTAAACTACTTCAAATGAAGTTCTACCAAGGAATACAGCCAAGTGGTGGAAATAGATAGCAGATTAAGACTGTAACTCCTCCACTTTACTTAGGCTTCCAAATCAGAGCGTTGTATAGCCTTCAATCCAATGAAGAACTGAGTATCATTTCTACAAGCCAGCTGAACAATTGTTGTCTGGGTTCTTCCTCTTTTATTATTAAACATTTATGGGGATCACTATGCCTATTCTTTCAGTTAATGGTAGGTGATCAAAATTTGGTGGGTTCAGCTAAATACATCTAGTCAGAACTATCACATAAGAAAATACAGAGGGCCTACACAGAGCCAACAACACCCTGCAAGGAAGAGAAATACTTCTGATTTAGTTCTTCATAGCTACTTCACTGGCGCATTACTTCATTTGACAACTCAGTATATGAAAGAACCACATCAGTTTTACTTCAATCAAGTACTGCATTCATATAGAGGCAGCTCTGTGTCACCTTCTCATGATGTCTCATGGCAAACTGCACACACTTCAAACAATGTATATCAACAAATAGATGGTTTCGTTTCACAGTGTACATTACAGGAAAAATCTTCCCTGACAGCCTATTTGTCAGTGTGTCGGATGCAGCACTGTAACACCAAACCATCTGGAGATTCCAGTGAAAAAAACACTTAGGGTGAAATTCCTCCTTCATCTACTGCTCACTGAAAGGAGACAGAATAATGGGCCTTCTCTGCGGTTTGTCATAACATCAGAAACTGGGAATTGACTATTCTGCCTTTATTTGTAGTGGTTTGAAAAAAGATTGGATATGCTGTAGCAATAAAAGCAGAGAATTGAAATTAAGCTTGAGTCACGACAAAACACTGCTAAGATTTACTCCTCCATTTTCGCAAGGGGAGGAATGTGTGTTCCCTATACATGCATTTTCAGTCTTCAAATGTCACAGCACACAACTCAGCACACTACTCAGATTCAAACAGCAATTTTTACCTCATTTCTTGATGAAGTCATGCACACTACTAAATTATTTTTACTTATTTGCATCTAAGAACCCATAGTAACTAATGGCTTATAATACTCAATGCTTAGAAGGAAAAACTCACAAGTTTATTGCCGGTAATGGACAGGTGGAGTTTTAACAGTAAAGCATGTTGTCTTACAGCAAAACATAATTTTTACAATTAGACAGTGTGAATTCTCCTACATATTACATTATACCAGTCCGTCCAATAGACACAAAGAGAAAGAAAAGAATCTTCACAGCTTTTACAGTGATTTCTACTTGCTGCAAAACAACATTTACTGCTATTGTTGGATGAAGAAGTTATTTGGATTATTGATAGTTATATAAATTATACCTAGGTAAAGGCTGCAAATGAAATACCAAAAAGAATGAGAAATATTCAGATATAGTTGGATTATAGTTAACAAGGTCCTCAAGGAGGAAAAATGTGGGTTGGTCAATGTATTTGTGAAGTAATTAAACAACAATGCCACTGTAGCCATGTCATACTTAGTTTAATGACTAAACACTGATCAATTAAGCTTTGTTCACATTTGCTGTAACAGATATAGCTGAGGAATATCAGTTGCTGTGCTTCAGTCTGATTTGCTGCTGATTAACAGCAGAAGAATCCAAACTTAGAGCTTTTCAAGAACAGATGGTGTTTCTTTCCCCTTCTTGCTGGTCAGAAATTCAGAGAAAATAAGGATGAAGACGGATGTAGATGGAGAAGAGAAGCAACCAAAAGAGGAGAAAAAAAAGTTTGGCAAATCCCATAAGCAGCTATAGAAACAAATTATATCCATTTTCCACTGTGGGTGTGCAAGTTTGAGGATTCACAGATGGCTTGGAATTCAGCTCACCATCAGAGTTGAATCTGTTTCCAAGACAGTCTGAAAAAGGGGTGCCGAGTGATTGCAAAATGTTTCTTTTCCTACTTTTACTACTTGATATTTTCCCTCCTTTTTCTCCAAATTAACACACCATGAAGTAAAAATGGAAGTTTATTGAGGTACTGGGGAAAAATGGACAGTGACAGTATTTACCCAGAAGAGTCAACTAAAAGTTGTTTTCACTGTGGGTTTCCTAAAGTCTAAGGGGACTTGAGGAGTTCTCATATCCTCCCACCTACTCCTTATAAATAAAACCATGACTCACTTTTAAAAATTTGGTATCAAGTGAGTCATTTTTTTTTTTTTTTGCATGAGTAGCTTGAGACACCTTAAAATGATGATCTCCATTTCTCTACCAAGAGGGCAGGAAAACTTCAGAGTTCCTGGAAATACAATCAAATGTAAAGTAAGGTGCTCTGCTTCCATAAAGATAAAGAAAACCTTCTCAACTGTGCTGAATAAGTATTCAGTCAGTAGTTAGGTACTAAAGTAAGTAATTAGGTGCTAGAATACAGTGCTAGAAATAGACTTGCTGCTGTTGAGAAGATATTGTCCATATATGTTCCAAACCAAAAAAATGCCAGTTTGGATCCTGGTATTTCCATATACTGACCATATCTCTTTCTTCAAAGTCCACCAACCTAGCAGCACATTTTTTATATCTGAAGATGCTCTATTTGCCATCCAATTGCAAAAGGCCCTGTCTGCTACGACTTGCATCTGTTGTTTCAAGTTTTAAAAAATCAAGCAATTGACCCTCCTCGCATATCTTCCAATTGATTAATGTTATGAAAGAAGTAAGAAACTTGTTTTGATCTCTGCCAGACTCACGGTGGACCAAAGTCGCCTTGTGCACTGACTTACTGACCCTCTTGAAATGTCATCAATACAGTTCAGCTTCTTGAACTACCAGTGAAAATCAACTGCAACAACCTTGCTGAGCCCTTATTTCCTTCTGTCACAGAGTTTATGGGGGCTTTCAAGAATGGGAAAGGTAGAGGTGTACACGTGCCCTGCTTTACAACAGACTATTCCCCCATGTCCTGCAAGATGCAGGCATTTAGCTTTTCTGTAAAGACAGTGGTTTAACTCTGTTTCTCACAACAGAATAAAGACAATTACTTTTAGACTTACTCTATTTAGAAAAGAGTATAAAGAAAGGCAAGACTGCTTTGAAGGGTATCTAGAAAGAGTTAAAATGCTTCCGAGGCTAAGACTGCTGCAAGGAAGATTTCTCTGTGGTCTGCTAGTTTCCAGTAGAACTCTCCTGGGGTATATACTAAAATATCTCCTGTTTTACAGAGCTCATGCAGTCATGTTAGTGGCATGTAAATGTTTTGATATGCCAGACACTGAAGAAAGGACTGTTAATTGGTTACACTACCAATAAATAGGTAGGTTACAGTATTTATTAGGTTACACTACCAATAAATAAATAATGACTAATAATTTCATAAATAAACATCTAAAACCATGAAAAATATAAAATGGCATGAAATTAAAGTTTAGAATTAAAGTGCAGAAATGGTAGAGAGATTCTGTCTACATATGTTGCTGTTTAAATTACAGAGAAATGCTATTTCCACAAATCTTTACTTCACTGAAATCTTCCTGGGGATGATACAAGATAGAACTATTTATTTTCCTTCATTGTTCTTAATGAAGTGCTGAGGAACAAATTTAGCAGTGGGAAGAGTTAAACTGAGGTCCAGGGAAGTGATTCTTCCCCTGTACTCAGCACTGGGGAGGCCACACCTGGAGTACTGTGTCCAGCTCTGGGTCCCTCAGTTCAGGAAGGATATTGAGGCGCTGGAGCAGGTCCAGAGAAAAGCAACAAGGCTGGTGAAGGGACTGGAGCACGAGTCCTATGAGGAGAGGCTGAGGGAGCTGGGGTTGTTTAGCCTGGAGAAGAGCAGGCTCAGGGGAGATCTCATCACTCTCTACAACTCCCTGAAAGGAGGTTGTAGCCAGGTGGGGGTTGGTCTCTTCTCGAGGGAACCAGCAGTAGGACAAGAGGGCACAGTCTTAAGCTCTGCCAGGGGAGGTTTAGATTAAATATTAGGAAGAAATTCTTTACAGAGAGGGTAATCAGGCATTGGAATGGGCTGCCCAGAGAAGTGGTGGTTTCTCCACCCCTGGAGGTTTTTAAGATAAGACTGGATGTGGCACTTAGTGTCATGGTCTAGTAACCACGGTGGTAGTGGACTAAGGGTTGGACTTGATGATCTCAGAGGTCCCTTCCAACCCAGCTGATTCTATGATTCTATTCATTTTCTGAAATGAAGCTATTATGTTAACAGTTATTCCCTTCCTATAGATGTTATTACATATTTCAGAACTCAATGATTTCATTCAGCAAGGAAGAAGTAATTCACCTACTGCATCTCTCAGCAAAATGCTTGGTTTGAATCTTCATTCTCCTCCATTTACAAATACTCTCTCATTAAGTCCACATTTCCAAACTGACCTGGAGAACTGCTGTTTTTTATGATGGCAATGCATTTTTACCATTCATATCCATGGTTTAAAGACAGTGTTCTCCACAAAACACTAAAAAAATTCAGAATATGATACAAAAATCTCAAAAGTCTACTTTCCACTATTCATTGCAAATATCTCTCTAGACCTATCACATCTGTGAATACCTAGAAGGTATTAAAACATTTCAGTCATACATAAATGCAGCAAGCATATAATGCCCTACATAAGACATGGCACATATCTTAAATAATAATTCAATCAGCATTATATAAAAGTTCTGTGAAAACTGAATTACCTTCCATGTAACAGTTGGAGATAACATCCTGTCATTTCTAATGACTGGGAAAAAAAATAGATGCCACAGACCAGTTCATATTTAGTTAATTATGTTTAACTCTTTAATAAGAACTGTCAATGAATAAATTTCTTTTACATCAATTTCTTTTTATATTTTAAGAACAATCCTTGAACTTCATGTATCTTCAGAAAGGTTGAGAATTCTATCTAGTAGGTGAAGACATAACCCATATGTTTAAATGTATTTACTGATATTTTGGGTTTTTTCTCATCCATTGAAATTACATCTCAAATGACAGAATACATCTGTAGACAAGTTGTTTAAAAAGTCAAAAGTTTGAAAATCCTCAGGAGATGCATGAAAAGAAAGAGCTATAAAAGTAACAGCTCAAATTATTGCTGCTACTGCTTCTTATTTGCTTACACATATTGCAATATGAAATGCTAGAGGAGCAAACTGCAATTTCACTCCTCGCACTAAAGTTATTGTCACAAGTAGAAAGTCTGCAGATGGGACTTACTTCAGGGTTTAAACACCTACAGTAGATATCTATTATAGAGTGTGGAGGCCAACCTATTGCAGTTAATGAAATATACAAAACAATTGAATACCTAACCACTGAGCGTCTTCTTCAGATAGATAGGTTGAATTACTTTCTAGACTCCATTGACTTAAATTCCCTATAGAGAGCGTATTTTAACACTCCATCTCACACTTGGTCTATTTGACTGAGAAACAAAACAAAACAAAGCAAATTGATATTAAACCACATTCAATTCTAGAAATATAAGCATTATGGTCCATCTTTATATAAAGTTATATATATATAACTCCAATGAATATGACAGAAATTATGCTCCATTATGGAATGAGTACAAAACCTTGTAATTATACAGTCAGTATGTCATAGAGTACAAAGAAATTTAAAACATTAGACATATATTAAAAATAGGATGACAAATACTTTGAGGTTTCATCTGACTTGGAAAGAAAGTCACTCATACCGAAAGATCTGATTCTCAGGAATTGCTTTTTATCCATCACTAAAGTTTTCCCTTTTACAGGGCAATTTGGGAGTTAATCTAGCAGATTTCCAGATATCCAGCTGCTCAGAGCACGTATTGTCTAGAAATTCTTACCAAATGACACCCCCCTCATATACGTCTTCATAAAATTCATAGCAAGTCCTAGCAGGTCATCAGGAGTAAATGAGGAGATGTCAGGAAAACTGCTGGATACCCCAACATTGGCATATTTGCCTATGACCTGCTATGGCCAAACCTGAAGATCTTTCCCAGACATTGTAGAGGGTTACCAAATAGCATCTTAAGAACAGTGTGGATTAATGCAACCGATGCAGAGAGGCAAACACACTTTATTGGAAGGTCTATGTTGAGTGTACGTCTGTCCACAAAAGCACCCCAGAGTGTTAAATCAGGGGCAACTAATGTGTGATGGTTTTTCAGTCAGGAATTTTTTCAAGCAAAAATTTGGTATTGGTTTTGATGATATCCAGATAAATAAGGTGATTCTCCTAAAAGCAGTACTTATACTGGTGTAAATAATTAGTAGTATCATGTTCACCAGTATTAGATAGAGTTACTTCTTTACTACAGAACATTCAATTCTGCATTAATTCCTAAACTGTGAGTTCCAAAGTGTTATGCTAAGTCTACTTCTGCCAACAAAGAAAAGTAACCTTAAGAAAACTACAGTGACATTCTTTATACACAGACCAATGAGATGCTAGAACAAGTTAAATATATGTTTATTAATTATGGACACACAAAAAAGGTTCTAATTTTACAAAGAATTCAAACAATGGCAATAGCTTTCTTTTTCTCATTAGCCAGAGGTACTTGTTTTTCAGCCTCCAAAATCCTTTCTCCAAAACCTTTAATCTCAACAATTACTTCAGATCTTTCTTTTATGTGTTTTAAAGAAAATTCTCTTGACCACACCACATTTTGCCCAATGTAGAGCTGTTCTGTGAGGAAAATGGGGGGACATGGGAAGGTACTCTTAATTTAGATTTGCTCTAAAAACAATAGAAAAAATTCAGCTGCTCCCCAAGTATTGACAGTCACTTTTCTTTCTCATGGGTTTTATGGTGCAGGTACATATAGTTCTTCTATAAGCTTTTGTTTTCCATCTTCTGCAGGTTGTGAGGGCTGGTTTTTGTTATATTCTCTCCAATAATGTGGTTTCTCTCACTAAGGCCAAGTACGAGACATGGATTGCACCATTTTTCACTGTTTAGAGAGACGACTATGAAGCTAGCTCAGACTAACTGCCTAATTTTTAAAGACGTAAAACAAAATTAATTCACAAGTTTATTCCATCCTTTAATATGGCACTAGCTAGAGGGCATATGAGAGGAGTAAGGGAGTGATGCTCTGAACTTCTCACCGCCACACAAGCACAACCCACAGCTGCATGTGCATCCTGAATACTTTTCACTGTGCTGCTGAGCCCACCCTCTTATTTCACAATTTGGTGTGGCAGGACTACATTTTGCCTGCATGCTGTGGCACTCAGACAAATTTTAAAAAGTGCCTGGATTGCACTGTCAAGCTCTTATCAGTTTGACTTTGTCCCCTCTTTTGTAATAATATCTCCTTCAGGAGACAACTGTCATCTGCGTATGCATAAATCCAAGGCTCAAGGTTTCTTTGTCTCTGACCTTCTACAGTTAAAATCTGGGGTGCATCTATATGTGGCTGTGGCAGCCTTCCAGTCTTTCAGCAAAAATGCTTGTGTGCTTCACGCTATTTAAGTCACTTGTACATTTTCAGGCTTGCTCAGCTTCACTGTCATTTACAGCATCCACTTTTTATATGGCGTCTCGGGTTTCATACTACTAAATTATTACCCTTTTACTTACCTTAACACAATTTAAAAAGACATCTTATCATGACAAATTTGAGCCTAAAAATATTTCAAACAACTGCTTCTCAGAAGAAAAAAAAAACAAACAAAAAACAAAACAAAACAAAAAAAACCAAAACAAAAAAATCCAAATAAAAATAAAACAAAACAAAAATCCACACAAAACAAACAGAGAATTGCATTTATATTAAAATATGAGAGGAAAATAATGATAAGATATAACTTCAGAAGGAGTGGAAATAAAAGAGAATAATGACACTAATGAGGCATGCAAAATCACAATTACACCATTGTATCTGTGGGTACAATCTCTGTTTATAACTTATAACACTGAGCAGGTAGTAAAATAGATGTGTTTTATTAATCCCTAAGAGTCAAGTTCAGAGTTATTTAGCTAAATCCTGGGAGAAACACCTTGTCAAAATACCATGATGACCATTATTTATTCCCAGTTCACATTGCATTTAAAAAGCTTACCAAAACATTTTACCATTGAACAATGTTTTACATAGGTAAGATGCACAATAATTTTTTGCAATATAATAACTATGGCTAAATTAAATATTTAACTATGATTATAGAGTTCTTTTATTTTTGACAATGCAATATGACTCAGAAGGCTTTAAACAATATCTGGACAATACAAGCATGCAGTGAAGGTAAACACTGAGCACGACTGGACTTGACAGAAAAGCGCCATAAATCTTAAATCTGCAAATCAAATATCATCAAATATCATCAGAACTATCAGTGTCAGTTCTGGAGACTGTAATACTGTGTTCTATACCATATAAGAATTAAACTTCAGTAAATTTAATAAGAGCTTACAAGTGCATTGTCCTTCTGGGGTGTTTTTTTTCTCTACTGCCCATTAATAATATAATAGATTAATAAATAAATAGATTAATAGCTAATAGATTAACAACTTTAAAAAAAGCCCCTAAGAATCCTCTATATTAAATAAAAAGGAAACATTTCCAGAACAAGTTTCTAAATCAGATTAGATGGTTTTCTATCACACTGGTAACCATAAATTTGAAAGGATCAAATAGGTCTTTGATACTGAAAACTCCACATCAAAATTTCAACTAAAAAAGGTCAATTCTACGGGTGGCTCAAAACAAGAAATTAAAAGAAAAACAAAAGTAAAATTTCTAAAATATTTCCACCAATTTTACATTGTAGTAGCAACCATACTGTATTTAATTTACTTCTGGGCTGACTGAACCAAAAAAAAAAAAACAAAAAAATCCTCCATAATTTCACACAGTGTAGGATAATTTTGCAAATTATCTCAAGTATTTTGAAAACTATAAAAATTTTACAGCTTGTGATTGTGGCCAAAAGTCAATTGACTTGGTATCGTGAAAAACAAGGCTATTTCACTGTAAAGGAACCACTTGCACTGACTTTTGCACTGAGTTTGCAAGTTTCTTGAGGACAAATCACAAGGCCTTCATCACTCCTTTTGCTCCTCTGAGCTCTCTCTATTACCACCTCAAGCTAGGAAGTCATTTGTTTGCTTTAAATTGTCACAGCTGCAAAGACTTCCTTAGAAGAAATAACATGTTTTTATAATCAGATGAAAATTACTGAGAAGACAAAGCTAAGATTTAAAATCCATAAGCTGCATTAGTTGATAAATGGTAACACATGATTCTCAAAGTATCTCAAAGATATTAACCGTCTTCAGATCTTTCACTGACACCACTCTACAAGCTAAGTTGAAAGAAATAACTTAGGGATATGGTTTAGTGGTAAACCTTGAAGTGTTAGTTTAATGGTTGGACTTGATGATCTTAGAGTTCTATTCCAACTTTAATGATTCTATGATGATTCTATGATGATTCTATGAACTGGCTGAAGATCTCCTGTTAACACAAAGAAGAAGACTGTATCAGGCTACCAATAGCAGCATAATAAACCTTCAGTCCAAATTCTGCTACTCTCTGTTGACATTCTGATTCCCCCAAGTACTTACTATACTTATTCATCTTTGAAATCAATGACCTGTTGGCAGATGAAATACTCTTTTGAAATTGAGCAAGTTGCACAAGTTTCTGCCACCCAAATTTATTGGGAGCTGAAGTGAATGAGGCTAAATCTAATTCTGGGGGTGTCATCATCTTCTTCTTTAGGGTAAAGAAAATGACAGCACATCACCTGGCTTTGCTTCATTCATATGAGGGTTTGAATGACACTCAGAACTTGGGAGTAACAAAGGCATGAAAACACCATGTGAGTTAGTCCAAGTTGCAAAGCAAGCAAGGGAAGGCATCTGAGGCACAATTTGTGTGCTTCACCTCAAGGTACTGTCTCAGTTCCACTAACATACACAATCTCAGAAGCCTTCTGTATCCGTACATGTGATAGCATGGGACCTGGACTAAATTCTCAAACTGACATAACTATATGTTCTCAGTTAAAGTCACTAAAAGGCTACCAGATTTTCCATGTGCAGAACCACAACTTCAGGCCCACATTCTCAGGACAAGACATCTGATGACATGGAATATTTTGAAGAATGAGTTAAGCCCTCCTTTTGAAAAGAACAACACTACTAAGAACAGAATGGGACGAGGAAAGTATTTAAAAATTCACGTTGGGATAGTTAATTCAAATATATAGAAAATAATTAGAAATAATCACTTGACATGTTAGGCACTAATGGGCATCTTATGGAACCAAAAACTGCACCAAAATAATAGAGAAGTGAAATGCAAAATGCCAGACTATTTCGTTTTTTAACACAACAATAAATACTCTCCAGAAGTAAACTATTATATCAACAAAAAGAAATAATAAGAGAAAAACAAGGCACTACATCTGCACCCTCATTGTGCCAAAATTAACTGATTTCTTTAACTGTGAAGAACAGAACATGGTACTTCCTGGAACTTATCTATGGATATAGGGTGAACACTCAAATAAAATTACTGACAAAAATATTGGTGCCCAGAAGGCACCAATACATTTTTCAAATAATATTTTACTTAAAAAAAGAGAATTCACAGAATCACAGAATATGCCGAGTTGGAAGGGACCCACAAGGATCATTGAGTCCAGCTCTTAGCCCTGCACCATATGTCTGAAAGTATCATCCAAATGCTTCTCGAACTCTATCAGGCTTGATGTTGTGACTACTTCCCTGGGGAGTCTGTTCCAGCACCCAACCACCCTTTGGGTGCTCTTTCTAATATTCAGCCTAAACCTCCCCTGATACAACTTCAGGCCATTCCCTTGGGTCTTGCCACTGGTGACCACAGAGAAGAGATCAGTGTCTTTCCCTCCTTCCCCTTACGATGAAGTTGTAGACTGCAGTGAAGTCTCCCCTCAGTCCCCTCTTCTCTAGACTGAACAGATCAAGTGATCTCAGATGCTCCTCATGCAACTTCCCCTCAAGGCCCTATCTTCATTGCCCTCCTTTGGATGCTCTCCGATGGCTTAATACCTTTCTTATATTGTGGTGCCCAAAAACCGCACACAATATCAAAGGTGAGGCAGTGCAGAGCAGAGTGGGACAATCCCCTCCCTTGATCGGCTGTCGATGCTTTGCCTGATGCCCCCCAGGACATGGTTGACCCTCCTGGTTGCCAGGGTAGTGCTGACTCATATTCAACTTGCCATTGATCAGAACCCTCAGGTCCCTTTCCATGGCACTGTTTTCCAGCATCTCATTCCCCAGTCTGTACGTACATCTGAGGTTGCCCCATCCCAGGTGCAGAATCCAGCACTTCCCCTTGTTGAACTTCAGGTGGTTGGTGGTTGCCCACTCCTCTAATTTGTTGAGGTCTCTCTGCAGGGTCTCCCTGCCTTCGAGGGAGTGAACAGCTCCTCCCAGTTTTGTGTCTTCTGCCAAACTGCTCAGTATCCCTTCCAGTCTTGCGTCCAAGTCATTTATGAAGGTGTTGAAGAGCACAGGGACTAAGATGGAGCCCTGCGGAACCCCACTAGTGAAAGGTCACCAGTCTGATGTCACCTCATTCACTATTACACTCTGTGCTCAACTCGTGAGCAAATTGATCACCCACCACATGATGTGTTTATCCAGCTGTATGCTTCACAGCCTGCACGTATAAAATTTATGTAAGTTTAATTTTAAGATCAGAAGATTTCTAGACCCCTTAATATTTAATGATAAAATTGTAATACAGAAAAAAATATGTTGCTTTTATGAAGTTTAACCTTTATTCAAGTCTGGCTTCAGAAATGTGGAAGGAAAGAAGAGGTTTGTAGCCTAAAATCAGCAACAAAATAATTAAATCATTGTTTCCTCTGTATATGAATTATGTCCAGCAATAAAAAGATAATAAAGAATAAATTATTTATAAATCTTGATTTATTTTAATATTTCTGGGGGAAAAAGTATCTTTAATCTCTATGGATCCTTTATAGTTTATCTTATCTACAAATTTAACAACATGGGTGTAAATTTGTCTGGATACAATTTAACAGTTCCAAGAGTTGGCATGTTCCATAATCCTGCTTAAGGAAAACAGTGGAGCTAGCAGAGAGAAGGTGAAGAAGAGAATCTAAACAAAGGTCACAGACATTAGAATATTTAGTAATGTACAAGTACAACATGCATTTGTCTTTTGTCCTGAAACATCTTGGGGATTTGAGCCTAGAATGCTATTTACCCTGCCAAAATAAGGCCATTTCCTTCAGTGGGCATGTAGAAGAGTTTTACACTCAGTGCTTAAGCAAAAAAATATTATGTCTTCTTGCCAACATAATTCTCCAGCACAAAATCTTTCCTGGGTAACAACATTTATATTATGCAGCAAGGCCGGATGGCAAAGGGAGACAGGCTACATTGAGAACAGCTCAGAAGCATAAGAAATTCGGCAGAAAGCTGAGGTATGAAGAATGCATTTACACCATGCTTCCAGAAACTCGGCTGTCTATATACCATGCTGGATTATTACTAGATAAAACTGTCAACTATATTTTAATCTTTCCCCCCTCATCATTCTTTTTCCATGTTCAACAAGTACTCACCTTCCACTGTTTGACATTGAGATCGATTATTCTATATTTTCATGAGCTCTTTACAACCTTTGCTGATATTCATACTTGAAGTGAAATGAAAGGGTAGGAAAAGTCAGGCAATTATATTTTCAAAGTGCAATGTTCTGAACACCCACCCCATACAAGCCTGAGCACTTTCAAACTACATATTCTGAAAGTATTCAGCATTTGTAAAGGCTATTCCATTTTGAGCTTTACAAATTTTAACATTCCTCAGGGAATCATTTGGACCCAAGAACTAAAAACAACAGAGCAGAAACTGACAGTTCCTTGAGAATAAGTAAATATTGTCAGCCATAACCTGCAAGTAAAGAAACTGAGATAGTAAGAAGACTAAGAAGAACATTTAAACTAAAATACCTAGAACTTTTCTCCCTTAAAATCTACCCTTAGATGCTAGACACATGGTTTGATTACCAGGGATGTGAAATTTCAACTCATCTCATTGATTTCATACCAACCAACAGGGTCAAACAGCTGTGCATGGGTCTGACATCACTGTCAACTGAAATGGCCCTCAGGAGATATCACTTGTTCATTCTATGTGTCACGAACCTGGCAATTAGATGAGCTGGTACAATAGGAAAAGTCATCTCTCCAGCTGGTTTGATCCAGTGTTCAGAGTTAGGAAAGTGAACACTTTGGAGAGAGTGATCCTTTTTTTTTTAACGATGAAATGTATAAATTTTCAGAATCACCACCTCCATCCTTTAGAGATAAGTTTCTAAATCTTGCCTCCTTTGTTTCTAGGACCTTGCCAGCTCTTTTCTGGTTTACCAAAAGCTTATTTTTACTTGCTTCAGCAATTCCTACATAGGACTTATCAAAGAGGTCCCAAAATGCTTTTTTCTCCTTTGTTTTTATTTTAACCGTGTCTCTTGTCTGTCTACAACCCTATTCCAGCTTCTGATCTCTTTCCATATCAAGTACCAAATGTTCATCATGGCCTCAACACCAGCAGGAAACCTGGCAAAGACATGGTATGTCTAACAGATAAGCAAGGTGTAAAGAGTACACTCACTGATAATAAATTCAAAGGAAAAAACTAAAATGCCTTTTTACATCAGTGTTGACTGCAAAAAAGCTTAGGATGCTTCTACATCTTGAATTTTAACTTAAAGGGAAAGACCTGAGAAGAACTTGCTCATTTGAAATATCTTGCTTAATTCAAATATCTGTCAAAGAGATTTTGGAAGGACACAGAAAAAGAACACTAAAAAGTCCACTACAAACTGGATACATCACTGAGTTTCGCAAGGAATTAAACTGCAAAAGCAATGAGCTATCATTCAAACCAGCCTCAGTATCAGAGGACAATACCTAACAATAATAATAATAATACCAGTTTCTGAAGCACTCCAGTATATGTGATTTCTAGCTGACACATTGATAGTGTAACACAGAATAAATTTAATAGACACATAGTAACTACGGTGAACATCAATAGTAGTTTTTTAATCAGAACGCACAAAATTATTATACGGCATTTTGATAAACTCAGTGAGCATGGGATATGAGTAAAATGAATGCAACAAAGAACTGGAACTCCAAAAAGCTCTTCGAAATCCCTTTCAACTAAAGCCAAAAGAAGTTTCAGAGGCCAAGAAAATATGATTGATATTCACAATTTCAATATCATTCACAATAGTCAAGAATAATGCTGACACTGAGAAGTTAATGTCCCTGTTATTAAGGAACTGAATTTAACCTTTCATTTTGGTGACTGATAAAAAAGAACACAAACTAACACAAATGGAAAAACAATTCTAATCGTATTTATATGATGAATTAAATTATCTGTTTTCATACAAGAAAAAGATGCTGCAAATGTTGTTGATAGTCCTCTGAAGATATAGTGGTTCTCATTAGTGATCAAAGAGACAAGCCGAATGATAAGAACTGTTAAGAGAGAAATGCAGAAATGCACCAGGATAGGTTTGCTTTGAAATCAGAAGATGTAGGAATCTATTATAAATTAAAAAATTATATGGAAGATTAGGGAAGGGTTTTTTGTTGTTTTGTTTTTGTTTTTTTTCTCATCCAAGGCCTACTGGAAACCCAAAAAATTACAAAACGTAGGACTAAAACGCAAACATTAAGGGGTAAATTTTCTTTTGACAAGTAATCCAATTACGAAACTCACTGCCTCAGGATGTGAGAGAATTCAGTGTGTAAAGAGTATTAAGTTTTTATTCATCAAAAAGTACATATTTCCAAAATTTCAGAACTTTAGGAAAATTTATGTCGTGGAAAAATCACGAGACATCTAGCCTGGCATTGCTGATTCAATTCAGTCTGAAATCTGGAGGTCCCTAAACCACTAATTTCCAGACTTTCAACAGGAAGGATTTTTCTGTACTTTCCTATTTCTTATCCTCTTTCCTCAAAATCTTCCACTGGCCAGTAAAAGTTAGCATATTGGGTAACATAGTCCATCATAGTTGCTGCTACATTTTCATCTCTTCTTACGTTCAACCATTTTTTAAACTCTTTCAGTGCTTATGTCTGCTCTTCTGCAATATTATGACCTGAGCTCCTAGCGGTACAGTGAAATTTGTCTCTTTCTCCCACACATGATTTGATGTAGCAAAGCTACTGTTTGGTTACTGATTCTCTGTGTATCACACAGCCCACTATAATTCTCATCCTTCAGCTCCTGTCCTAACAAACCCCTTCCTTCTGTCAGCCTGTTAACATTAATTTATTCTCATAGTTTCTGCTCCAATTTAATCTCCTCAAAGTATGTTCTGTTTTCCTTTAGTCCTTTGTTATTCTGCCTGTCCTTCCAGTGACCTTTGTCACTCTTGGCTACCTGATGTATTACGTCTATTTAAATTACTGTCTTTCTGGGTTTCTTTTTCACTTACTTACCTGGAAAACTAACTGCCCGCTTATTCTGCTGCCTACGTAATGCATGCTGTTGGAAATGCTAATAACTACCATGAATGTTATCAAGTAGGTCATGTTTCCAGTTCCCTAGACAGAACTACACAGGAGGTACACCTGTGATCTCTGTTTTACTGCCCATACTGTAGCCCTATACTTTAGATAAAATATCATATTCAACCTCAAAAAACATTTCCCAAATAAATATAAAAGTGATCTTTTTCTATTCTATTTGATTTCAAAAGAAGTGATACCACAGTTCCTATTTTCATGGATATTTAACTATTCAGTGATCCTATTGCAGCAGTCCCTGTAGGTTTGTGACACTTATAGTTGCTTAAATCTACCTGTAAGAGGCGTATCGCCCAGCAAAGAGGCAAGAAGAATCAGCCAGAAGCCACACAGAGCAGAGAAAATGAAGACTAGGGTGAGAAAAGAGACAGCAGAGAAAGAAATACAACCTGTAAAACTGAGTACTGAAAGCCACCAAAAAAGAAATCATAACTTGATTTTCTAATTTTCAGAGGCATAAATATGCAGGTTACTATAAATGGAAAAATAAGGTAGAAAGTGATTAAGCAGCTGAGTGTCATACTACACTAGAATGCTTACAAAGAGGAGAAAGATGAGCTTTGCCTGAACATATCTGTTTTTAAACCTCACAATATAATGTTTCTTAATTTAGTGTCAAACTTCATAAAATCAGTCTGAATCTTGTACTCATATCCCATATTTTGAAATCCTTAATAAACAATTTGGACCATTTTTTTAAATTATTGAGTGTACTTTTGGAAGTAATGTTCCTTGAATTAGACGAATTATTCTACAAACAATAACAATTATCAGCAACAGCTATCAAAATATTACTACCACTGGTTTGGTGATGAAGGCAGAGTCGTGGATTCTTTTGATATGCACTATTATATGCACCACAACATCTCTCTCTGATATTAAATAATACCAAAAATGTATGAAACTGGAGGTAACAAAATAAGATAAAACCTGTACATGCCATGAAAAGCCTACAGTGGTAGTTATTCCTGCCATTGCTAAAATGTAGGAATGTGAAATCACAGTAAGCAGGTTCATCTATTCCTGGGCCAAGAAACTACAACTGTTCTACTAAATAAAAAGGGCAAGGTCTGTAATACTGGAAGTAAGTGGTAAGCAGAACTTGTGTCCCTATAGTTTTTCACACCCCAAAGTGGGTGGTCTTGTCTATGCCACTTGTTAGGAACACGTCCTAAACACGGTATCTTTGAAGTGAGTATGGACACAATCTGGAAATGTGCTGGTCCAGCCAAGAGCTCTATTAGAAAGTGTGTTATGAAACTCTGAGAAGGATTGTTAAGGATGAACACGTGACAGTGCTCGAGCCAGAGTCCTCGCTCTGCTGAATTTACTGATGCTGTCATAATTAGAGGAACTACCTCCTCTTCATTTCTGTGCTCAACTTTTCTCAAATTTTCATTCTGGATGTATTAAGGATGCAAGACACTTGATTAATATCTCTTGTGGTATGCAAGTGCTGGTATGCAAGTGCTTGGTTTGTTCCCCAAACAAGAGTAGTCAAAATTTTACTCATGGCATTCCTTTCCCCAATTCTTCAGTAGAGTACTTGGATAGAACCACTACCCCCGAGCAACACATTACTACCAGGACACACACATTACCAGTTGATGCAGTAGGAGCTAAAACTTCCTTAGATAACTTGTTTCTGATCTCTGCTCCTGTCCCCTCTAAGCAAGTTTCTGTGCTATCTGTGAGACAAAAATTTATATTTTGTTTCCTGCAGCTGGCTTTGCCTGGGTAAGAGTCTAGCCCTGAGTCAACATTCAAGTAACAACTCTGAAAAATGTTGTTCCTTCAAAGCTTTTAAAATGAGTTAGCTGTACTTAGTGTTCATTCAAATTCTGTCAATTACTCAATAATTTAATTATATCTGTTAATGGAAATTCTAGGAAAAATGTTATTATGTGAAAACCAAAAGCCATTGTGACCTGAAATTATACTGACATCATACTAGACTTAGTACTAAGAGTTCAAAGTATTTCTCAGTAAAATGGGTATTATTTTTACTAGCAGCTTGTTTTACCATTAATGTAAATTAAGGATGTTTGGTATCAATAATTTACACAACTTGCATCTTAATATAACTCCAAGGAAGTCATTGAATTACAGCAGGCATGTAGTTTCCTACTATATTTACATGCAGGCTTTAACGGACACTGGGAGAGTTCTTTTATTAATTTCTGTTTAATTGCAAACACTTCTTGTTCAGTCTTAATCCTAGTTGAAAGAAATGTGTCTGAATTTTCAATTAAGCTTCAACTATTGTAGCCAAATTTAGTCTAGTTTTCATTAGTAATTGCATAGCCTGAATTAAGAATTATTCTTTTAACAAACTTCTATCTTTTAATGAGATAAAAGTCAAGTGATAGCATTTGTCTACATAAGTAGTCCTTGAACACATTTCACACTGCCTTTTCATTTTAATAGCACTTAGTATAACATTTCCTTTTTATTTGTTCTTCACTCACTCTGTAAACAGTCATCGACCAAAAAAAAGAAATGTGGAAACCAACAGTCAAGTCTCTGCAACCCCAGCAGAGTGCTCTAGCCAGTTGTACACAGAAACGTGGTTCCTTTTCCTTCTTTCTTGGAGAATCCTGAATTATTTTCTGGGGGAAAAAAAAAAAAAGAAACAGCTTGACATGCCAAATCCTGCTTCTTCTCTCCAGGACTGCTGGGTGATTAAGAGACTCTTGAAGATGTGTCTGAGTATACTAATCAGAGAGCTTGTGTCTCTGAAACCATCAGTGAGCATCTTAATCACAAAAACCTTCACAAGAAAGGGAAGACACCAGCAGCATTTCTAACTCTTGAAAGACTGATCTTTGCCTAGGTTCAGAAAAAAAGGAGAAGAAACCTGGGATGCAGCTGTCAAGACAAAGGGTGATGCCATTTGAACACCCTGGCATGTCTCCACTTGCTGCTACAGGAAGGGGCATCTCCTGCAAATCCCAGACAACACCTGCAACCTATGCTCAGGTACGTCAAGTACTCTGGAGTAATTAGAACAGTGCTAGACATGAAACATTAATGTTAAGGCCATGGAATTGTTTTCATAGGGGTGAGTAGTGAAATTTGTTCCCCTGTCAATTAAACCTAGGAAGCCAAGTCTTTCCAAAATGTTTCCTGTTGAACAAAAATAATTACTCAACTGCACTAATTTCAATAAATAAAATTTTGACCTGATTAGCATGCACTGCTAAAAGTGTTTCCTTGTAGTCCTGTCCTCACATAATTTTTTCTGGACTAAACACACTTTTGCCTAGAGGCAATAAGGACTTTTAATTAAACCTTAAATGTTCCCAGATGCTAAATTGCAAATACTATATGCCATCAATATATGTTAATAATAAATTCATAATGTTTTCAACCTTCAAAACCGGTTATTTCAAATCTAACTTCCTGTTGCTGTCATGATCTATAGTCACTGCACATAGAAAATAATATGTAGCAACTTTCCAGCATTGACTTCATATCAAAAGCTACTTTCAGCACAAAAAATTTTGAGAAAATGTGGGTGAAGAAAATTTGTCTGGAAGCAGAAGCAAAGGGACAGCATCCAAAAATCTTAGGCATCTTTGTGACTCTACTAGCACGTCTTTTTTCACTGGGCAGGTCATGTAGTTCTCTTTAAAAATGAGAACTAGGACTGCTTGTGGACATTGGCAGCGGCAGGGAGCAGGAAAGTGGATCGAGAAAGAAGTTGTGGGGTTCAGAATCTGTTAATTTGCCATAACTGTTTCTGGTAGTACCTATACTGAACTAAAGTTAGTTCAAAACTGAGACTAGAGGGTTAGAATATTCATAAGTATGCAATTTCTTATTGCTGTACACAGGTAAATATGAGTTAACCTATATTCAGGCATATTTCACAGACACGGCTTAAGGAAGCCTTCTGTCCAAAATTCCCAAAAGTTCAGTCAAAACATGTTCAAAGCCAAATCCAGAGCTCACACAAGGAAGAAATGGATTTACATCTGCTACATCTTAACCTATTTTCCATGTTTATTAACCTGTCCTGACTTTCCCAGCAGTTGTAGTTTGAGGAAAATCAACAAGCTTTGTCTTGAGATTCTGCAAAACTCACTGTACAGCTAGTGTCCCCAGCTTTTCTTCCAGAGCATCCAGCTATATCCATAGATCTCACACAGAGACTGAGCATAACTACACCTGTCACAGTCCACTGGGCTATCAATATCCCTGACACCACTGTTTCTTTTACAGATTGCTGTTTACCTCCTATTGTTCTTGACCTCTCCTCCCTCCTCTACAAGATTCACTCGGGTTCTCGGAAACTTCATTACAAAAATAATCTTGTATACAACTGTATCTTTAATATTGTGATTCTGAACCAGCACAGCATGAAACAGAACCCCAAAGTCATTTAGCATGAGAACCACCAAGATGTATCAAGCTAAATCAAAAATGAAAAAAACAATATCATGTTTTCCCTTTTAGACTAGAATAAGACAGTCAAGCACAAATAACTCTAAAGAAAAAAGTGACTTTGGCTATGTTGTCAATTCTATATTATTTAATAAACCCAGTGATATGATGGTCATGGAAACACTGATACTTTGAGAAAAACTTGGATTTACCAGAACATACAAACACTTAGGAGGAGAAGTCCACCTAGTCATAAAAAATAGTTCCCCAAACTGACTAGCACCACCTATATAGGCATTCTGATTAATACTGACTTCATAGCACTCCTCTGAATAACTGTGATGTCTTGTAGCTTGTGTTTTGTTAAGTGACACAGAACAATACTTGTGGCTGCTGGATGGGTAGTAGATGGGGATCAGGTCTTGATTTATGCACTGTGCTGTGTTTGTATATTAACAATCATTTTTACTGCGGCAGAATACTGTGTATTCTGTTTTCAGAATACACTGAAATTAAAGTTCAATAATCAGTCTCAGAAACCTAGAAATATTTTACATCTCTGTGTTGACATTTGTGTCTGTTTATATGCAAAGGCTGTAGGACATCCTCCTGACACAAGAACGAAGGTGCAGTCAAGAGTGGAAGAGCTACCGTACCTGTAAGACATGGATTCACTGGTCAAACATGGGCTGATCCTATGCCAGTGTAGATAGTCCTCTAAAAGGCTTAACTGATGAAATTGTTGCTGCAGTTCTCTATGAAGCATGTGTGGGAAGGGCGTTTTGCAATGAAAGCACATCGATACACTAGGAAACACAGGAGGGAGATAAGAGAGATTTGGGCATTTAGCAGAGGTGGGGGATGGGTGAACTGAGCTCTCCCCTTATTGGCAAGTGTTCAAGCTGCTCTGGGCAGCTGGTGGGTGAAGAAGTTCAGCTTGGTGATATCAGACACTGTATAAGCACAGATAGCTAAAAACCTGCCTTGTCCTCTTCCCAGGACAAACTCATTCACTTAATCTGTTGATTAAGTTGAACTGTAGAGCATATAAAAAGTCAAAAATTCCTGCTAATCCTGTATGATTTATCACCTCCAGGAGTTCTGATGAAGGAACACAAGTCCCTCTTGTTTTCTTCTGTTATTCACTAGAAAGAATGCATATGAATATCTGTGTATTATTGTCTTGAAGGTTTTTTAATTCCTTTAGAATGTGCATGGCTTTTTGTGTCTCAGGCGGGATTAGGTCCTTTACTTTCTTATTTTACCCATTTGAGCTGGTTTTGGCCAGGATAGAGTTAATTTTCCTCATAGTAGCTGGTGTGGGACAATGTTTTGTATTTGTGCTGGAAACAGTGTTGATAGCACAGGGATGGTTTTGCTGTTGCTGAGCAGTGCTTGCACAGAGTCAAGGCCTCTTCTGCTTCTCACCCCACTCCACCAGCGAAAAGGCTGGGGGTGTACAAGGAGCTGGGAGGGGACACAGCCAGGACAGCTGACCCCAACTGACCACAGGGATGGCTCAGACCATCTGGAGTCATGCTCAACATATAAAGCTGGGGGAAGAAGGAATATGGGGGGAGCATTTGGAGTGGTGCCGCTCACCTTCCCAAGTCCCCACTACATATGATGGACCCTGGCTTTCCTGGAGATGGCCTAACACCAGCCTGCCCATGGGAAGGGGTGAATGAGTTCCTTGTTTTGCTTTGCTTGTGTTCATGGCTTTTGCTTTATCTATTAAACTGTCTTTATCTCCACCTAAGGGTTTTCTCACTTTTACCCTCCTGATTCTCTCTCTCCTCCATTCCACCAGGGTGGGTGAATGGTTGTGTGGGGCTCAGTTGCCGGCTGATGTTAAAACATGACACCATTAATAATAACAATAACAAACTAAAGTATTTGGATATTTTCATCTTTAGATTCTCCAAGAGCTGGACTCTGTCACTTTATGCCAGTTAGTAGGTGGTTTACTATCAACAGTGTGGGGCATTAATTAAACTAATTATCCACAAGTTGGCCATAAAGTACCTCTTTTGTTACTAAAGACATGATTCTAAAACACCTTTTTTTCTTTTTTATTACATACAAAATAATTGCATCTTCAGAGAACACTCCACCAAACTGTCCATGTGTTTTGGGAATCTGCATACATATTTCCATATGCAATGGAAGGAAAGACATTCTATAGTAGAAAATAGGATCTCTTTTCTCAGTGTCTGGCACTAATTAAGTGCCATAAATCAATGGAATAGAAGTATGACCATGTTTTTAATACCGGGATTGAAAACTTAATTCAAAGTGTGAATACTTGTTTTTAATATCCATCTAGTTAATAATGCTAATTATCAATCAAATTTGGAACAATTACTTCTATTTTATTTTTATTTTACTGAGAATTACATGATTCAAGATGCAATGAGAGGGAACTCAATGTGAAAGTTAAAAGTTAAAAAAAAAATCAAGGAAAGATTTTTTTTTCATTTTCAGTCAGACTGACCTTTTATTCTTGCTGTGCTTTGGTGTTAATTTTCTTGCTCTGTCCTTCTTTCCCCCTCCTTGAAAAGATGTCTAAAATTTTCCATTTTATGCTCTCCATTAATAAATGTAAAATAAAATTTACATACATGCATTTGGAAGCAAAATCTGTTTTTCACTGCAAAGACTTTCTAGTAAAGTTCAACGAATAAATAAAAAATGGGCACTATCTAAATACCATGTTTCCCAGAAATGCTACAAGAACTTTAAAGATGCAAGGTGAATCTACACCGTGGTTTTATATTTGGCCATCTCTCTCAATATTACCAAGTTTCTCAGATGAAAAACAACTGTAAAGACAGGAAAAGGCCTACAACTAATTATTCAGTTTGAAAATTTGTCTCCTTATGAATTCACATAGAAATAGCTACAAAGAATAATCTTTTAGGCTGATCCTAGGAAAATGTTCTGTTTGCTGGATCGACAGGGCTTGAAGACATTCTGTTTCACTGCTCTGTTTGACTATATTCTGCAGCTGCCCCTGATTATGTGGTGCAGTTTAGAGACTGAACTGCACAATTGTTTTCATACTACTCAAAATTTAAAATAGTGAACAAGCACTAACGCATATTATCTAAAAAGCTTTCAACACTATTGTTAACTTGTAAGTGGATGTAAAAGGCTTTTCAAAACATCATTAAAGTTAAGGTAAAAGGTCAAAACCTGCATAGAGCTATTAATAAATAAAAGCACAAGAAGCATCAATAAAAATGCAACTAAAAAATAATGCAGCAGAGAAGAATAACAAGCTTAACATGTAAAAAAAAACCCAGGCATTTTGATGTTGTATTTTAAGTCACAGGCAAAGTTATTGCCATTTGGACTTCGCATGCCTAATAATAGTGAAATTAGATAATTATCTAGCTGAGAAATAGGCAAGTTTTCAAATGTCCAGATGGTTCCACCACCCACCTCATTTAGCAAAGCTTCCTTTATTCACACTGCTCTAACATGCTGCCTATTTCCTCAATTTGTACCCATTAGCTCACAAGAAAAGGGTTGAGCTCAGAAATCAACAGGCTCTGACAGGAAACCAATTCCCAGGGGCCCCCTTAGAAGAAGTAGGATTTTAACAGATGTTACCCAGGAGACAGCTGTAGCAACTAAGTCCGTATCTAAAGTAATATTAGTGAAGCAAGTCAAGGGATTTTCAGTACAAAGATCTCTTAATATTCTTGGTAAGCTGCATGGAATGATTTTTAGCCCACAGGAAGGCAAGCACGGGCTCAGGATAAGAACACTAATAACTTATTTCCCATTCACTAGTGAATAAAACGTCCATGTGCTGCTAAGTGATCCAGCTACAAAATGCAGTTTAGATGGTTTGGCAGATATAAGAGGAAAGGTCAGATTTATGGTAGAAGGCGTCTTCATGGCTGTGCAAACATCCCACAGTTCTCCAGTTCTGGAAGTTCTCAATAGGAGTGGCCACCCCACTGCAGCTACAGACATGTTGCAGGCACGGGCTTGGTTTGCTACAGGTCACATTTGTAAAATACACAGTCTTCTGATATCAGTGGCACACTTGGACTTAAAGGAAGGACAGGGAGGAATACACAAACAAGGTCATTTGTCAGACGTCATCTTCCAGAATATCAAGATATGCTAATGGCTACTTTATTTTATGTTTATGAACATAATGGACAACAAAGAATAAGTAAAATGTTTGGAGTTTTGTTTTGTTACAGTGAAAGCAGTCAGCAAATAATGAAAGCTTCATTTCAAGGTCTTTAACGGTGACTGCCTATGAGAGAAATGTAATTCACCTGACGCTGAACAAAGCTGAGATGCTGTGATAACTGTATCTGTTACGCAGCCTGGGAAACATATTAGTTAATTATCTGTAGGTATAATGATTCTCTGACAAAACCTAAATTAAAATGGAGTTGCTACTGAGAGTGCATATTAGTAGTTTAAGGTAAATTACCAACCAGGCATTTTATAATTATCCTTAAATATTTCATTTTAGCCTAAGACCTTGAATGAAGGTTAAAAGAAGGCCATGCATGTTGCAAGGCAAAAATCTAGGGGAGGGGGGCAAAACCACCGTACGTCAGCACTGGCAAAGATGCCACAGATTACCAATGAAATAGATTTTGCATTGAAATCTAGTCTCCAAATGGCATCAGATAACAAAAAATTCATTTTGCTTATAAGTGGAGGTCTCAAACCATCAAACTTTTATAATACAGCATAAATAGGGAATGCTTTGAAACTGACACAGTATCAGTCGCTGCTAGGTGGTAAATGATCAAATCTTTAATAACTAAAAAACTAAAATCTTAATCTAAAATCTTTAATAACAAATAATCTGAAATCTCTTAAGAAAAAAAATCGCATTGGGCACCCCTTAGAGAAGAAAGATACTTCTCTGAAGAAGCAAAAGGTGAAACACATACAGAAAGATTACTTTTACAAGCCTTAACAGTATCAGAGGAAGTCGATCTGACCTGCAAAATACAGTCAATGAAGAGTACTGAGCTGATGGATGCTTTCAGTTACTTCTAACTTCTGCTACAAGATTAGTAAGTAGGAGATTACCAGTACATATGCAATATCCTTAAGGAGAAAAGGAAAACAAAATTTAACAAATCAGTATATTAAACCTCAAAAGGGGAAAAGTGTCTGAGGCACTCTTAATTTACCTTGTCTTGTATTAATGTATTGTATTAATACAATGTATTGTATTATTAGTTATCTGTTTATAAATAGTGGTGTATAAATACTATCATCCTTTTTGTCCTTCAGCTATGTCTATTATCCTAGGTAAGGGAAATATGATGACTCATAAATTCAGTTCCAAACCAACAACATCTTTCTTTGGTTGTCTTAATAAATGACTGCTTTTAAAATATTAGTCTTTAAAAAACTCCTTTGAAATAGATACACATACATACTTCTTAAAGAACTACATTCTCATTACATCATTACAACATATACATTAAGAAGAACTGTCATCACTTCTGAATATGAAAAAGCTTGAAAAATGTTTTATAGTTCTCTCTCACACATTTCAGAGTAAATATCTCTCAAAAAGTCAAAGACCATTATTTGCATTTTTTCCTTTAATTGAACAGAATGGGAGAGAGGTCACAATCAAGGTTTCAGATTATTACAATTTGCAATGTTGCAATTTCCCAAAGGATTACAACATCTTCAGATTTCATCATATTCCCTTAATTCTTTCCTTCATTTTCTGGAAATTTATTCAGGGAAGTGAAGCTTAATTTACTTTCCTGACAAATAATGGACAAGGCAACAATACAATTGCACTCCCTGACACCTCAGAGTTACCAAATCCACTCCTCTTGCCCTCCTCAGCTATGATGGCAACTGCGTTTTTCCTCTAGAACAGGTGAAACATTAGGATGGAGAAAGCACAGAAAAAATTATTATATGTTTGCCTTGGTAACTATTGTCTAACAGTGAAGTGTGTCTATTGGAAGCCTTTGTGCATTTCTGATGAAAAACTATAATCAGCTTTAATCTCTATGGTTTCCTTTGTCTCCTTGACTCAGTAACATTAATACCAGAGTGGCCAGGGCTCAGTAACAAGCTGCTTTGCCATAGCAAACACAAACTGCTACTGTTGTTTAGCAGCACTGTTTCACTCAACCATGCTAAGGAAATACATTCCTTCCTCCTTTTCTTTAGATTCAAAATTTGCCATCTAAAGCAATAAGATGTCCAGCTCTTAAAATAACTATTAATTTCATTTTAGTTGTTAGGTTCTTTGGAAAATAAACCTGTAGTAGGCTGTCCAGTAGCATTTTCCCCTTGACATATGATGCCTGATTTTCAGCTACTGGGCATTTGATTTGGTTAATACTCAGCTAATATCAGAAAATCATGCCTGTACAACAGTCTAATTCATTTTTTTCCCCTTGAGGATGATCTACACATAACTTTTGCACCAGTTTAATTTCCCTATGAGGAGTCTGCTTTTACAAAATTAATTAAGAAAATAAACCTTCAATTTTGATTTTAACAAGATGCTGTTGGATTCTGTCGCACTACACAAGGTACCTTTCCATCTAGTATCAAAATAAGCTATCCTGATATAAGCACATCTTTCTTTGTGTTGCATTAATAATATAATGCTATGGTTTTTTACACTCTACAAGACATTAACAGCATATATATATAGCTAGTAGGATAATTAGGAGTACTATGTAAAGAAACCTCTAGAAAGTACAGATTTCAGGGAAATGAAGATGTGCTAGTACAAGTAAAGGCAACGAAACATAGGTGAATATGACTTTGTTATGTAACAGAAAAAATATAGATTTTTTTTTCACCTAAAACTGAAACAGACCACTTAAAAAAAAAAGGTGTTTATAGTCTTATTATAGAAGGGGCTTCGGAGTCTGTATTAACGCACAGAGCCTGCAGATTTCCTGGGATACACTCTGGAGGTGCATCCTGATTTTCTCAGAGAGAAACATCCTCGCAAGTGTGTTTCTTCCCCAGTGTGTGTTCCTCCAGAAAAGACTGCAGTGTGCTTTCAGAGGTATCTGGCTGTAAAATGCATACTTCAGCACATAAACACAGATAGTCTCAAAACATTATAAAGACTCAGAAGTAATGTATGTGTGTGTCTGACTATTGGTATTCTTGTGCATATTGTCTTAAAATGAAGAAGGTTTTCTACAATATACAAAACTAATAGCATTTATCCATTTATTGGTTCATACATTCAAGCACACATTCATTTATTCATGACTAAATCAATAACCACATTTCCCACGTCCACCCAAGCTGAAGAGCTCTTTGTTCACAACTTGAAGGAGAAATTCAAGGACAATGGGTTAATGCAGTTAGAAGGGAGGACAGAGAAGGGCTGATCTAGCTAATGCTGTGCTACACTGAAAAGTATTGGAGTGATTTCTGAGTAAATCATTGACAATGAAAAGCTATATGGCTATATACCCACAACAAGTCAAGGAAAGGTTGTTCCATTATTCTTTTTCCTGCTCCACTTTCTCTTGAAGGACAAATGTGGCTAAAACACAACATTTTACCTTTACATATAAAGGTTTTGTTGCCTTTGATGTTTATGAGAACAGTGTTATTCTTAAGCTTTTCAGACTTGAGAAGTTTCACTGCAGAAGAGCTGACTAAGCACAGAAATGCATTGTATTAAAATGCTGGTAATTATGATAGGGAATTACAGAGAAGTGTGGTTTGGGATATAGAGAATAATGAAGTATGGTATTCACTTTTAAAACACCTTATTTTTACACTTCTAAACGTTTCCCTAAAAGCAACAGAAATATCTAATATACTACTAACATACACAATCCAAAGAACACATTACACTATAACATGTAAGGTTCTTATAGCCCAGTTCATGTGGCCTTTAATGGATGTCCAGCTAACACACCCTATCAAAGGACTGCACGAGCTCTTTAGACTGAAACCCATGTGAATACATTCCATATGAAGGTCACCACACTATTTAACCCTCATGGACTTTACCATGTTTGCTTTCTCAGGTGCTTTCACACCCTGAAAAAAACTGGACCATATTAAGGATCAATACTTTCATAAAAGGATTTTTTTTATTTTTCTGCAAAATTTGAAGCTATCACAAATATGCAGGAAAAAAACCGTTGTGAGCAAACATCACACCATAAGGAAAATACTGCACCATAAGGAAATTTTGGATGATGAAAGGAGGTATAAGCAGGTTCAGTGCTCAGGACAATGTATTTAGAAATGCATCCTGTACTGAGGCAAAGAGAAGGGTCTAGCTGTTGGCTTCATTTAGCAGCAAATTTCAACAGTACAATCCTGAATACAAATTAAATTCAGAAACTGATGCTGAAAACTTGACAAAGAATTTGTTTTCTGCCAGGAAATGGTTATATTTGGGTAGAGGATTGCAGAAGAGGGAGGATTGGCTAGTTACGGTTCCAGTCAATACATACTGTGGGTGTTTGCAATGCTAGCAATCAAAGAAGCTCGAAGTAGCACTACACTCGCCTAATACGATGAAGAAATTCTGAGAGTTTAACAGTGCAATTTATGAGAGACCATAGTCACAGAGAATGCCTGGAAATCCTGGTAATATCCTGATTAGAAGGATCACGCTCCTGCTGCTCAGGGAAGAGCGAATTGAAATTTTTTGGAGATTTTAAAAAGCAGTCTTCCACAACAATGAAAATGCATGCTACTTATTTCCTACCTGGGAAAGAACCTCTTTCTCAAGTAGGTAGATCGAAAACAGAGACTCAAAAAACTCGTAGCAATTCTGCATTATTTTTTGTTTTTTCATAAAGTAGGCAGACTACAAAACAGATGACCTGGAGGCTTGTCTGGGCTCGTTTTCTATCAGTTCACTAAGTCTGATCTGATGTGAGCACACAGAGCTCCTGGGCTGTTCAGCTTTGCCTAGCCTGTCTGTGTTAGCCATCTCTTGACAGGCATTCTATTTGAGGTTTGTGGCAATTGAGAACAATTCCTGTTAAATCAGATCATCACATTAAATTTTAGCCTCCCACACAAAAGATTTGACAGCAAAAGCTGGCCTCATGGAAACCACAGCAGGTTCTTGCACATTTGCAATTTCTGTGTTAACGTTTCATTAGAATATGGATTGATGCAATGGCATGAGTGAGAGAAACCAAGGAGCAAAACTCAGTCTAAAATCAGAGCATTCCCATTTTTACTGCTATTTCAGCATCCTCAGCTCAGCTCTAATGACTTGGAAACACTGCTTGGCCTTGGTTCCTTTCCTGCTTTTAAACATTTTCACACTTCTAGGAAAATTATTTTAAAAATTTAACAGTATCTCTAAATGTCCAAAATAAATAGTAAAGAAGTTCTGTTTTAATTAACATGCACTTGGAGTCTGCCTCTTAACAAAAGGCAGAAAACATCTGTTTTCATTTCATCTTTATCAGTAAATATATCTGACTTCATTTGGAACATACCAAATACATTAAAGGAAGAAACTTTTTACAGTGAGGAAGGTGAAACGCTGGAACAGATTTCCCAGGTGGATGCCCCTTTCCTGGAAACATTCAAGGTCAGGTTGGACAGGGCGCTGAGCAATCGAGTTGAAGACGTCTCTGCTCATTGCAGGGGGAGTTGACTAGATAGCCTTTAAAGGTCCCTTACAATATGTACTATCATATGATTCTATGATACCACATTTTAATTATTTATATATTTAAGGAGTGGATCCTCAGGTAGTGGACATGAAGGGATTTCACAGAAGCCGTTCCTTGAGTGAAGCTACGTTACACTACACCAGTTAAAAATACAGCCCTTTAGTGTTACTGCAGGTGGTAGGTGCTTTTTAAAAACACTATTCAGGGTTTTCAATTTAACATCTCAAGACAGGACCATAGCTGAAAGTGTCTCCAACAGGAGATAACATGAGGTTTGCTCAAGTTGCTGCCTCCTGATCTGAGAGTCAGTGGACAACTCTATCAGTAAAATTCAAAGTGTGTAAAAATAAGCTTGGATAGACATCATCTGGCCAATGCCATTTTATAAATTCCAATTTATGAAATATTTCAGTATTGTGGATTTTTTTTCAATATTTGTTTGTTTCAGCATATGTGTCAATATTTGTTTCAATAATGTGCAAATATTTTATTTTGGTAATGTTATATGTATGGCAACAATGTTCAATATCACAATCTTATTTTATTTCTGTTCAATTTGTATATAATATTAAATTCAACACATATGATATACAGCATAGTTTCAGAAATGTAATACAATTTTTTTTAATATATTCAGTATTGGCAAAGAAATATTTTATATTATACAAAGTTACATATCGAATGTTATAAAAATGAATGTTTTAAATATTAAAAAGGAATTAAATTTTTCTTTTATTTTTTCAGTGTTTGAGATCTCTCTACATATGATCACTAAATATTTCATTTCAAGCAATTCTTTAAAATCTGAAGCCTTTTGTCAAAATTTCCTTGAATACTTTATTTTAAACAGAAAGTGTGAAGTTTGGGAAAGAAAACTACTGAGCCTTTTGGATCTCCATCCTATCTTTACAAGACAGGAGAAGTCTTCTCCACAAAAATACCATTGTAAACTGTGTTTCGTTATTGGAACCATGGTGGGATCATGCATAAAAGATATTTAAAATAAAAAGTTATTTAAGCTACAGCATGTAGGAAAAAAAGAAACAAAAGTGGAACGCCACTAGATAAAAAAACATAGCATTGCAAAGGATACAACCAATTCCTTCCAGAGACCATCATTAAGGAGTCTGCTGAAGAATCAGATCTGCAGTTTGTAAACTGTGTATTCTGGGATCTCAAATTTTTGGGGTTGTGCAGATATAAGCACAATAAGTCCATCTTATCTATGGTCTTTAATCAGTATAATGCAGCCATTAGGCCCTCACATTTTTTAAAAAGCCTGTATAAAATTACTTTTCCTAACTGTGTCTCTCTGCTTGACCTCATTCTTCACAGTTTTCTATCAATGTTTGTATTATTTGATCTTGCATGAGGATTTACAATGAGGTTTTAATTACACTAGTATCCTGTGCTCACACTTTTAGCACCTGAATGACTGGCACTTATTTTTAACAACGTAAGAAAGTATTTGCATTTCATAGGTTTTTACCTACAATGCTGAGCCAACTACCTTTGTTGCTCTATGCTACCCTGAAGTGAGAAGTCTAGGGCACTCTCTTAGAAACAAGACTCGAAATCTTAGTGGGTTTTTTCTTGCTAGAAAAGAACAGCAGGTGATAATTTTATATGCCGGATAAATCAATCCCTACATTTCCAATCGAATAAATTTTTTCAAAGTAAATAAGTACTGAAAATTGCTTCAATGTCTGATTGCTTCTCTGCACAAGTGCAAGTATCTCTGGGATCAGGGACTATTCTGGATCTGATTCAACAAAATATTTATTTAATATAATAGTTAGTGACTTTTAAAAGTAATTTTTTTCTTTTCATGAAGGAAACCATCCAGTGCAAGATTAATGATATTACTACCAGCAGTTTGTCCTATTTATTTTCCCTGGTTATTTATAACCAGCAGAAATTAGATACATTTCTGCTTTTTCATTGGCATCTTATCTAAAGTCAGTCAGTAGAATTTTTTCCAGCGTCCAAAAATTATTACTTTTTTTTCTAGTTCATTCCACCAGACAACTATAATCTGGTAGGATGCTGCAATGGTGAAAGTCCTGATTTAAAACCTGGTGAAAAACATATGCAATTCTTGTCTGCAAGACCGGATTGTCAACAAATCTTATGTCAGTAAGGAAACCAGATGCCATAATACAAAAAAAATACAATTATGTTAGTATTGTTTAATGGACTTTTAACCCCTTACTGGTGGTCTTTGGTTTTGTTTTTTTTCTTTTTCTTACTTCCATACTATATTAAACTCTGCCTGGGAACTTCTTATTCTTTCATTGTTTCTTATGCCACTCCAAATGTCTTTTCAAATCTTAAGATAAATAAGTTTCAAGATTTCTTGAACTTTGATATCGCCACTGCTTCCTCAGAATTTCATTACAAACAGTGCACAGGTACAGTCAGTACAAAACCTGCTTCAAATACAGGAACATTTAGACATACAGAGGTGCCTTCCTCGTGGGGCTCACCACGGCCTAAATCATCTGCACTGTTAAATGACTACCATTGTCTGGTAACCTAAACAGAAAATTGTATCTGAAGTGGTTTACAGGGGGCATTCTGTAATGATATTTTTTAAGTATGTGTGTATATATATATTTTAAATATATTTTAAACATAGTCAGTCAGGTTTTTATTTAAAGAACAAGTTATTAATTTATTCTAGGCTCATTTGGCTGTTCCATTCACCAACACCACTAATAATAAGACAGTAAGCAATACCTTCATGTATTAGAGAGAATCCCTAAGGTAAAAAGGTAAAATAACTGTGCAATGCAATAGGAAAACAAATGCAGCTTTTCTTACCAAGATTAAAGCGTTCAGGTGAATTAACAGTGATAGTGTAATTGTGGCAAAGCTGTCCAAGCTTGCTCCCAGAAATCTATTGAGGCTAAGTCTTACGCCCTTTAGCTAATATAATATATTGAAATATCCTTTGATGCTGGCAAATTGGAAGACTTTTCTTTTCCCTCCTTCTGCTATGTGTCCTGATCACAGGTCCTCTGCTGATCTCTTCTTTACAAAATAAATTAGCAAGCTCTCTGAAGCAGTGCTGATACTTGGCACCTTGCAGCAAATAGTGCAAGCACATTCCCCTGTCCACAGCTTCAACCTTGAGAGGAATCCTGGATTTACAGCTCACCTCTATAGCAACTATATGTGATTTGTCAAAATATTTGTACTTCTCCTACTTTTTTACTTTTCCTTTTTTTTTATTTTTTCTTCTTTCTGACTCTATCTAATATGATGAGGAAGGCACACTGTACACGTAAGGTGCACATTCTTTTAAAAGGACCTGACTCCTGTCAGGTCTATACAATTCCTCATTAATAACAATACTGTTGTTTAAATGTAAAAAACCAGTTTGCTCTACATGATAGGTGTGCATTTATTCATAAGGTCTGTCTGACTGACTGAAAAACTGCATTTAATGATAATCCATTATGAGCCCTGTGACAGCTGCAATACTTTTTCATGTCACTTTCTATTACTTTGCAGTAAAATATAGATACACAACACAGAAGTGAAGAGACCAGACCTTAAATTCAGAATAGAATTCTCTGTCTAAGAGATAGGTGCAGCAATTCCCCAATACCAAACAGAATATATAACCCACACTCTGATTCTTCACATCATTGCAACGGATTAAATGTATTGTCAGTCTGATTCTGCCAATCACTTCCTGCATAGATTTCCCGAGTCAAATGCACAGAGAAAAATTTGTAGAGTATACATTTGGTTAAGGAATCTCCATAATAACCACAGACATTGTAATAAGCTGTGAAACCTAATTTTAGTTACCAAGGTACTGGTTTTTTCCCTGGGCTTTTACATGTTTCACATCTCTGCAGAAAACTTCAGATGTTAACTCTGTGTTGGGATTTCTGTTTCCCTGGATTTCTAGTTTTTCATTTTGCTTTTATTTCTAGACACATCAAGGCATGAATTAGGCTTGAAATTCCTGGCATGTGCTTTTTGTAGTGTTTAAATTCTAATTAAAGTTAATGATTAGCTACACTTAACAGAAATGCAAATTACCTCAATGCCAGTATTTGAAGTATTTAGTATATCGTATAAAGGCTATTATCTGCATATGCATGATGATTGAGCTAGTCATATTTAACTCAGTTTCTTAGACATAATGTATTTAAAGATAAAAATAAAGCAAAATTCTATCTTCTGGTGTATGTGTGTTACGCTGTCCAAAGTAGTTGAGTGACAGCTGATATTATTATCAACAGTGAATTATCACTTCTTTTTCACATACCAAAAGACTGTGCAAGATACATGGTAACCAAATAAGGTTAATTTTCATTCTATAAGCAGTTGTTAAAAATATTTAAAACCCCAAAATTGTCCATCATGTTTTTCTTACAAGGCAATGGAAGGAGAGCTTGATTTAAGTTTTCCATGATTTTATTCCTAATACAGAGAAAAGTAAAAAATAGTAGCAGCACAGAAAATTTCTCTCTCACTTGTCAAAGTAGGTAAATGTTTCTATTCAGAACATTTCATTTAGGCTTTAATCTTTTTCCTATTTTCTACATTTTTTGTTCCTGTGAAACAGCTAATATTTTTCAACTCCATCATTTTATACCAACAAAACACTATATAATTTCCCATGCTTCCCTCTCTTTCCCCCCATACCCATCCATACTAATTTTGAAAAGACTATGTGAAATTCACCCATCTGCTACTTCTGTTTACTTGTATGCTGCTGATTTTACATAGTGGTTGCTGATACTCATTTGGAAAACAAAGACAAGGACTGGAAGCCTGAATTTATCTATCTACTAACAAGCTGTCATTTTTATAGATTTTAACAGAGAGAGAAGTAGAGTATTCTGGACAGGATCCTCTAGCTCTGTTAAAAGGGATTTTTTTTTTTTTAATGTTTCTCACACACAAGGAATTAGGACAAATTTTTGTGCATAGTGATGAAAACAAACAACAGTGGTCAAAACACCTAACATTAGTTTAGTTTAAAATACAATTTTTTTTTAGTAGTTTGGTAAACAGATGTTGTCTATATGTATAAAATAAATGATTATATAGATTGATTACTTTTTTTAATCTAGGAGATGTAATGACACCGAAGACTAACTATATAGTAAAAAACCCTATAAAAATTACAAATGCAGTTTAGGACTTACAAATCAGAATAAGTGTATATATATATATATATAGTATGTATTTTTGTAATGCACAGCTATTTGTTGCCTCTTTTTTTCAGATGAATTTTGGTCTGGGTATCAGTTTTATATTGTGGTTCTCCAACTGGTACAACTCACATGCACTTAATTGCACATTTTTGCTCCCTATAGCCAGATAAATCACTACACCTAAATTCTAATCTAATTCAGATTAGATTAGACCAAACAAACTCCCAAAAAAATCCATTATAGTTAATCAGAGGAATCCAGCTCATTCATTTCTGCTATCAGTAACCATGATTCATACCCAAATAAAAAGTTACTTGCTGATAAAATGAAAATGAATATATAACATAATAGAGTTGTGTAGCTTCCCGAGTCCTCAAAGACTTTATGGTACCTGATTTTAACACTGTTTTTCACTTAACTAAATGTTTCTATTTTGTGAGACTGTGCAACAATGCAGCACTCCATATGAAAGTAAAAAAACATACATGTGAGGGTTATGAATACTTTGCTGAAGTCAAAGCTTAAGTTTTATCATTTGAAACCAAAACAACTTCAGTTAAAGCAGTCTCTATGACAGATGTGATAGTTAACAAGTATTTCTGACTAAGAAAAGAAGTTTGCACTGGGCAGACCTACTCACCATTATAAAAGGACTTGGAAAGAACATTTAATATCTTCTCCTAGTTTAGCTGTCTAACAATTGCATCATGTCTTGGGAAACTTCTTAGTGGGTTTAAATTTTGCTTCTCCCTTATATTCACATTGGTCGCACTTACAATTCTGCTCCGCAACCTGTGTATACTTAATTCTGAAGGAATTTTTTTTATTCAGTCCATATTTGAAAATAATTTTGTTTCTCTGCAGTTTGTATGTTGAAGATTATTACTTTGAAATATGGAATTGAATTAAAAATCTGATTTCTAAAGGGCAAAATTAATTCTGCAGCAAACTAGTTTACAGATGCAAATATATGCACCTGCCCGTTTACTTGGAAATCACTCAGACTGTATTTACAGTCTGGGATTTTGCAGGTTTGTAAGTAATCCTCTGTCAACAGACTGACTTGAAAAAATGACATAATGGCATTTCACAATAATTGTTTTAAACAACTTTATTCACTTTTTTTGAATTACAATATAGATTACAACAAATACAACAATCTGAAGCTCCTTCTCTTTCTGTTTTATTGAATGGTCAAATTAATGTGTGAGCTAGTGAAGAACATAAAAATAACTGCTATTTTGCAATTTTTATGTTCTTCACAATCATTTGTTCATCACTTACTTAGAAAATATACCTCCCTTGCATGTATTTGTGAATTGTTTTTACAGCTATGTGCCATTATGCACAATAAGAAACTGACACCTGTGTATTTTAGTTGTTGCTTGGAACTGATTTTGAAGCTAAAAAAGAGGTCTACACATGATCAGCCATTCAGAATATGAATAAAGTACTACATTGAAATGAACTGGGGATTTAGGAATGGTGACAGATTTATCACATCAAAATGTCAACCGGGCAGAAAGGAGTAAGAGAGAAGAAACAATGCAGATTGCCAAGGCTTCCCCAAAAATAGACTTCTCTGTAACAGGGCTTCCTTACAGAATGCTCCCTGCTGCCTGCCCATAGCAGAGGGCCTTTTGAGGGCATTTTAGTCATTGATGGCACAAGGCTGATCTTGATCTCCTTGACTAACATGACACTAAGCTGCAGGCCATGCTAAAGCTACCTCACAGGAGCAGCAACGCGGAGTTGACATAACCCCATGACCCTGGCCAGTGCCTTCCAAAGCAGGGTGACATTAACCATCAGTGGCTGGCGTCCTTCCTTGGCCAGTAGCACTCAGTCAGTGGCTGCCACTGGAGTGGGATGAGGAAAACATAGAGCTATGTGCTGAATCATGTGGAGATTACTGAGTTATCTCCAAAACATTTTGAGACTTCCTCTCACAGTTTTGCAAATGTGATTTCAATAAAATCAGAGACATTCCTTATAAAAACATGACTCCATCAATTCTCCTGTATTTCAATTTGTACATGAAAATAGCAGTAATATAAAAGTGTTCCCTGGTTGCTACATTGGTGTCAGATCAGGGAACTACCTGAAGTAAAAACAGCATATCTTTTAAAATATTTTCTTCCCTTTCAACTAACTTCATAACTGCTCTTTTGTTGAGCAGAAGTGAATTTATTAAATACATGTCACTGATATGAATTAAATGCACAAGAGGAATTTTTTTCCCAGGATCTCCCACAATTAATTAAGAAAAAAAAACAAACAAAAAAAAACAAAAAACAAACCAAACCTCTGCATCTAAAAAATCTGTCACAATTATGTCTCTAATTCATGTCTGATACAGAATCACAGAATCAATTAGGTTGGAAAAGACCTCTGAGATCACTGAGTCCAAGATTTGACCGAACAGATGAAAACCGGTACCAGAATTAGACTGTCAGAAAAAATGTTTGCAATAATTTTTTCTTTCACTTGAAGAAATGCTTTTGAAATTAAGAAGTATTACAGATTTCCATGTATAATCCATTAAGTACAATTAGACATTCCCACCTAATTTAGGACCTTACTAGCGGAATAATTTTTTTTAATTATTATAAAATCAATCAGATTTTCATCTTTTATTTGCAGAAATACAACATCAGTTGGAAATGCATATTGTGAATTTGCATACTGTGAAAAGTTAGCCAGGAATGGAAACTACATTATGAATTAAAAAATTAACTGAATGGAAAGTTATCATTTTTATTTAGACTATGAAGTCCTACTCAGAATTCATCTTGTATGTACAATCTTTTTTCATCTTCCCTACTCTTTTGAATTAGAGAGGAATTTGTTTGATTTGTTGCAATTGAATACCAAGCTTTCAGACAACTGTTGCTAATTTTGCTATTTGCAGTCCATTCTGAGATTACTTTTTGCTGCATTGATGATATATAAATACTGGGGGTAAGACTAATCTCAGCTGTATCCTGAAGTGTGACTGCAGCTTACTCACAGCTTTAAATCAATGTGGGAATTGCACCACCACCTATGCCACAGACCTCCATGTACCCGGAAGCAGCCCAGTATTTTGGCAACTTCAGCCTGTGCTGAGCTGTTTTTCCAGTCACATCTCCAATCACAAATGATGAAGAACTGAATTGCAAGTGAAATCAAAAGCTTGTCTGAAGGGGTGATTTATGCTTTAGCCATACGTTGAAATACCGTCATTTCAGATCCTGGTTTGGGGGAGTTGGAGGATTTTCTGGAGAATACTAACCACATAAACAGACCTGGTGAAAGATGATAGCCTTGAACCTGTCAGTTGTAGATCTACTACACAGCATGCTATTTCTTTGAATAGCCAAGTAGATAAGTCCTCTCCAAGACAATGAAATCACTGGCAGCTCAGCAGACCTTGCCTGACCCTTACTGTTCTGTGGAGCCCAGCAATGCAAAATTAAACACATGCAATGGAAATATTTCACTAAAGTTCTCTCTCACACAGTATACACAGTGTTGACATGCATGATAGGAAGAGAGACAAAGAAGAAATGTCTCCTATAAATTATGTTTTTATTTGCTAATAACAAATATGGTTTACAGAGTACCAAAAATACTCCTCACTGTGAGGAGGACTTCTCGCCCCCATCTCTGGGATTAAACATCACCTTATATGACACTACAACTGAGTGTTTTGGAGATCTGGAACGTAATTCTGTAGCTTCTTCTACCAAACTCTTCCTAGTAGCAAAAATGAAAATGTAGAAGCCAGGCAGCTCATCTCAATTCAAAGTGGATAAATCCAACTGACAAATCACCTTAAGAGCCAAGTAATCTGTGAGTGGGTTACTGCAAGTCCCAAGTGCAAAATCCTGCTAGACATTGGAATTAAGAAAAAGAGAGGAAAAGTAGACACTACCTGTTTCTTACATAACTACAGCAGATGTCCACATGATTCATGGAGATTGTTCAGGAATATAAAAGCAAATCTAGCCTCCCTAAGAATTTAGCTAGCTTATTCTACAATTAATGCAGACTTCAAAGAAATGGCAATCAATATTGCTGTACTAGTTTCTTCAGCCTGGGAAACACACTGTCAGCTCTGAGGGATGTCACAGCCCACACAGAGACAGGGTTTTAGGATATGGGAAAAGCTCTTTCCAACCACGTGGGGTGTATTTATCCTCTATATCACCCCTCCCTATGCACATACGCTATGGGAAGGGAAGAAAACCATGGGAGGGAGATGGGAGAGGACGATCCACAAGAGTTGGAGACCTGCATCACCTATCTTGTTCTCCAAAAGGTAGATGTAGAGGTCTGAATTAATCATTCAGCATCCATATACTTGCCTGTGTCTCTTCATTTGTTCATCAGAAGTTCACCTTGAGTCTCACTGTTTACTGTGACCAGACAAATACCACCACTAATTTCAGAATCTTGGTTAGGGGACATGAGGAACGAAGTTCAGAACAGTCAGGTGTCCAGTTATGCCCAGGACATGAGTCATCTTAGAATATTTAAGGCTAATATTTGAGGTACTGATGGGAATAGAGCATTTCAAAAGTAGGGAAGCTCTGGGAAGGGGGCTTCTAGGAGGGAGGAAGGCACTCCTGAAAAATCTCATTCCTTCCTGGACTTAAGATTAGATATCTAATTGTGGAGTATTGTGGAAGATACTCTGAATGTCATAATTGTTTTTGTCTTATTAGCTGCTTTTGCTAAAAATACTCAAGTTATCGGAAAAGTTTGTTCATCATAGATTTGCTGTAAGAAAAAAACTCAGGCTAGGTATTTACAATTTTTTAACCATGCAGGCTGATAGTGAAATACAGAGTAAGTAAAAGTCTGAAAGTTACAGCAGAAGAAAAGGTTAATGTTGATCTATCAGAGGGTTGCCTATAAAGCCTGTTGAACTTCAACACCAAAAAATAACTATCATCATTACCAGACAGGAAACCTTATATCATGGTTCCAGAAACTTAAAGCAGAAATGTGAATGTCACAACCATTAAAACAAATATATAGGCAGTATGGTTTATTTTTTAAAGATGTAAGCTACTAAAAAAAATTAGTTGCTCAGCCTGGTGATATATTAAAGTCATACATGAGGCCCTAGATGAAACAGGGTCTGCCCATGAACAGTTAAACTCTGCATCACTAATAATGCCTTGAATGAAGTTAAACTCCAAATCCTGAAAAAATACTTTTCCTACCTTTGTTCAGCAACCTCTTTCTTCATTTGTTCTTTGAAGTTTGGCTCCCTTTTCTTCCCAGAAAACACACATTTTAAATATATTGCAATTTTCACAGTTTTGGACTTTTTGACAGTATAAGAAGCATAGGGTTTTTAAATTGTATTATGGAAAAAATAGCAAGTTAAACTAGTTTCTGTAAGCAATTAATTTGTGTGATTTTTAGAAATGTTATTTCTGGCTATGCAGTCAGTTATGCAGAATTGTTTTTTCCTTAGTGTAGTTTGATGACAGGGAATAACCCTGTGGGAATTACCAGTAGAGCAGGGAACAAAGTAAAGGACAAAATATAAATATAAAGGTATTTTCTCTTCACTAGAATTAATTATGGCATCCATGAACACATATTTGATTAGAGTTGTTGGTACAATAAAATAGGAGTTCTCTGGTGGCAAAAAATTATCATTACATTGCATCTCATTGTTTTCCAGGCAATAAGGGGGCTTTGCGCTCCACATTTGTTTTCCCATTTCAATGGAAAGTAAAAGAAAACTGTATTTACAAGAATATATATTTTTAACTGTGGGTTGTGAGTTTTTTTCTGTTAAAAATTTTAATTAACAGATTCTCTACTAATAATCTGTTATACCTGCATTGGTCCTCAACAGAGCAGTGATTTATTCCCCAGGGCCTGTTTTACAACATCAGTTCTGAAATTGTTTTTTCATCTTATCAGGTGTTCCTAATAGCTGTATTTTTGTATTTCACTATTTGATACTAATTGCATTTTTCATTATTTTTAGTAGAAATATAGGAGGCACATACTACACAGTGTAAAACAAGTTGCTTCTTAACAGTATGCATGAAAATGTATGAAAAAGCTCCACTCATTCCTTTCTGACAGAAGCTGACAACACTCCAGCTTTTGTGCTGATGATGTTTACAGTGAAGCAGGGTGTCAATAGAAAATTGTACACACAGTGTGAAACAAATATCAAAATAAAAATGCAATACAACACAATATAAATACTGGTCCAATGTGTTAGTTGTGTTAGTTGTGAATATATGCATTTCTGTATCAAAAAATTAGCTGATAGTCTGCTTGACAGAAGCATCTTACTTATTCCTAAATTTTACATCACTGATGCAGCAGCGCTCTCAAAGCAATTCCTAGTTAGCAGGTGGCTAGACAGAGCTACTTTGAAAAGTATTGGAGGAAGATCCTGCCCGCTTAGTTAATGGGCTTAAAACTATAAATAATGCCTTCTTTCAGAGTTGTCATGTGAAAACGGGAGATTTTCTCCAACCGTTTGTGTTTGATGTCAGTGCCCCAGGAAAGCCGAGACCCTTGTGCCTGACCAGTCTGTCAACACGCTGTAATGGGGACCCTTCACTGAACAGTCGTGCTGCATCGGAGGGTGGTTCAACTTGGTTGACAGCTGCTATGTGGTTAATCAGCTACAAAGTACCATAAGTTCCCCTCTCTGCAAAGATTTCAACAGAGCCTGGCCACAGTGTTTCCACTCCGCTCCACCCTCCTTTTCATCCCCCTTAGCATGTGCTTAAGGTTGCAGGTTGTGTGTGGGGGCAGTCATTGTGGAATAAGTTTTGGGCATGCTAAGTGCATTCCACCTAGAGAGAAGCAACTGCATTTCACCCTATAATTTCCATATCATTATAGCTTCTGTTACAATGTCAGTGTAACTTCCCTGTTTTCTTTGATTTAACTCCAGTCATCTTTCTGCAAGAGCCTTGGAGATATGTGCATTGCTAACAAAATATTTAAGACAAGAATTGTGAAAACAAAGCACTTTTAAGGATATTAGTCCATATTAAGACTTAACAAACAATCAATGCTTTTCATCTAGATTTTGTAAAATCCTCTGATTTATGTTCAGTGCAAGGAATATGACTCATGTCACCAGCAGAACTCAGGACAGCAGAGATCACAGTCCAAGTTTGCCAGTCTGTCCCAAAATCTTGCTCTTTCAGGTTACTTGGGGCTGGCCAACACCTAGGAACTGTGCCAGACCATGATAGGAGGGAGGATTTTCTCCTTTAAATCAGTACATTTAGCAGGCAGCCTCTCACAGGACAGCTCTTCAAATGCAGAACAACCTCATATATAAATTACAAAGACTTCTCCTAGCCATCTTTCCTCTCACTTCTTTTTCACTTTTTTTGTGCTAATAGGCTGCGTGTTTTAAAAAATACTAAAAAAAATACTAGAAATTATGCTGAAATAGCTGAATTGTACTCTTCTACTAAAGCTTCATCAGTGTAGTAAAACAGTTGCAACTTATGGACACAGGATCTGTAAAAATAAAAACGGTATGAACAGTTCTCAAAGTCCATGGAAGCACATTTTGTCAAGAACAGAAAGCTTGTATATGTTTAAATATGACAAATTACTTGCTTGCAAAGTGCTCCAGGTTGGATGCCTGTCGTGCATGCTTCTGCAGAGATGCAAAACCTCAACGGATGTAGACTCTGGATGCATACTTGTGATTAAGAATTTCCTTCCAAAATACAGTTTTTGTGTCCTACAAACCAGTGAACTTGCTATATCCAGATTTACTTTTTTCACCATTATCCAAAAAGTCCAAATAATCAAGGCAGACTGTTTTCCCTTAAATGCGACTGAAGAGTCTAGACTTTGCTGAATGAAAACCAACTCCTATGCTGTCTGGTTGCAATGCTTTAGCTCATCCATTCACACATCTTCCAAGATTTCTCTACCTTTCATTATCTAAAAGTGATCAAAATACAAGTGTGATAAGTAGCAACAAATATCTCTTATTGCAATCAGTGAAATATCTGCCTTGGTTGTGAATTTAAACTAAAGAATATAGTATTGATACTGGCTGCTTTTACATACATTGCAGAGACATACGCTCCACATGGAGATTCCTGAAAAAAAAAAATTCTTGAAAATTCAAGTTCCTCTCACAGTCCAAAATTCTTTCCAGCTACTTCATTTCAGCACTTGCTTACACATATCGCTAATTTCACAGTGCTCTCTCTAGTGCTGCCCTTCATTGCCATTATCATTATTACCATAAGCTGTGTGGATAGAAATATGAATAATGGAAACTGTTAAATGTGGTAGAAATCCAGCCCCAAAATGAAAGAAACAAACAAATACACAGAAATAGTTCTTGTCTGAGCTTTGTAGTTTTTGCATGAGATTAAAAATTCAAACCAAAACAAATCTTTCCTTTTTCACTGTTTTTTTCTTATAAGGCATGAAAACCACTTTGACAATCTAATCACTCTCCTCAATTTTAGAATAAAGGAAATTGTAATTCATATATTGAAAACTATTATTTTCCATATATAAATAGTTAAAATACATTTGTGTTACTGCTTGTGGAGTGAAAGTTCATAAATTGTGAAGAAGACCCTGATAAAAATATCTGTTTTAGAACACAGAGGTCAGCCTCTATGCCTCCTTCTGAAGGGATGAGAAGTGAGTGAGACAGTTCAAGTGGATATTTTTCCCTTTGATCATCCCCAAACAGCAAAATGGAGTTCAGTTTTAGAGATTTCTCTTTGTCTGCAATCTGAGGAAAGGAACAGGAAGACTGTCCGTGACGCAAACTTCACATTTCGTAATAGCCAGTCAGCCTTTCCTTCAGTGGCCAGTGAGGAATCTCAGTACTCCCCAAGAGCCTCCCTTACAGCTCTCCAAGCATGCAATGCTCCCTTGCCTCTCTAGTACGTAGTTAGTCCTGAGAATGCATATTTGTAATGCAGAATGAAGTGTGAAAAACAATATTAATTACAGAAGGTCAAACCAAAGAATTCTAGTGAAAACAAACTTCAGGAATGAACGTGAGTTGCTGCATAGAAATACACAGACTGTTTTACAATCAGCAGCACCATTCACAGCAAATTCTGTGTATTCCTTAAGAAGCATACTAAAATGACAATAAAGATCTGCCTGTTGATAACATAATATAAACCTGGGAATATAAGGCAGTTTTTGTTTTTAAAGTATTTAAAAGTACATTTAAAATACATTTGCGACTCCTCACTGACATTTCAAGGAAACTTAACATGACATTTAATTATAGTTGATTTGGTTTTCTGTGTACAATCAGCAGCATAGTTCTTAGATCATGTTTGCCTCAGAAAATGCAGTTCATGCTTGGAATATTAATATTCAAGAAGGGAAATTTTCACCAAATATAGGGAACCAGAACATTACTCATTAACCTAATATTTGTTCTGATAGAGAAGTTATGCAAAGCTACGAAAAGCATACTGAGATGCACTTACAAAAAAGAAAAACAATTATAAAATTTTTTAACAAGGAAATTTTGAGTTCTCCTAGCTGAAACATTTAAATATCAATTTATAATTAACTAAACTTAGATGCAGCAAAGAGTAGGCTCTTGTTAGCAATGTGGCAAACATTTGACATCACTCATGCAAAGAAAAACGATTAATTTGCAATTATAGTACTTTTTAAAAGAAAAAAAGACATCTTTCCCTTATCAGTGAAAAAAGTCTGTTTTAAAAAAATAAAGTTTCTTGATATTGCAACTTAGTGTTGATACTGAAAGGGGTCACATGGTATTCACCAAACTGTTTGATTTTTCTAATAAAACGTAAAATACTGACAAATTTGCATGAATCTAGAGTCTGGAGCTTTCAGGAAAATTGTCTATCATGAGATAAAAATCACAAGAACCAGCAACAAAATGACTAAAATGTAATGATTTTTATTAGGTACTGGATTTTACATGACAATGAATCACAATTTTTTTCTACGCATATTTACTGCAGTTACAAAGAGCAAATAAATTTGATAATGTTCCTTTTACATGGAAAACTATAAAATTAATATAGGGTCATTACAGTTTAAATATTGACACTGGAAAAAAAACACACATTCACAGCTGCTTTCCTGAACCTAAATGAAAATTTTTAGGTCTTTGAAGAAGCAGTTGTCTAGTCTGAAATTATAATACCTATTTCTCAAAGTGATAGTACAAATGATACTGAGAGCCAAGATTCATGTGTCTCTGCTTTTCTATCTTTAAAATAAGCATTAATAGATTTCACATATATTACAAGTTGTAAAATCCATATAATATCTCTTAAAGATTCTTAAATTTAAGTATTAGTGTATTTTTAGTATATTTATTACAATGCAAAATTATTATTTAGGTGTAGTTTTGTAGTACACATTCAAACATGGCTAGTTCTCAAGTGAACATGAAATTGATTTTACAAATAATTTATTATATCCATTTCTTTCCAAGATAAATTTCTTTTTTTAATTCAGATGTTGAATTCAAGCAACTTTTTGGCTGATTTTAGACTTTTAATCTTTATTAGTTGAGAAGTCTCTTGTATACTCTTTTCTCATACTGTGTTTGCTACATTGAATTGTTCTCTCAAAAGCAATAACAACAAAAAAACCCCAAGTAATAGTATTGCAGTCTCTGGGATACTTGCACTATGATCTGGCTATTTTTTTACAGCATAGGAATCTGTCAGTTAAAAATGGCTTCGTATTCTGAAATAAATATCTGTTTTGAAGATAAAAAGTTCTCATAAATCTGTGTGTAGTCTCAGCTGGAACCTCTGCAAGTGTTCATAGTCACTTTTTGAGATATGGCTGGAGTAAAAAGAATTCATAGGCTCTAGTGGTCGCTAGGAGAATCACCTATTATGATGTGCTTATATCTGAACAGTGATGATGCATTTTGATTTTTTCCCCCTGTTGGCTTTTCTTCTAAAAGCAACGCTACCTTTCCTCCAGGTATGTAGCTGGATATGTTCATCACCAGCTCAGATTGCTGTTTGCTCTTTAGGATCCTCTTCCTGGCCCCAAATTTTGATAAATCTCTCTCGTGATAACAGTACTGATGCCTAAGGGAGTGTTTGATACCCACATACAGAATGAAGGATGCTGATAAAATACTGCATGCTCTAGGTACTTATGACTCACAAAGACAGCCTTGTAAGAGTCCACTGTTGTTTACACCAACAACAAAGTCTGTTGACATCACAGAAAAGAGCAATGACGTACATCACAAAATGGGATGAAAATAGAAAAGGCAGATGGACAGTGAGAGAAAGTGAAATGCAGTCACAATTGCAAGCAGGTGGATAGCCAAGAGTATTGCACAAATTAGTTACCAAGCTGTTAGTCTTTAACGTTCTTCCTCATGTGATACGTTAATAGAGCAGTTTCTGCTTTAACAAGGTGTAAGGAATCTCATCAGACTGCTCTACAGTTTTACAAACCACAGGGAATACTCTTGCTCAGTTCGCTTCCCCATACTGTGCTGTTCAAGGGTTGCTACCTGTGTGCTGCACACACATTCTCTTCTACAGAAATAGCCCAGGGGATTGCAGTGTATATTACAACACCCTTAGTTCTCTAAAGTTCATTAGTCTCTGTTTATACACCACTTCCCAGAAAAATATATAACATTATTATTCCACAGTAAAACCATTATTTTCATACCTACATAAGCTAGAATGCAGCATTAATTCTCTAAAAGGTTTTCATCATGATTCAGAGAAACTAGTATTTATTGTATCTGCAATATATGATACTGTTGCCAAGTCTTTGTGACTGATATAAGTCTTAGTGATGCTCTTTCCTGATTATGTCCTCCTTTAATTTCTACATAAATAAACTGTTGGCTCACACTGATGCTCTCTGAAAAGGAAGTCATATAAAACTGTTTCAGCAAATTTGATTTCACCAATTAGAATGGCAGCAATAAATTATATCACTTACAATAGAAGTATCTGTGTCTTCATGTTTAGACCCATCCAGGGCCGGAAATAAATAAATATCCAATGAGTGAGCTGATTCTTCAAGATTTTTTGGTGTCTAAAATGACATAAGTAGAATATAGAAAATAAATTCAAAAAAACCCCTAATGCATTAGCTCCAGGTTCTGGAGGCCACTTTGTATTAAAGGTACCCATAGTCACTTGGCATCTCCCTTCTTGGCCTGAGGTCTTCCTCATGTTCCACCTTTCATAAAATTTCTATGTGTGCAGTACCATGGTCAGAGGAACATTAAAAGGGGTTCATTTCCACCAGCTCCCAGTAAGCTCCCCATGACATGCAGCAGCTGCAGCCACTTGTGTCCAAAAACATAGCTAGAAGAGGCAATGCTATCCACCTTTTACATTAGTTCATTCTCTAATTACAGCACTATTAAATGATGTACCAATTCAATGCTAACCCCCTCTCTCAGTTTTCCTGAGACTGTCCTCATCACAAGTTGACAGAAACACACAGAAACTGGAACCACATCTGCAAACACTTGCAGCTAAGTGCTCTGTCCAGTCCAGTTACTCCTGGATGACATACCCAGAGGATTTTGTGAAGTTACACAATTTGAAAGCAAAGGCTCTGGCAGACTTTTAAGATATATTAGAAACTGATGGCAGATTGCATCTCCACTGATTGCATACTGAAAATCATATTGAACCAGGAGTTAGCTCAAAAATGGAATAAAGAATTCTGTTCAGGGAGGTAGTCAAAATGTCTCAGGGGCAGGGCAAATAATGAAAGGTGGTGATAGCTTCACGCATTCATTTCAGTGAACCATCTGCGACAGTCCTCAGCTTTCCTAATTAGCAAGGACTTTGATAAAGAATTTGAGACAGAAAATAAATCTGATTAAAGTTATTATGATTTAATTCCCATGTGATATTATTTAAATTAAACAATAAATTAAAATAGTGATCAATATGTTTGATTTCAAAAGGGAAATAAGGGGAAGAAGGTTACTCAGTAGAACTAAAAGAAATAAAGAACAAGGAACATACATGCAGAGATTGCCTTAAATATCTAAAGTCAAAGCTTAAAATCATGGGAATTGCATTCCATCCAAAAAAAGAAACAGGTTAACAAAGCAGTGAAAATCCATCTAAAAGCAAAGTTAATACAAATGTTGTTGGAAAAATAAACAAATATTACTATAGATTTCAACAAGAATGAAGTTTTTTATGATAGCTCCTAGGAAAACCTGTTGTCACATCTATTCCTTATATATGTATTTAGTCTTATCATCATTTTCCCAGATAATAATTTCCAGCACAATGCAATTAAGGTCCAAAGTACTTTAGATCTTAGAAGTCTATTATTTTCCTTAAGTCTTATTTTAGTAATGTTTGTGGTTTAATCTTGGAGAGGTTAGAAATTTTTACTATCTCTTAAAATATTTTTGTTATAAAAATATATTTTGCATGTAATCATTTCATAAGTCAGATGTGACATTCTCATGGGTTATTATTCACTAAAAATTGCATCCTCAACAGTTAATATTTGAAAGAGTGTTATAATTAAAGAAACAATGAGCAAGTGAACACAGTCTACTTTTTACAAAACTGTAAAATTAGTGCTATGTTCAAATATTGCTTCGAAATGTCTAATGTTAAGCTAATTAAAGTTTTTATCTAGTCTTGCATTATTTTTTTATCCTTTCTTCTGTCATACAGTTTATTTTAGAAATATAAACTTGCGTATATGAGTTTCTTCATTTTATGAGACAAATGGCACATAATTTGTAGCTTTTGGAGAAAAGAAATAATGCTAACTGCACTTTAGGTTCTGACAAATCCCCTATACAGTGCAAGTGTCTCCAGGCAGCAGGGAGCACAGGTGCAAATTCATAGGGAGTTTACCACACATTTTTTGAGATCTTAAGATTAGGTGAGGTGATTCCACTCTTTTTTGTCTTTCCAGTCTGATCTGCTTTAGGGTAACAGAGGTTCCTATACTTATAACTAAAGTACATTTGAAATGCTGTCTAGATAAAGCCATATCTTATAAGCTTACCAAATAGGAGTTAGGAGTACACAATGCTGCAGCCTCCCCTTCTCTATAACTTTCTGGTTTCCTTGCATCTTCCGTATACAACCAGCACTAAAGAATTTCTTGGAAAGAAGCTCTTCTACCTTCATACCTCATTGGTAAAGGGATTTTTCTTTCATTACATTTTGAGCTTTTAGTGTTCTTTTATACACCTTTGACCTTTATGTGTATTGTAACTTCATCAAGAAAAGTCTAAGCTTTTCTTCACGTACTCATGTAGCTACTCAGCCACATTAACATAAGAGCAGCTGAGGCCTCGGAGTCCTTAACAAACAGGTAGAATTGTGAGCAGGCAATGTCACTCAGGATCAGGCCCACAATATTCTCAAATTATCTTATTTTCAAAAAACACTTAAGCGCCTAATAAAGCATTAGGAAAAAAAAAACAACAAAGGAGCAGAAAACCACAGAAAGCCAGGAATTCAAAGCAAAGATGAAATGATAAAGAAATTTAAACTCTGGACTGGAAAATGCAAACTTAGAAGTAAGAAAACCACAATCTCCTAATTATGTCTCTGCAAGGAAACTCTTCCAATATCAGCCCACTTTTATATCTTGTGGTTTGTGTATATGTGTGTCTGTGAGTCTGTGCATGTGTGTGTGTGTGTTGGGAACTCCAGAAATTAAATTGGTTACTCTTTAATGTGCATATTATGGATGCTTCACAGTCTAAAACAGAACAGGGTTGTTGTTTTTTTTAAAATTCTTATTAATCCGTTTATAAAATGCTACCAGAATGAGATTTCCATGTATTTTATCACACCACATGTGTTTTAAGCGTTCTCTTTTTCTTCACCCAAATCATGCCTGTATGCCTGCTGTATACCTAGCTAGTTATGAGTAATGCCTAGACAGGATACTGAGCTAATTCATAGAAATAGCTGTCCAGGTCAAACAACAGGTGTAAATGTTTATGCAGCTTGTTTACATTTACATAAATGTGGTCTCTGATGTTAGCACCCATAACATTAATGACTTATTTGGTAAAGCACACAGAAATCCTAGTTGGGAGCAAGATACCATCTTCATAATCATTCACGTCAGACCTCAGCTGCTCTAAAATGAGAGCCTTCCATTCCACATTATGGTAAAAGGAAATACATTTTTAAGACAAAATAATTAAAATGATGAATCACGAAGACCACAGACTAACATGAAGACCTATAAGAACTTATCAAATTATCTCTTTGATACCCTTTTTCCTTCTCTCTAAGCTGAAATTGAATTTTAAATCCAAACCAAACTTAAGAGCTTTAAAGCAAAATTTATACACAAGGGTCTATGTAGCTACCAACATTAATGCAGAGATTTAGCAAAGCATTTCACCATTCAGAAGGACATCTACCCCCCTTCACAGAAACTATTTCTATCCATTCATTGGTGGTGTTTTGGTAAAACTGTAGTCAGAATAGGCCAACATTCAATTGCCTACCTCAGAGTTGAACAGTAAAGGTGATAAATTGCTCTAGCATGAGCCTTTCCATCTTCTCTGGTAACACAGCTACCTACAGTGTTGCTTAAAATTATGGAGATCACTGAAAATGAACACCCTGAAAGATGAATACCCAAGAAAAAAATACTGCTCTTCCATAGAAGAATAAAGACAGAGCAGCAACAGATTTTGAGCATACCTTTGTTTGCTTTTAAATTCTTTAAAAACAAACAAAAAAAGAAAAAACCTAAATGTTCGCTCAACAGCTATAGTCATCAAGGCAGCATTAAAATCATGACCATAAAGCAATATGAGTTCGATATGAGCTTCTGAGTAAAAGCCTGATAAGTAGCAAGCCTAATTTAGGTCATAGTCTGACTGATAAAGCACATCTGAAATAAAGTAAACATTGTGAGCCACACTGCTTAGCTGATTGTGGTTTTAAACCCTCTGAAGTGTTAACTTCATCTTCCATCATTGGAAAATCCACTCTCCACTCCAACAGCCCAGTTAAGAATGTTTCTTTTCTTTTCTTACTCTTTTGGGGTTTTTTTGTTTGTTTGTGTTTTTTAATTATGCAATAATCTATTGGACTTAAGAGTTTAATTGACTTTTTAAACAGGAAAATAACAATTTAAAGCAGGCTTTTCCCTCTTGTTTATCTTGAAATTCTTCATATAAATGTGGATATCTACATGCAATATACAAAACTACATTAAATATTATACTAATATTTCTATTAAATAAGATGATTTTTATGTCTTAGGTAAATCTATTTCCCTTCTTGTCTTGTTTTCTAATATATTCTTTCAATTAAGTTATTTCCTGTCTTGCATATATTTCCATATAGAATTTCTACACAATTTAAAGCAAAAGGTACTGTTTGAAAACACTAACACATGAAAACATTAATTTAATTTTTCATCAATGATTGTGAAAGTACAATGCCTGAATCAGAATAAACTGGTACTACACCAAGGAATTAGGCTGCTGCTGTTCCCATTCCATTTAGTAGCCACCAGCTGAACACATCACTCTAAGCAAGTAGATTAAACTCATTGTCTCATTTCCAGATTTCTCACTTCCAGCACTTACAAAACTGAGACAAGATATGGAAATGTTTCAGGATCTATAGATTAAATATACTAAGAAAAATGCAAGGCATTGTTTTCATGTAATGGACTGCCTTCCAAGTGCTGTCAATTCCAAATAAAATCATGGGAGCTGAACTTCTCTGCAAAGTCATTTTCCTGGACCATTAATTCTGAATTGCCATTTACAGAATAATTGCACTTTTGTTTCCCTGGGGATCCTGCTGCTGTGCTTTAACCTGTGCTATCCTTCTTAACCCTCACATCAAAATATATACAGCTGAAATGGAAGTCATGAGCTTATAGGTCATTAATGCAGAGCTGGGCCTAAGGGTATCTTTAATAGTTCTGTCGAGGACATCCTTACAATGACTGTATTTTTAGGGAAGTGGAAAGATTTTGTCCAGAAGGACACAGCTGGATCTATTCTGAGAAAGGTTAGCTGGGACAGCTGAATGTCCCTGAGGAGATAATAAATTGCACTGGCCAATTTGATAGAGCTGATTCTGAACTGGAGGAAATCCAAACAGCAAAAGCCTTTTGAATGGTAAATACTTCCCCCATTAATTGCTGAAAATAAAGGTAGGCTTGAGGGAGTTTCAGTTCGACTATGCCTTTTTTTTTTTTATGTAACTTACAGATAAAAAATATACTGTACTTGAAAATGACTCTCATGACTTTGATGAGGCTCAAGTTCAGAAGAATTCCTCTTCCTTTCCTTTTAGGAACCACCAAGGGAGGAGCAAGGCTAACAAAGTCAATGACTTGGTGTCAGAAGTCAAAAGTGGAGGATCTGAGGCAGAAAGGAAGCGTGGCTGCCTCCATCTACTGTGCAGGTAACCAGGAAGGTGCTGCATTTGCAAGGGCATCATTCCAGCCACACTTTTGTCAGTCTCTGAGTAGAAGGTCACTCGTCTCCTTCATTTTTCCCTTCCAATCAATACTGAGTCTGCTCAGCAGCCTCTAGATCTGGCTGCCTCTGAACTCCCTTGCTGTAAGTTACTGAGAAACTGGCTTATTATGACAAGAGATATCCCATCAGATCTGACCTGCAGCGGCTGCCCTGTCTCTTTCAATCTACTCCAAAATACAAAGATGACTCCAGCGCACAGCATTTACTGGCATTTACTGTACAAACCACTGCAGAGAAGCTCTTGATCAATAGGAAAAGTAACAGACTATGAAGGGATTTGGGGCCAAATATGTTACATAATATAAAAGATTGGATCTAATAAAGTTAGAGTAGTTAGTTTTTAAACTAGACCAAGTTCCACCAAAAATGTGTTTTTAAAAAGTCGTTTCACATTTCACAAGAAAGACCCTGAGAAAGACACAAGCAATCTGTAATGCCATAAACCAGCCAGTAATTTTTTGGAGACATATTAGATAAACACAGAGTAACAGCAATTTTAATAAAAATTATCATGCAGACTCAGGAATGTACAGGTTCTAATGACTGCTAACAGCATACACAATTTTTAGACCCTTGGATACCAGCTGGATTGTAACAAGGGTCTAAACCAACCACTGCAGTAGTTTCAGGAGGTACAAAATACTGAATGAGCAAAACAAAAATGTTACTTCCCATGCTGTTTTGTAGGTAGCCACAAGAAGTTATCCTGGCCAGGCTACTAGCTTTACAGTGCATCTATGGGTACATTTTACACATTGAAATGTTTCCATTCATTTAATCTTACTTGATTTTTACATGAAAGCAAGACTTTTCAATCTCAAATTTCAGATTGTCTGTTTAGGAAGCAGATTACCGTTATAACATAGCAGACCTCCATCCACAAATAGGCCTTCAGCTTCAATTTGAATGCATGCATTCAATCCGGTTATTCCCTGATAATAAATTGCTTCAGGAATTAGATGTTGTTGAAAAGCAATCTGATACCACTACAATGTTCTCTTCTCTTACACTTCAGTGGGGAAAGTGGGAACTGTGGGATCTAGTTACTGTACAAAAAGCAACCAGTTCTACAAAAGACAATGAAAAAGTTTTATTTTCCTATGGTAATCTTCTTTGAATTCTTTTGGCTTTCAGGTGACCAACTACAAATCTGCCTGTAAATCTTCAATGGGATAATAGTGCTTTTGGATGGTATGGTTAAGCTCTGAAGCAAGACAGTAGAACTGGTTCAGAAAAAAGCAACCTTGAGCCTAATTTTTGAACAAAGCAAACCATTAATAATAAAAATGATAGCAAAAATATAGCAGTGTATCTAAAATCTTAAAAAAAATTAAAATCTATCATTCTATTTGAATTTCATTTGTTTCAGGTAGAAATTTCAAAATACTCTTAAAAGGGCATTTCTAGAATATGTCCTTTACTTAGGAAGTAGTGATACTCCTACTGGAACTAAACTTTACAAGGTTTGCTTGCTATTTGTGGAGGAGTTTTGATTCACCAAGAACTGTGTTGTGACTACCTTTGCATAGATACCTCAGGGGGAGGGAAGTGATAAATTAGTTAAGGCACAATTTTTGAGCTAGGCTATATTCCAAGTTCTGTCCCAACTTCCTCTATGACCTTGAACAAAGCACCTAATTTCTCTGTATTTCAGTTCCATTTCTAGAAAATGAGGACAAGGAAATTGTGCTATCTCAAGAGTCCTGTGAAAAGAAATTAATTAGCAATTGTGAAGCACTCATATGCTGTGGCCGTGGCAATCTCCAGTCTAACAAAAATGGGGCAATGTAGTAAGGGTTTTTCCATGTTCTGTACACCTACAAAAGATTCAGTGCTACAAGCTTTATTCTTGAGAAGTTGGTACTGATGAAATCAATCACAGTCTGTTTCCATCCCCTGTATGCCTCTAAAGGAGCACAGCTATACAAAAAACTGGATTATAAAGCAGCATGTATGCTTCACAAACATATATTTTTTATTTGTCTACTAATCTAAAAAGAATATAGAAATTCAAATAGAATTCTTATTCCTCCACTAAGAGGTTTCTCCAAAATTTTTTCTTAGGAAATATATTTTGAGTAACACTAAAAACAGATAAAAAACAAGCAAATTTTAAAAAAAAAAGAAAATTAGAAGAAAATGGAGCATCACATTCAGAAAATACCTAGCAGAGGAGATTCCCTTTTATAAACTATTTTAGTAGCTAGCATACTCTGCAAGATATGCACAGTGATCTCTCCTACAGAAGACACAATTTTAAATCTCATGGCTATCTCACACCTCCCACATCCCACTTTTCTCACCTATTTCAATTATTTTCATCTGATGTCTTCCTATAAATTCATCACAGATTCATAAATAGTTTGGGGATGACTTAAACTGGGGGTGGGATTGGCATATTTAGTATTCATGCAACATTTTTAGAGACTTGGATGAAAAATACAACATTTAAAAAAGTATTGATAACTCTAGAGTGATATAAAATGTGCGTGTAGAGCTATTATTAATATGTTTATATATTGCTAATTTGTCTTCCCTGCAAGTTAAGCACTTAGCTGAATGCTTTGATCTGTTTTGAATTTTTAAATAGGTAATTCTCTGTATTACGAGTATCCTCACCTCAAGAATACTCAGTATGTCTGGAGAGATTTCACTATTCTAATTAATTTCTGTGAGATGTGTACTATGAATATCAATTTCACTAATATAATATGGGTCAGTTACTGTGTGAAAGAGAAACAGGAAAAAAAGACAACATACGAAAAGAAGAAACGTCTAACCCTTAGGCTAAATTGGCAATTTTAGTACTGTTCTTTGGAAATGTATGCTAGATCTCTGTAAAAATAACTGTTCAAGCAAATTTAATTTTAAGGATCTATTTTTAATAATATTTTGAGTAATTTAAAAAAAATATTTTAATATAGTTTCAAATCGGTTTGCTGATTTTTTTATTCCCTTCCAATACTGGATGTCAAATGTTATTGCTGAAAGCCTTATTTTCATAGAGATGATTTTATTGTTCAAGATCTCCCTGATGTTTAAAAAAGAAAGAATTCTTAAAAACTATTTTATGCGCCTGTCCGTAAATGCTCAGAAAACATGCGAATGCTTCTGTACTATTGTATGTACACGTATCTACAAATGTTCAGCATATGCTCCTAATTCAGGAGCCTATTTATGTGCTGCTATAACTTTTGGCATTCCCATAGCACAACAGTGTTTTCCTATGATGTGTGTGTTCAGCAGCTGGCACGACACCAGACTAATCCCACCGAGACAGTTGTAGCAAAGATGATTGATAAGGCAGAATGTGATGACGGAAGTACAGAAGTTATAGATGTAGACTGAAGAATGCTCAAGTGTGGTCAAGCTATTCTTCCCTGACACTTAATTAACACTCACCTGTCTTGTTTTCCTTGAAAAAGAAAGATAATTACTCTCTAAACTTTACTGTAGTAATTTCAGATACTGACAGCCTGGTAGTATATAGCCTCGCTGTGAAAGCAAGAGTTTATGAATGAGTTTTTGAAAGGCAGTATAGACAGGCTTGCACTCTAGGTTAAATATATTTTAACATACATGCATAACCAGATTTGAAAAGCAAAATATGCAAACTCCATTATAAGTATGAATTGCCTTAAGTTTTTGTCTAAGATGCTGAAATAAACAGAGACCCTAATACTGGTGTTACTCTTGTTTAGCAGGGCTTTCAGTAGCTGCTGGATAACAGACAGGGTTACAAACATTCCAGCTCATGGTGTGCCGTTATAAAATCACGCTTCTTTTCTTCTTTTCTTTTCCCCGCAAGATATATATCACTATTAATACAAAAAATTCCTTGAAACAGTAAATTTCAAGCATATAACTTCTTTTCTACTTAACTGGAAGTTACTTATTTTCTGAACTTGTTAGGAATATATACACGACAACTGGACTTTTTAGAGATGTAATTTCTTTTATTAAAGAAAAAATAATTCTGGAAACCCATAACTATTATTATTGTTATTATTATTATTATTATTATTACTATTTTCTAACTGGGAATAAGTTTTCACAAAAAAAAATATTTTTAATTCAGACAAGCAAAAAAAAAAAATCCAAGATAGGTATCTTGTCATTAAACAACTAAGGATTTTTCATTTTATAATTTTATCTTTGATAGCTTAACTTTCAAATGGCAGCATGAAAGGGAGGGGGAGAAACTTATTGCTTTATTACTATTGCACTTGACAGTCATCAAATTAATTTTAGATACTGATTGTAGATCCTTGGAAAAAGCTGGTTTAGGCTTTTCTCTCAGTTCTTCCTAATTCTGTAGTTACACAATGAGAAAACCAATTTGGGATATGGCAAGGACATACTTGTAAAGAACACTTTTCATTAGAATAGATATGAATTTTTTACTTTCAGTGGGATCCTAAAATTGTTGAATTCCCAGACACTTTGTTATTGGAGGATGCACTCTGAGGTTTGAAAGGTCTGATTCTTTCTCTATACGTCAGAACTATCAAAGCATTATGCTGCACTGATGTGTGAGATTTAGATATCCATTAACACTGTAAGAAACACTCAGGAGTTGTTGTCCTTCCCAAATCATGAAGCCAGCTGTGCAGTCTGAGGTCTAGTTCTGTACTGCAGATTATTCACCAGAACTTTTCCCCAGCCAAAGAAACTAACCAGAATTAATAAGAGAGCTGCATAAAACATCGTACAATTACGTGCATTGCCCTTGCATGTCACAAGTCCACCTGCAGGGTCAGCGTGCTCCACAGATGGCAGGTTACCTGCTTTATTGCCTCTGCAGCCTTCCATCTTCCTTTTTGTTGGAGGAAGGATGGAGCCTTGGCATTTCTGTGAGCAACGTGTGAATTTGTTGCCTTGTCCTGTTGTGGGTGTAAGGCCTGATCCTACACAGAACTTCATATGAGTACAGGCCTTTCTGAAAAGAGAGTATTGCAAGACCACAACTGATTTCCCAAGTAGGATTTGTTGGTTGGTTGGCTTGTTTGTTTTTTATTAGAGCTTTTTTATGAATTAGTAACCACCTGAATGTCCCAGGAACCAGAATGGATATTTTTATAGTGGTTGCAATAATTCAGAACTAGGTATAAAATAGCAACAGCAATATCACCTAAAATCATGCATCTTACCCTACCCTACCAAGGTTGATAAAAATGTCCAGATTTTATACTTTTTTGTACAAGGTGATACAAATTAAGAATTATTCTCAAAACCACAGTGCCAGAAGCTTAGAAGGGAAAATCTTGGAATTATGGTTGCATTTGACTGTTACCTAGTTGCAATTTCAGTGAAAACTACTGGCAGGCACTATTAAGATGAAGAGGTGTTGGAGGACTGTAAAAGATCTCTAGGAAATCCATGCAGGGCAAAAAAAGTTTGTTGTATCTTCTGCAACAGGAAAGTAGGCAGTGACAGATGGTGCAGAATAAAAAGTTCACAGCAAAAACTCCTCCTTTAGATTATAGATACTTCTGTGGTACATACCTCAGTACAAATATGTAGCCTTAAAATTGAATTCAAAAAGAATATTCGAGTACCCATCTACTTTGGCTGCTATATAAGACTGTGCTGTTAAAGATAGACAAGCTGCCTCAAATGACATACAAAAAGACCAGCCTGACTCCCCAACAAAATTTAATCTTGATTTTGGGTAAAAAAATTAGGTAAAAAAATGTTTCCAAGTGTTGTTTGAAATATCAATATACTTCCAATTCTTCTCTGCTTATATGTTTGTTTAAAACAAGCCCAGAAAAATATTGTGTTGTAACTCAAATAAGCTCAGGCAACTTTTGTAGTTTCAGTAGAAAATTACGTCAATGGCTTCATCCTTCAAGCTAAAAGAGTTCAAAGAGAGAAGTGTCTTCACTGGTTATATAGATAGTGGAAGAAGACTGGAATTACTGCCAGCTGCACTTGATATTTTTTACTCTACTGAATATTAGCTTTACCTTCCTTCCAAAATTTAGCTACTCCTATTCCAAATGTTTTGCCCTACTCTATTGTCAGTCTTCCAGCTGCTGATATAAATTTCACAGGTGTCTGTGCATCTATTCTCCTAAACAACATGTTCATTCTTTCATACAGCAAGCTACACTAGCTTCTAAGTGCTTTCCAGCCTCAACATATAATCCCCAGCAAAGCATCATAAATTCAAGGAACAAGTTCAAGACATCAGTAAGGTCCCTTAGGCACTAAAACTTTCATTCTCTTAGCTAGGTCTACCCACAGTGTCGGGTGTTTTTGTCAACATGTTGCCTACATTTTTTCAGCTGCTGACAAGATACCCAATATCACTTGATATACACATCACTGGTTCTGAAGTCACAGCATGTACATCAGGCAGAACACAACAGATGACATGGCATGCAAAGCAGTGTAAGAAATTTCAGTAAGAAATCTGGCCAAGATTTTGTCAGAAACTGTAAACAAAAACATTACACTGTAGTTTCTGCAGTCTGATTTTATTTTTTCTTCTCTCAGACAGTGAGGATGATGGCTTTTTGACATCCCCAATATTTCTTTGCTTTCTATACGGAGAAAGAAGTCACCAAAAGGACCCTATCTTCCCTGCATACCGTAAGGGATCATTATGATCATTCTATTGATTTTTCAGATGAACCTGTGCCTGTAAGTGTACCTTTATAACATCATTTACAACTTCTGATTAAGTGTTGGGAAGATCATAGATTTAAAACACTGTTCCTTAACTAATAAAGTTTAATAATTTTCCTTTTCCAGTTCTCCCCTTGTCTATGCACCCTCTGCTCTACCACAATGGACTCTTGTTTTTTTTCTTCTTAGCAAGTAATTTCCTGCCTCTCACTTCTTCTACAAACGTTCACTCTCTCCTCTGAGGCTAGATGACTGTTGCATCACTTCTGCATGACTAAATACAAATGGTGCTCTGAGAAATTTTGGGAAAGTCTTTCTATCAAGGAATAACATTCCCATTCTTCAAAAGCGAATTTGAAACTAAATGCTTCAACTAAAGGCATTTAAAGTAATTTAAGCATTACAAAAGGGGTTTTCTCTACAAATGGTAAAATACAGTTGTGTTCAGGTTCGCTACCTTAAACCAAAAGGAGAATGACAGAATTGCAATCTTTCACTACCTACATGCAGCACAGACTATAACAATCCATTGTAAACAATAGTATTTTACAACAAAATATCAACAACGGTATTGAAATAGTCTCTCAAATGTGTTTTATGTGTTCTTCAGATTAAAGCACTGTGTGTCTGTTAAGATAGAAAACCCCAATATTCTCAATATAACCTTCTAACTGAATTCACAGTATTTAATTGTTTTTGATCAAGTGTTTCACAGGGGCAGTCGGGCTAGAAAGTCTGGTATTTTTACACTTAAAATCAATAGGAAAATGTTCACCATATTCAATGGGGAAAAGCCAAGTCTGGAGAGATTATCATCAATCCACTACAAATCCAGAAAACATATGCAACCATTTAAACTGCAAATGCATTTTCAGAGAGTGTTTTCATCCAGATTTAGGCAATAGGTTTTACATCTACGGGAAATAAGTTTTAAGTCTAAAAAAGTGACTCAAATATTTTTTGCCTTATCTCTTAGCATATCATACATTCAATGTAATAAGCAATGCCAATGCAATCTAGATGCTCGGCTACCTGTCTCAGACAGCTCACACTGTGTTCCTAAAGACTCTTTCTGGCACATAGTTAATGATATTACAACAGACGTGTTCCTGAAATGTTTTTATTTTCTTCTTTTTTTAAGCGTGTGTTCTGCTTACTTCAAGGAAACACCAAATAAGGTGATAATGATCATCTTTTCCCCAGATAATTAAAGAACTTTCCCAAGAAATATCATGCTGTTGTTCAGGCTTTTATACAACAATTACCAGCAGATATCAAGTGTTTACACTGAATATGACACAAATTAACCTAGTAGGAAACTCATTACTGCTGTGTACTTAAATGGTTATGAATTAACATATGTACCCATCTAAATTTGAAGGTGGGAATTCTTTAGTGTGCTGAAACTGGAATGGTGTTGCTAGTTCTCATAAAAGACACAGATTCCATTCTGGGCAACCATAAGCAACCTGTTAAAATCCAAATAGCTGTCATAAAATTCAGGTGAATCATGCGGCTTCTTCATTACCATGGTGTAATTCCCATAGTTTCCTTTCTCCTCGCTATCTTTCCTTTCACCACACCTATGGGCCAACTACTTCTACTTAACAAAATGCACTCATTTTCTGTATTCTTTGTCTTTTACTGATAATCTACTTTCCAGCAGTTCTGTAGCTTAATTTATCACCTTTTATTTTGAGACTCTGATGTAGAAGCTTACAAATCTTGGAATTTATCATACATGTAAAATAATCTATCATATCCACAATGAATTTTAAAAAAACTGAATACTGTAGTATAAATGTTTATGCTATCTATTTGTATTTTTAAAAGTTTGATAGACATTATATACAATTACAGAAAAAGAGGTTGATATTATACGAAAACTGATAGTAATTTAATAGTTGATAAGTTGATATGCATGATAAGTTGGGTTTAATCAGTGCTCTACTCTATTCTGACAGGGGAAAAAACATGCCTACCTCAAATTAGTTTTATGATAATAACTATGCCAAGTTTTATGGGGTTCTTAAACAGTCATGGATGCCATAAGTATCCTAGGTGCTTGTAACAATACTAACTGAAATACACTTACTGAAGTAATCCATATCACCGACACTGAAATATCTCAGTGAATAAGTAGACATGTTTAGTTAAGGAGAGGATAAATCGATGTTTCTATATAGCTGGATCAATGTTTTTATATAGCTGGAAGTTTGCATAGCATTCTCTGGTAATGAAAAGGTTTCATGCCTGTCTTGAAGTGTTATGTTCAGAAGTGGATAAACACAGAAACTGAAGGTAATAGACAAAAGAAGAAGAAGGGAAAGGAATGCAAGAAAAATTATAAGGTCCTGTAATTACATTATTGCGTAATGTAATTACAGGCAAGTCTTAGAAAATGAGACTGTGAACTTTGATTCATAAAATTGGTTGGATCTAGTTAAAGCAGCTAAAGGGGTTCCTCTTCCAAGATATGTTCCCACAGTCTTTCTAGAGGCTAGGGACATTCCTGAATAACTGCGTTTCATGTGGTGTTTTGTTAAATCTCCACAAGTTAGGTGAAAGGATGTTGTTTTGGTTGATGGATTGTGGGGTTTTTTTGTCAGCAAGATGAGGATATAGGGGCTATGGCAGCTCAGAAACAAGTTTCTTTGATTCCAGTGTCCCTGCCATAGATGTAGAAAAGTAGCGCAAACACCCCAGAGCAGCTGCAGCTATGCTTCTAAGAGCTCAGGAAGTGAAGTTTTAACAGCATGGAAGATCTCAAACCTACTGAGTAAAAAGGGGGGGGAAAAGAAAAAAAAAAAAGGAGGGGAAAAAAAGAGTCTTTCATGTTAAATGAAAAGAGAGAGAAGATTCATGAAGAGAAGGACAAGACTGAACAGTAACTAGTTCAGTGTGAGTAAAACCAGATTGAATGACATAGATTGGGTATGCCCTATCCAAGCAGTAAGAACTGATGGGTGTTTCCCCTAAAGCAAAAGTATGGCTGGAGGTCCCTTTCCAAGAAGTTCTACCAACTACAATCTCTCCCTGGATCTGACCTGTTAGCAGCTCTGATTTGGAACACTGGTCTGGACTTTAGTTTGTGTAAAAGATTGTCAGCTAAGCAACTTCCCTTTCAGGTAGTGAATTAACCCATTTTGCATGAGCTTGTCTGGGGCATGAGAATATGCAGACATATTCAAAGGTATGTACTTATAAATTTCACTTTTGTCTAAAAACATTCCAATATCACTTCTAAAAGGAATACTGTTTTAATAGACATCCCATCATGTGTTTCCTCTAGGTAGTGTTCTATATATTTCTTCTAACTTGTATTTCAGTCAGGCAGCTTCTTTATCAATGAGGATGGCTTTTAGGCTCTAAAGGCAGCCATGAGAATGCAAAGTATAAATATGTAAGTCTTGAAACAGTTTATATCAGCTTTTCCAGCTAGGATATTAATCTAGAATCATTCTGTGGTTGTTTCTGTGTCATTTAAAGTCATAGAATGGCTTGGGATGGAAGGGATCTTAAAGATCATCTAGTTCCAATCCCCCATCCGTGGACAGGAATGTTTTCTTATAAACCAGATTGCTCAAAGCCCCATCCAGCCTGGCCTTGAACATTTCCAGGCACGGGACATCCACAGCTTCTCTGAACAGCAAGTTCTAGTGCCACACCACCCCGATTGTAAAGAATTTCTTCCTAGTATCTAATAATCCAAACTTACCTTATCGCATTTTAAAGCCATCATCCCTTGTCCTATCTCTACATGCTCTTGTCAAAAGTCTCGCTCCAACTCTCTTGTAGGCCTCTTTAGGTATTGGAAGGCTGCTAAAATGTCTCCCCAGAGCCTTCTTGTCTCCAGGCTGAACAAACCCAACTCTCTAAGCCTGTCATCACAGAAGAGATGCTCTAGTCTTCTGACCATTTGTGTCCTCCTCTGGGCACTGTCCAACAGGTCCATGTCTTTCTTATGTTTGAGGTTCCAGAGCTGGATGCAGTACTCCAGGTGGGGACTCATGAGAGTGGACAAAATTACATCTCTCAACCTGCTGGTCACGATTCTTTTGATGCAGCCCAGGATAACATTGGCTTTCTGAGCTGCAAGTGCACATTGCTGGCTCACATTGAGCTTCTTGCGCAACACCTCCAGCAATCCATTCTCTGCCCAGCCCGTATTTGTGTCTGGAATTGCTCCAACCCCAGTGAAGGACCTTGCACTTGGCGTCATCGAACTTTATGAGGTTTGCACAGGCCCACCTCTCATGCCTGTCAAGATCCCTCCGGGTGGCATCCCTTCCCTCCACCGTGTTGACCACACCACACAGCTTGGTGTTGGCAGCAAACTTGCTGAGGGTGCACTCAAAAACACTGTCCATGTCACCAACAAAGATGTTAAACAGCACCGGTCCCAATACTGATCCCTGAGGAACATCACTCATCTCTAGTCTTTCACTTGGACATTGAAACATTTACTTCAATTCTTTGCAACCATTCAGCTAATTCCTTATGTACTAACTGATCCATCCATCAAATTCATGTCCCCCCAGTTTAGAGACAAGATTTGTGCATGACAGCGTCAAATGCTTTGCACAAGTCCAGGTAGATGACATCTGTTGCTCTTCCTTCTTCCACCAACACTGCAACCCTGCCATAGAAGGCCATCAAATTTGTCAGACATGATTTGCCTTCAATGAAGCCATACTTGCTGGCTTCATCTCATTTCCCATGTGTCTTAACATAGTTGTTTCCTAGAAAAGACAGGGACCAGTGGTTTGTGTAGATTCCATCTGCCAGTCTGATTTGGAGAATGGTGCCCTTAAGTGCTAATGGGAGTGAGGATGACATATGAGCTCATCTTGCTGTAGGTGCATGAGGGGTAATTCTGAGAAACACATTAATGCATTGGAGAAAGTGGAAAGAAATGCAGGGGATAAGAGGGATACGAAAAGCTTCATCAGTCTACTACTGTTTCCAGTCAGACGACCCTCTCTTACCTAGCAGGTACCTGCTTTAAGAGTGCACACAGCATTTGCTGCATGTGGATGTGTGCCCACACCGTGTCTTGAAGCTGAAAATGAACTGTTAGGTGTCTGATACAAAAGTGAGAATTCTATAGGTACCAGATCATGGAAAGAGAAAAGATTTATATTACAAGTTCTAACAGCCATGAAATCAAATACTATACGTTATCAAAAATCTTAAACTAGCTATGTCAGAACTTATCTAGTGTCAAACTTACCTATGTCTTATCTAGTGACATCGATAACACTTTAAATTAACAAGAAAATACGGGCTTCAGATTTTTTTAGAAGGTGAGAATGTCAACTCCAATCTCCTTTAAAAATGTGTTAATAAATTTTCTAGTTTGGCATGCAATTAGGAGACATATTCCCAAATGTTAAAGGCATCAAGTGATTCAGTGGAAACCATGAAATAACTAGGATTGCCTGAAGTCAAGGCACTTATTTAAATGCTTTCCTAATTAATTAAAGCTTACTTAAGGCAATACATTATACATTGCCAAGAGTCTATTGAAGAACATCTCAACAGAAGCACTCTTCTTCTATTCCAGCATGCTGTCCATAAGCAAGGTTTTCACTGTCACATGTATTAGTTTCCAGGCAGAGCTAGGACTGATCAGTAACTTCTTTAGTTTATGTGGTGTAGCTGTTCATCAAAAATCACTGACTGTATATCCAAAAAGTAATATAAAAGAAAGAGTCTAAACAATGAAATGAATGTGAAACACTGTGTTGAGCATTTTACTTGTTGATTGGGTTTCATAGAAACATGGAGTAGGCTGACCTGGAAGGGACCCATGGGAATCATCAAGTCCAACCCTTAGCCCTGTACAGAACACCCCAAGAATCACACCATGTGCCTGAGAGCATTGTCCAAAGTTTCTTGAAGTCAAGACAGACTTGGTGCTGAGACCGCTTCCCTGGAGAGTCTGTTCCAGTGCTCAACCACCCTCTGGGTGGAAAACTTTTTCCTGGTTTGATTTTGTTGTCTTAATGGAAGCATCAGGTAAGCAGGCTTCCATCCAGATCTAACTCACTTCTCAGTTAATCCTGCTTGGCATTCATAACATTTACATATGGATAAGAAGAACAGAGCAATCGCAAAAATCTGCAAACATGGAAAAGCTGTCATTTTTACCACAATAGCATTTGCTGCATGGATAGAAACCTAAACCCCAAACTTCATATCACAGTTATGCAAGTATTTGCTCACGCTTTAACACTGAATAATATTGCAGCAGGCATACTAGACCTCTACTGGTAATAACTGCCAGCAGGATATAAAAATAGTCTGCAGTCCATTTTAAGATCAACTCAATACACCAACCATTAACTTACAAGAAACTCACTAGCTGAAGAAACAAAATTAAACAGAGCTCTATTCTCAAATCTTTCACCTTTTATTCTCTTTGTGTTAGTTGGAATTTGCAGATTTTTTTCACCACACCACAAAACTTAGACACTCCAAAAATACCACTGAAAAAGCACACTTTTCTAAAAAATAACCATAACGAAGATATTTTCAAGCTTGTAGTATTCTCCTGCATATATTTTTCCATTTCCAGTAGGTGAAAATAATGCGAAATCTCCTGGGTTGAGAAAAAGACAGTTTAATACATAAAGTAAAGCTTTAAAAACATCACTGTGTTATAAACGTTGTTTTGCTTACCAATCCACAACATAATACCCTACAAGATACTATGAAGAAAATTAATTTTATCCCAGTAAAAACCTGTACAGAAGTACAGACTGAAATGTTTGGAAAGTGCTTAAAATTAAGCCTACGTAAATGCAGTGGCAAAGCATTGTGAAGGACAAGTTATTTTCCTTAGCTTCCAGTCAATCGACTGGCTTAGATCCCCATTTGTATGTCAATGTATATCCATTTCAAGTGCATACTAGTACATCAATAATTTCTCTAATTTTAAATATATTCGCCCAGTGCACATTACCATATAGCAGTACATGAAACCATATGGCTGCTTCATTACCAGCTCTTTTGACAATTTTTACTCTCTGTCTATGAGTATATGTGAGTCTTTAATACCATACATATGAATGTACCCTTAGATGAAACTTTGCACTTTCTTTAGGGTTTGGTTTAAACCCGAAAGTAAAGAACACGACAAACAAATAAAAAAACAAAACCTCAAAACAAAACAAAAAAACAGCCAAACAAATAAAAATTAAAAAAAAAAACAAACAAAACAAAACCCCAAACAAAAAACAAACAAACAAAACCCAAAGAAAATGTCAGGACTCATATGCTAGCTTGAGAAGACTTCTTGTGAACCCTGTCATTCAGAGGTAAACCCTGGTAGATGAAAATCAAACAGAAAATCAAATCAAATCGGAGGCCAAAACTGTATGTCACAAGGATTTTCTAAAAGACCTCATGAAAATTTCTGCCAAAAATTAGTATGTGCTTAAGAGGGAAGAAATAGCTTTGGGAGGTTAGTTGGGAAAATAATCTTCTTTTCTTCCCTTACTCCTCAATTCAGGGTAATCAACTTTCGATTACAGTGGTATATACTCATTTTCTTCCCTATCACCCAAGAGTCTAGTCTGAACAACACAGTTTTCCCAGAGCTACCCCATTAAGAAGCATAAAAGTGTGTGTTTGTGCCTGTGTCTGTGTTCATATCTGAGCATGGAAGCAAACTAATCTCAAAACTGAATTCTTCAGAATGTCTCATAGATTTCACAGACATAAAATTGTAGGGTTTTTTCCTACTATGTCAGGAACCAAAAAAACAAACAAACAAGTAAAAATAAAGAAAGCTCCTAAAAATAATGTTATTAGCAATGGCATGTCGTTGTGGCATGTTTACTGTCTTTAACCCAAAGAATGTTTTTTTAATGTCCTTCAGCAAAACACTTCCTTTACATTCATTTTAATATTGTATTTTTTCATATTAGCTCTAGCCTGAGTTCTGTTCTTCTTTTCTCAACATTTCTGACATGTCTTCTGCAGGCAGCTCTCACAGGCTGTATCAGAAAAAAATATGAGAGTGATCCTGGGAGGTGCACGCCAGTCAGGAACATCAGCCAAGAATAAACAAATGTAGATCCTGACTAGTAACCAGTCATACCTAACACAACATAATAAGGCAGGAATTTTGCAAAATAATTCTTTTTTCCCCTGTAGAGAACTACAGTTTTCAAAAAATCACATTTTCTTCCAAATGACTCCCAATCTTGGCTAGTAGCAACTCTTTAACGTGAACAATGCAGAAAATGTGAAAACCCTTTTCTCCCATAATTCCTTTGCTTTGAAAATGAGGCTCAGACACCAAGCATAGGTGTTTACCTATAACCTACACGACAAGACTGAGCTTCATCTGTGGGGTTACACACTGCTACACCAGCACAGGAGGAAAAGGCCCCTGCCTACCAATCTCCTCCCATTGCACTCTAGGGGCAGTGAAGCCCTTTGCTACAGCCACCTCCTGTCACTTTCTCTCCCTCCTACATAGACATGGGCTGAATCCATACACTGACCTTTTCTGCTCCCTCACCTCAAGTGTGCATGCAGATTGCACAGATCGCATGAGCCACACCTGCAGTCTGAAAGAAGTTGTAGCAGAAGGGGAATATGTGTCCCTGGCTGTGCTCTCATATTTGTTGCATAGCAGCTGATGATTAATTTGATTAATAAACAAAACGTAAAGTTGGGAAATTTTTTGTAAATCTGTTTTTCCTTTCATTAGGACTATCATTCAGTTAAGTATTTCAGAACATCATGTTTCATTTTTTCTGTTAATATTTTTCGCTTTTCATTTGTATTAACATTCTACAATCTCATCATCATTTTTGACATTTCTATTTCTTCCCCGTGGTCTTCTTCATTTCTCTGTCAATTATCATTTTATACACATTATGAATCACTTCAGAGTCTGCCCATTCCAAAACATTAATCATTCACATTTTTAATAAACAAGCATTTTTAAAGAGCTAGATATAATGAGGTTTTTTAAGAACAGCACATAAGATTTCCACCAAAAACTCCAGTCTTACCCTCCTATAGCAACATATAGAACTGAAACAGTCCCAAATTGTGGGTGATTTCAAGGCTCTTGTTTAGGTAATGCAGAACCAGCAATGCAGAAATTGCTTCAAGAGCAGCTATCACATAGGAAAATTATCACACATCTGTCATATATCACATCTTCTCTAAGCCTATTCACTGTATGGGAAAACAAAGAAAGCCTTGTCCTATCTCTTTTTGCTTCTACTTTCACTGATCTGTGATGATGGAATCTGTAGCTTGCTTATTAGTTTACAAAATCACAACAAAATGGTGCCAAGTGTCTAATTAAATACTTACTTGTCTCAGATACTGTGCATATTCAACAGGTTAACAGGTTTTCCATATCAGACCTGCTATTATTTATATATTAATTTATCTGGGACTCTGTATCTGACATTATATATATATATATATTGGTTGCTGCAAGAGAGGAGCCCCAAAGAGAAGATACAAGGACTCCCTGAAACAACATCTCAGCCTTGGCCATATTGATCACCATAACTGGTCCACTCTGGTCTCAAATCGGGAGGCCTGGAGACACACCATCTATAACGCAGCTGTCTCCTTTGAGAACACACGTAGGATCACTCTCAAGGAAAAAAGGCAACGCAGAAAGAACCGTGTTTCGCAGAATACACCATCTAAGGAGTCTTTCTGCTGTGCCTTTTGCAATCGGATATGTCTGTCACGTATTGGCCTCATAAGCCACCAGTGTGCCTGTAGCAAATGTGGATAGAGCCTTCCCAAATCTTCGTTCGCGAAGCCTAGCCATGATATATATACCATGTATCTGATATCCATGGAAGCATCCTGTTCAACTTGAGCTGGACTCTGGTATTAGCTGTACTCCTCTGGTACTTGCAGACAGTTCTGGATCTATCTTTCCCATTTTTCTTGCCTTTGAGAGTGTTCCTCCATATCTTCCAGCTATCAGATTGGTACCTCAAGTTCTGGTGCCTCAAGTGATTTTCATCTGACACATTTATTGATTGTATTATTTATGATGTTACTGATGCTCAGCTGTACCATTAATTCTCATTATACTTCCCAACTGCTTTCCCCCTAATCTAATCAAAGAAAAGAAGCCTTGCCTTAATTTGAGCAATACATGAACTCTGGGCAGCTTGCTCCAGATGACCAATCAATTGCACAACTCAATACCAATCAAACTGTTCTCATTGGAGGCATTACAGCAGAAATCCATATTGCTCTATTGTACCCTTAGATGCCATCTATTTGATGGTGTCAGCTATCTTTCACTATTCATTACTACACAGTGTCTGTGTAAAGATTCTCAAAATGATTTTTTTATAGTGACTTAGTGAGCATAACATTTCCCCTATTCTTCCTACAATGTCATATCTTAGTTCACTAATTTTCCAGTAAATCTGCCCATATTCCTGCTTTCTCCTGATAGACAAATTAATACACTTATGAAATTTATGTTTAATCACCTTACTGGCAAGTCTAAGTTCAGTAATTAGTTGTTGAATTATGGTTGCTCAAACAGTACCAGTATTAACTGTCAAATATTTAAATGTAAAGACTTCATTTATTGAAGAAAAAAAAAGAATATCCTCAAGAAATATTATGAGAACCTTGCTATATTGTCAAGAACTTCTGCATAGCTTAAAACATTCAATATATAATCCTCATATTGGCCCAAATATTCCAGGAGCAGGTAGGAATATCACCAATTAATAATCCTTATTAAAGAAAGAGAAACAATTGTGTCCTCATTGTTTAGGATGCTCACAGGTATACTAAAAGCACGAGTTCATTTGATTCGTAATATCATGTATTCTTTGTGCCTGTAGATCTGAGAAGCTTTCAAAATATTCTCAAATGTCTTAGGTGTAATCAGCAAGGATTTTGTACATTTGATTGTATATCAGAAAAGAAATCTGTAATAATTGCATGAGTAGTTATGAATATGTTGTTTATAAAAACAAATACTGTACCCATATAAAAATTTATATTTTCCTCAGAAACTTTTCATATATATAAAAGCCTAAAGTCAGGTTTGGTCTGAGATAACTCTCATAAAATTACAGATTAGAAAATTTGATTTTACACTGCTACATACCACAGCCCCCAGCACACACTTTTTTAGATAGATTTGATTTGTACTATGCTAGACCCAGTCCTGTGGGTCCCATCTGTTTCTGGAATGAAATTACATAATCTGAAAGCCCTTCTATGTAAGACTATGACATTACCTGCCAGAAGGTGATGATCACCGTCCCTAGAGGTATTTAAGAAGAGACTGGATGTGGCATTTAGTGCCATGGTCTAGTTGACAGTGTGGTGTTAGATCATGGGTTGGACTGGATGATCTTAGAGGTCTTTTCCAACCCGGTGATTCTGTGATTCTGTGATAAATAGAATTTATAGGATTTACAGGCCAGCTCAGTTTAGCCTGCTAAAGAATAGCACAGAGCTACCGCTTTCAAAGAGGATAAGCAAAGACAAGCCAGGAAGAATTCTGTTGTCAGTAAAGAGCCTGTACTGATCATTAGGCTAACTAAACTCATTTTCTATGCCTAGTTACAGGGGACATGGAAAACAGGTTCCTTCTCTGCTCTTTGTTTTCACAGACAAGTACTTACCTTTTCTGGAATCCAATGTACTTTATGTTCTGAAGCTTTTATTTTAGAGTATGTATACATATGCATACAAACCTTCTGAGGAATATTGAAAGGGAAGGTATAGATATTTGCAGGAAGTATCCTGATATACAAGATGGATGCACGGAAAAATTCAATAAATACAGCTGCTTCAAGACTGAGGTAAAAAATTTGAGCTTCATTTTCAGAGTTTCTGTGTAGTCCCAGAACTAACAGGAGTTAAAAATGTGCAGCACTTTGGGAAACATCTCCTCTATTTCCACAATGGAGGGAGGAGGTAGAGGTATGTTTGGAGCTGTATTGCAATGTTAGGTGAATTAAATTAAAACCCTTATTTTGGCAAAGCCCAATTAAGTTGTATCACCTAAGTAAGCCCCTATATTTAGCTTCCTAGACACTATACAAGATATTTTTCTGTAGAAATATTTTAAGATTTTATTGAAGACATACTAAGGAAAAAGTCTTGTTAAAATGTTGAAAAAGATATTGTAAGGATCCTCTCAGCCTATGCTTTTTTTTTTCAAGAATTCATACTAATATTCCAGTAATAAGTAAAAAAAAAAATAAATATACTGTAATTAGGACAAGTAGGAAAATATGCAAACACAATGAAGACCCAATTCTTCAAAAGATAAAGCACACAAAACTTCTATCAAGTGAACAACTAACACTACCTTTAAAACAACTCACTTCAGACATACTTAGGAAATATAAAGCCATTTTTAATAACAGTGAAATATCGTAAGCAATTTTTAACAAGTTCATTTTAAATGCAGAGCAAAATATTCATTCTGAATACCAGTGGGATGGTCTCTAAGTATGATAATTTCAAGTCATACTGGCTTGACTAAGTTAGCATCCAAAACAGAACAGTTTGCCAGAAACTATAAAAAGTGAAATAAGCAGAGTTCTAAGATGTTTCTATCAATACTAATTGTATGTCTGCAAGAAGGTTAAATTAGTTGACTCTATAGTCAATATTCTAAGAGTATTCTGGGGTTTATGTCTTAATTATTGTGTCTTCTTTAACAGAACAAATTAAAGTTTCGGTGCTATGCTGTAGGCTTTCCCTTTATCCTCTATTCCTTCAATATTTTTTAAGTTAAAAAGTTTTTTCCGAGTAACAAGATATCTGAGGCACATATAGTTAATCTGCATAAATGTCTAGTGGAGCTACAGTTCAATCCAGTCACGCCTGAAGAAATGTATTATAAATTCAGATATCCAGATATAAGTCAGAAAACCTGAAAAGCCTTCTGAGTGTACTTTTCAGTTACAGCATACGCTTCTTTCACTGCAGAAAGATTTGTGCTCATTATAAATTTTCAAAAAGAGAAATTTGTGGAAATATCTAAATGCAGTTCCTCTTTTTAAAGTCAGCCAAACCAAGCTCCGTAAAAAAAATAATTACATGAATTATAGATACGATTTTCAAAAATGGATGTTTTCCTGATCTGACTTCTGTTTCCCATAGAGAAATCTCACAACATTGTTAGAATTATCACCACTCAACTAGCCAAGGATACATACATTCCTTATCTTAATGATCCATAAAAAACACCTGACGAAATAGTAGTTAAAATTTACAGCAATTTAAAAAGTTACATAAAGCTGTTGAAAATTATAGTAGTAAGCACTAACCAGTGGCTGTCAAAACTATATTGACAAAGAGAAAGATGAATAAAATACAGGGTCCAAAACTCCCATTTCAGTTTTGAGCATAATGAAATATTTACCTTGGCCCCATCATTAATATATTCATTTTTGTACAGATCTAAGGCTAAATACAGGATAACTCTCATTTCAAAAATTAAATACTACTTTATAAAATTTCTGTTGACTCTTCTAACAGAATGGCAAAGACATATTCTGAGAAGTCTAAGTTTTGATGTGTAAGGAAAGAAAGAAATTATGTGATTGTATAACTGTGTGATAAAGAAATGATGTGATTGTATAATTGTGTGATATACCACTTTGCATTTGAAAACCCCTCAAAATTTGAGTTTCTTGATATATTGTCTTCAGGAGAAAATATCTGGGGGGAGAAAATGGCCATATCCTGGCATATAACACATTTCCTTCACTATTTTTGTGGGCCCTGAAAGAAGAAAGTTTTTCACAAAAGAGAAAGCAGTGGTTATAAATGCAATGGGAATCTTCATGAGAAAAAAAAACAACACAAAAAAACCCCAAAAACAAAACCACAAAACCAACCAACAACGCACCGTGAAGAATAATTTTAATTTTTACAGCCTTGATAAAACCCATTAGGTCAGAAGACAAAACTACAAGCAAGTCATACAATGCTTTTATTTTCAGGGTATGAAGGGGAGCAGGGAAATATTAAATTTCAAACTGTATTCACTTTCAAATCAAGATTTGGCGGAAAATGCTTTTTTAAGTAGTGGTTATCCTTAACTGTCAAAACACTGCTTACGTGCTGTCTGGAAAAATTATCATTCATATTCATTTGTCAGTACTTGTCCCACTCTTCACAGTCAGGAAATGTTATAATTCAAGTCAATGTCGGTGATATTTACTGCTGCAAAATACTAATATGTAGACAAACCTTTCCTGATTCTTAATGCTGCTTGCACATGCTACAACGCTGTCTTTCAGGCTAACCCTTGACAATTTCCATTTGGGAGGGGAATAGAGTCTTCTGTTAGGAAGGAGACAGTATATGTCTTTTGATCTTTCAATTTAGTGATATACATTATTTTTCTGACACGCTACGTCAAAGGAAGCCATTCTACACAAGCCTGACCATCACATTTCAGAGAACTCGTTTTGCATAATGAGTCTCCATTAGTGTTTCCATACAAGTTGACAGTATGACAGTTAAATCTCTTCTCTTTCACTTCACATAGTAAAATGTCAAACTTCCTATGCACACTGAAGTACAAACTGTACCATATGTAATGCAAAATCAAGACATGCACAGCCAGAGTGCGACAATATTCCATAAACAGGGGTAGTTGGTATCAGACTGAAATCTAGAAATTACAGTCTCTTAGGTATAATGGTTTCATTAAATGTTCAAACAGTGTCTCCAAAGCTAATTTTCTTTCCAAAGTACCCATGCATAGAAAGTACAGCAATAAGACATCCCCCTGCTATGCCTTTCTGAATAGCAGATTAACTGCAGAACTAGAATGATGTCAATTTGTTTCAAAATATTGCAGCAAAGCTTTTGAATGGATGAGCAATTACTAACAGAGGGTGCAATTATAACCGAGTCACAGGGAATGCTTTAATATGGTTCTTCTCCTATGTACAAGGAATAACAAGAAACTGTGATGAAAGAGGAATAATGAGACAGCTGGCTTTGACAGCACCTTGGCAGCCGTCACTAAGAAAGTAAGTGCATTAGTTCAGTGGAGTCCATTCTTCAAAATATCTCCTAAAGAAGGATGAGAAAAAAGCATCTTGTCAGAGGGTAGTTGAAAGCTACCACCAACTAATTTTTTAATACTAATTAACACTAAAAAGACAATCATTTGGGCAGTTTTAACTAGACAATCTTTGCACTTTTTTTTTCTCTTCTTATCCCAGTTCCCCAGCTTTGTTTTTCTTAGCTCTTTGGAGGTGAAATAAAAATCTACTCATGACCTCTCCTCCCCTAAAGCTCACTCAACCATTCACTCTTTTGTTTCTGAATGAAATTTTTACAAAGTGCTTTTTGCCATTTGTCACATTAGAGTGGCTTAACACTATTTCAGCACTTAAATAGGTCCTGCCTGGAGCCAGCTGGTCTGCCTAGGCAGGTTTGGGAGGAAGAAAATTAAGTTTCAGAAGCAATGGGCTAAACTCTCCTTTCAATTATCCATTGTAACCTTATTACATACAAAATCGATGATACAATGTGCTCCCATGTTTTGCTAGTAGAATCAATATAATTGTCCTTTATGGTATTCAAATGTTATGAATATGGCAAATGTTTTTATTAAAGATAAATATTTGCAACAAACCCCCCAAACACAAAGAAGCTTTATCTAAACTACTGCCAAAGTTCATATTTTGAACAATGTTGTTCTTAAATAACCAAAAGCTACAAGAAACAAAACACTGAGATCAACCTGTGCTATGCTCAGTTCAGGTCTTCTCAATACAAGACTAGTACAAGAAGAGTTCAACCAAGGGCTACTAAGATGATTGAAGAACTGGTGCATCTCTCCTGTGAGGAATGGATGAGGCCGCTGGGACTGTTTAGTCAGAAGAGAAGGCTCAGGGGTGACCATGTTAGTGTGTATAAATACCTGAAGAAAGGGTGCAGAGAGGACAGTCAGGATCTTTTCAGTGGTACAAAATGAGAGACAATGGGCTCAAACTGACACACTGGAGGTTCCCTCTGAACATCAAAAGAGACTTTTTACTCTGAAATTCACCGAACACAGGTTGCCCAGGGAGGCTTTGTTTCCATCCTTGGATATGTCCAAAAGCCATCTGGACATGGTCCTGGGCAACTGGCTCTAGATAGCCCTGCTCGAGAAGGGGGATTGGACCAGGTGACCTGCAGATCTCCCTTCCAAACTGAACCATTCTGTGCTTTGGCGATTCTCTGAAATATTCACATACTTGATACAAAACTTTGGGGGGAAAAAAAAGATGTGAACAAGATATATGCAACAGCACAAGCTGCTTCTTCAGCATGCTACTTCTATACTACTAAGTAATAAATTCTCTTTGGAATGTTCTTGTCTAAATAACTCACCCAGGAGAAGGGAGGTATCAGCATACTTAATCTGACAGCGTACTTTAGATTTGGGGAGGTTTCCTGTAGCTTTGGGGTTTTTTTTTAACAGGCTTACAATTATTTACAATTTCAACTTTATCAATATAAAATAAATCCACTAAAAATGTATTCCACATTTATTTATGATTTTTTTTCCTAAGGTACAGATAATTGAATAGGAATTCTTGATCAGTTTCACTGTTAATAAAAGTCTGCTAATCACAGTCCACTCAGCTATATTAAATTACAATCATCAGGATTCAGAGATCCAACACAGCATTCAGCTGTTCTTTGTTTTGGAACCAAAGTCAGATAGACCTTTATCATCCAAGCACTGGGTATAAAAGTTAAGGTTTGTTTGGGTAGAAGTTACAGCATCCAGTGCAAAGTACTATTAGCATATATATACATAATGGAAATTGCTCTTTTTATTGGGGCAATGTCTTTTGGAAGGCATGGAAGCATGCCTGTTGATTTTCTCACTTTTGTGCTCTAGAACTGTCAGACTAAAATAGGGTGACTTCCCTAAAAAGCTTTGAAAAGTCTTTCTTATGTGCTTTCATGTTGAAGACGGTGAAGGGCCTCGAGGGGAAGCCATATGAGGAGCAGCTGAGGTCACTTGGTCTGTTCAGCTTGGAGGAGACTGAGGGGAGACCTCATTGGAGTCTACAACTTCCTCGTGAGGGCAAGAGGAGGGGCAGGCACTGATCTCTTCTCTGTGGTCACCAGTGACAGGACCCAAGGGAATGGTCTGAAGTTGTGTCAGGGGAGGTTTAGGTTGGAAATTAGAAAGAGGTTTTTCACCCAGAGGGTGGTTGGGCACTGGAACAGGCTCCCCAGGGAAGTGGTCACAGCACCAAGCCTGATGGAGTTCAAGAAGCATTTAGAGAATACTCTCGGGCACATGGTGTGACTCTTGGGGATGGTCCTGTGCAGGGCTAAGGGTTGGACTTATGGGTCCTTATGGGTCTCTTCCAATTCAGGATATTCTGTGATTTTGTGGGTCTGTAATTCATACCTACTTTTAACTGTGTAGAATAAGAAATATATTCTTAAAGTGTGCATAACCATTGAGGAAATCTAGAGACAGAATTAAAGTACAAAGGCATTTTCTTTCATATCTCATCAGTAACCACCTACATTTCCCCATTTTTATACTACACACATCACAGAGCAATCCAAACAGGAAATTAGGTCTTCTGGCTTTCTCCACCATTTTTCAAAAGAGCCTGTGCATGAGAAGATATCCTACTTCCTAGACTATATTAACACATGATAATTACATTTTCAAAGCAAAAAGGAGCACATGTCCTTTGTAGTCTTTGATGGTAACTTTAAATTGCACTCATTGCTTTACAGCAAGTATCTCACTCTAACGAAAAATAAAGTTATAATGCTGAATAATTGTTCACTGCTTTCCAACTTCAAAGTGTTTTGTAAATATGACCTAATTCATCATAATTTTCACTACTCAAGGGAATTGAGTACACAACAAGCAGAGACAGGAGAAGAAGGCAGACAGGGCTAATGGTCAAATTCCATCATTTTTGCCCAGGCATGTCCTTGCTCAGGATTTTCCTTAAACAACAAATGAATCTAAAATGGAGGTAAAATTTTTCTAAAACAAAAATTGCAGCTAAAAATGTAGCTGTCATAGATTTGTTTGGTCTTTTGCAATAGTGTTTTCAGAGATCTCCATAACTCCATGCAAAACCTGAGGATAAGGACATTGTGCCAGGCCCCCAGAATCTGCACACAGAAGATATAAATTCCTTCATCCACATCATAAAGCACGTAAGCTCCTTACTGACTTCTACTACCAGTTTTGGCTGCTTTTATTTTCCTGTAAGAAGATTTGGCTAGTCGGATCACATTATATATGGACCCCTTAACAACCTATTCAACTTTTTCCCCAAAAGCTTCCTATCCTGTAAGTGCAGAACACTTCTTCCTTGCAATCACCCCCACCTGCAAACACTGGACTGCAGTGGATCTGTGGCTTTGAAGACAAACACATCTATAGGAAACAGTATCATTCCTGAAGATATAACCACACAACAGAGAAAGTACCATTTCAATTATTTGCTCACCTCTACATACAAATTTACGTTATCAGTGAAAACATGAATGAAAATAGCAAACATTTCAATAGATGAATTCTGAAATCAACCATGAATGATATTCAGTGTCAGCAGTATTTCTTAGTCTCTTTTCCCAAACCTTAGTAGATTCACAATAACTAATGCAAGGTTTTAGGCCATTTTAATAGTGGAAAGATATAATAAAATAATATGACTGCATGTATTATAATTTAGATATAAAACATAAAAAAATATTGGATCACAATGAAACAAAAATAGTAGGGAAAGCAGTCTTGCTGATATTGATATTTATACATATCATACATAACTGCTTAGATAAAGTATCTACTTGTCACTAAAAAGCTATGTAAATAACTGTTTGGAGAATACTAGCTAGTCTTCCAGAACTGCTAGGGATTTTTTAAGATTATTTAAAAAAAGAAAATAAACTCTGTATCGTTTACATTTAAAACTGCCAAAAGACAGCTGATCTGAAGATAGTCTTGTTTATTTGCTTTTGATACTTTTTCCCCTGGTATTCCTCTTAGTTTTGGATACCACTGAAACAAGGAAGGAAGGAGGGGCAGAAAAAAGTAAGAAAGTAAGAAAGCAAGAGCAAGCAAGGAGGAAAGAAAGAGACGGGAAGGGGAAGGGGAAGGGGAAGGGGAAGAGGAAGGGGAAGGAAGAAAGAGAGAAAGAAGATTACTTCATTCATCCCTTTCCTATGCCAAATGCTTAGTGTCCTCATAAAAGCTGCATATGATATGGCATCACCTAACTCCGAGGAATTATCCCAAAGTTTGCCAGGAGTAGATAAACCAATAAGTAGGTGAAAAAATGAAGGAAAATGAATGGGAAAATATTGCATCCAGCTTTGTACAGAAATTATCCAAACTAAATCACCCCTAGTGTGGGATGTTTTCATCTCTTAAATTGGATTAATGACTATAAACAAAGCCACTATGTTTTATTCTAATCCAGCAGGAAAGCATGTATTAGTACTGGAAAGCACTTTTTCATTAATGTTTGGCCACTAGACTACTGGTATTTTTTGCATATAACACCACACATTCTGGGAACTTTCACAAATGCTTTTGCCATTTTATGTTTGTACAACACTTGAGCATTTCTGTGAGCATGTTCATTGGCCGAGAAGATGAAACTATGTTTTCATTTACCAAAACTATGTGCAGGACAGGAGATAAACCAGTGCAGTGGTGCAAAAAGATATCTGCTAGAAAAGGGTTTCTCCTTCCAGGGAACTAGATAAACAGCAGTATTGGGCATTATTGGGCATATAATAATGGGATCTCTCTGTTAGTCTCAATAATGCCATATTGTGCTCCACTTGTAGTTCATTTTATGTGTTTAATGAGCTCATACGTAAGTAGATCAATAGAACATACTGTGTAAGTAAATCAGTAGTAGTTAAAAGGTCAAAGTTTGTATCTAATCAGGAAGAAAAAAAAAAGACTCTTTTTAAAATGATCATATGGTAGTATATATATCTACTCTATGTGTCCGACTATCCTGACAGCTTCCCTGAAGCAGGAGAGACCCACGTCACCCGTATCATCCCATTAAACTGACAATATTCAGGGAAAAAAGCAGGTTTATAAAAGCCACAGGACAATGTCACTGCTATGCAGCTTAATTTACAATACAGAAAGTACAGGAAACAAATGTCTGATCTGCTAATTCAGATTTATTGCAAGAATACCACATTTGGTACCGTGAATTCAACAGCAATCCTCAGCCAGTGATACTTCAAAGTGCCGTGGAAGTGCAATCACCAGCAGAAGTAAGATCAAATCTCTCCAGTTCCCTGCATCCCCAAAATATTATCTTCTTCCCCCTGGATCTGCACGAGCCAGTCAGATGGAGGAATGCCATGAGGGCTTTGTGGTACTTCACACTGCCTGGCTGCATGACTCGGGCTCTGGCAGGGGAGGGAGAGAGCTACTGCCACCACAACACATGGCCATAGGAGATGGAGCCTTAGTGCCTGAGATTTGTGAGAGAGGAGTCACCACTGAATTCCTGCCATGCACAAGATTGAAGAGCACACTGTCCTAAAATACCCTGTCCATGGACAGTAACTTTCTTGAAGAAAATCACTCCTAAATTAGGATCTACCTATTTATTAGTAATAGAGTTAGACAGAAAAGCTCCAAAATTTATCCTATAAAGCTGTATCCCCCCCCCCCAAAAAAACCCCACAAGAAAACTCAAAACAAAACAAAAACATTTCACATAATTGAGTCCTGCTCAATTGGTAGTTATTTGGTAGTGTTTGGGGTTTGACCAGAGGGAAGGTGTTTTTATTTAATGTACAGATTTACCTTAGTTGTAATGTTGTCATGATGTATTTTACAGAGGAAATCAACTGAAACAACTTACTTATTTGGTTTTCTTGTTCCTGCTGAAATGGAAACTTGAGCATGCCGATGCTGTGCTAATACGTGTAAACCATAAAATTACACTGGCTGGAGACTACACCTCAAACTAACTGAAACAGACAGCAGGCTGCTTTCATTACCCACCCTAAGTGAAACTAGAATACTGAGAAGCAAGAATAAAAAGTAAAAAGTAAATTAGGAACCAATTTTATAAATCCCTGTGAACAGCCTGCTAGTCTTCACATATAAACAGCAACCACATACAAAATACTTTCCCAAACAAACATTTGCAGAAGCAGCAGATTTCAGATAATGTTAATAAAAAAGAGAAATTTAAGATGCTTTTAGTAGCATCTTAAGTAGCCGTGCTCACAGGCTTTGGTGAACCAATGTTTAGACACAGAAAAGTGAATCGGGGTTTTAGTCTTCCGTATTCCTATTTCTACTCCTATACAATCCCTTCAGAAGATTAACTAGTTGCCAAAAGCTATGCCTAAGTATGGAATTTGATACTAAAATGAATCCAGCTTTGAAATACCTTGTCAGATCAAAAACATCACAGATTCATGATGCAAACCACTGATCATGTAGAAAGTTGCTGGTTCAACTGAGTTCAAAGCAGGTTTTTTTTGATGAGTTAGCTTTACACTGGCAAGCTTGGCAACTGCTCAAATACTGCCTGTCCACTGCTGCCCATATAAAAGGAGCATAAAAGTGAGACGCCAATAAGCTCTATATATGTGTTCTGGTAAATTTGCCAGAAATGCAATTGTGTGTCCATTCCTCATCCAGATGAAATTAGCACTCCTGGGTGACCCAATAGCACACAGATCAGGTATTAACAACTGTGGAATTAAAGCCTAATTACATTTACTGTAAAATGGGTATATTAACAGTTCTCACCACAACCAGAGCATAGAGAGGATTAATTCAAATCCCTGTAAATCCCAGAGGTCCTTTATCTCATTCTATTGTGAAAAATTCAACAAAGTAGTAACATTCCATAACTTATTTTTTCTAGTTTGAAATTGTCTTGACAATATATATCAATCTTATTGTTCACACTACATAAGCAAAGGATAACAATAGAAACTAAGTGACAAAATCCTAAATAACATACCTGATTTTGATATCATCATTACCCAAACTACAATTCAAAACATCTTCTTATCCAAATGACTTATTAGAAAGGGATTCTTGGTCAAATTTCAAAGCTTGTTTCAGCAGCAACAAAAAATTATCTACTATACACTCCTTCAAACATCTGAAACTTAATTCAGTCCATGAACTGACTCGAAAATTGTAAATAAATTATTACTGTAAGCATAAACAGTGTACATTTATACAGATGATGCTGGAAATTACTGGCAAGGAAAAATGCAGAGTTTCTTTTCCATGGAAGATAAATAAATTGACAGCAACAATTATCCTGTCTTGTCTAGGCATCTTTGCAGGAGGATGAGCTACTCAACCCGGTATCAGAAGCTGAAGGGTAATGACTTGATGCAACTGCCATTTTCCCTTTCATCCTATTACATGAAACTACCTGGTTCCTGTCATGTTAGCTAGACTTCATAGAATCTCTTCAAGAATTGCCTTCCCTTTCTGCATCACAGTAAGAACTGCAACATCAAAGCTCCGCCCCTCATTTCGAGTGTGGAGCTACTTGAAGTCAAGCCTCCATTTGTTTCCAAGGTAACAAAGAGAAACTCAACTCCAGCCTATTTCTGCCTTTATGAGTAAAAATTAACCAAGTGATAGATACATATGTTTTTACTGAATATTTGTCAAAAGTTAATGATTATACCAAGTAAAATGAATAAAATGAAATATATTTCAAATAAAGAGAATAATTTGGAATAAATAATATTAACAAAAGATTGCAAATTTTTAAGACACATTTACACCATAGCCTCACCTCTGTAAAAAGCCTACATCATTTAATGAACCAATTTAGAGATTGCATTGCCTTTTTTTAATCTTTAGCATAAATGTGAGTTCTGCTTTAACAGCTTGTGTGCAACAAAAGTATTGGACACACTGGGTAATAGCATCTCAAAATACCTTACCATGCAGTATTAAAGTTGGGAAAAGTGTGTCACTAGTTATTGTTCAACACTTAAAAGACTTTTCAAGAAGAGACCATATTACAGCTTACAGACAAGTGTATGATTTAGACTTGGGGGAAGCAAGAAGCTAAACAGAGTCAGAATGGAAACAGGGACCATTTTGCAACCCTTGGGACAGAAACATTTTTTGTGGAACTGACAACTGCAAGTCACGGTCCAGGCAAATTGTAATGTACCCCCAGACAAAACTCAGAGGAATAAACACAACTGCAAATTTTTCTTTACCATCTTACCATAATTCTGATCTTCATCTTTAATCTTTCCCACACAGTGCTACCTACCATTTTCCTTAACAGATTTTATTTCAAGCTTACCTTAGGTACCAGAAAGTCATACGCAGCATGGTTAATTTCTCAGTTAGCATACTTCTGATGTTATCTTTGAAAAGAACTTTCTCTGGTGGATCATCGGGTCACACTCTACTTCAGTGTCTTCCCCCACCCATACTCAGGCAATTTGATTTTTTTTTTCAGAGAGAAAACAAAGAAATGCAAACCTCCAAGGTATTTTCTATACTCTCCAAACTCACAGTGCCAGTGTGATTACTTCTGTCCCTGAACTTCTGCTTCATACTTTCACTGTATTTTTCATCTGCACTTAACCACAGAAGTGGAAAACAAGTAGCTAAATCCAATTGTAATCTAATAAATTGGAATTATACTCCCAACCTCATTTGTTATTTGTGTAACTCCAGGCAAGCCACTTATTCACATATATAATCCATATGCTCGTTTGTGTGTGAAGACTGATCTATAGAAATCCAACAATATTTAAAGACACCTAAAGAGAAAAATAGTCTAAACAGACACAGATCGGATATATATGAGACATAGATGTCAAGCTGCATCAAGTACTATAGGCTTCTGAAGAGAAACATTAACAAAAATTCCAATTATTCGACTACTACTCTTCCTCATTTAAGTATTCTTCTCTCAGCTCTTCTTCATCTTCAGCTATTATTTCCTTGCCTTTCCTCAGGATGAAAAGGACTATCAAAGATCTTAGACTCAAGAACATATCTAAAACAGATTGTTCTGACTTTTGGCAGGAATCTTTGGTCAAAGAAAACACCCTGAAAAATTGAACCTGGAGGACTTTGCTTGAAAACTTCAGCTGCGTCAGAAGAAAATTACTTCCTTCAGATTCCTCCTGCATCTTAAGTAAAGGCTGGATAAAAACAGAATGCAAAAAACAATTTTAACCAAAAAGCTCCAACACAAAAAAAATTTGCCTGCTAGGACTGTTCAGCCAAACAAGCACCTCTACTAAATCTTTTGATGCTCTTTCATCTCTGCTTCCAGATCCAAATATAATGAGCTGTCTCAATACCTGCAAAATATTTTGTTAGAAAAACTGTTGTACATATATATGAAAAAAAAAAAAAGGAAAAAGAGGAAAAAGAAAAGGTAGAGAAATAGAACTTTCTGGTGGTCCCTAGACTGCAGAGTGGAAAAACAGGAAGTCTTTGGATAGAGTAGATTTCACTTTTAGAGGTAGATGCAGGAGGTTGATAGATGTTATTAGCATGTAGAATGGGGGGTGCCTTGACAGAAAAAATGAAGATTCAAGTGGCCCCATTAGTTACTTTTGGGTGTCAGACAAGCTGGAAAAAATAGATTGTATTGGGGTAAATGAAGAATTCCTGGATGCTGACTTGAGGAAAATGAGAAATGGCAAATTAGTGTCATAATAAGTTGGTTTTCTGCACTAAATGGAAGATAATCTGGGATTGATTCTTGTGGCTCACACTGATTGCCTAAGGCTAGACCCTTCTCTAGAGGAAATGTGCGAGAAAAACCCAGATGCAGTTGTCCTAAACAGACCTAGGAACTGTCCTAGCTGTAAACACTGCAATTGTGGACCATCGGGGTTGCAGTGCCCTTGCCCTTTTTAATTTACATATATACTCAGCGGTGTAAAGGTTTTCACAAAGTACAAAGCAGGATCAGAATAAGAAGGCATTAAACTACAGTTGAAGCAGTTTATGTTAAAGTGTGTAGGAAAAGGTGCATGGCATACAATTTGGTTATGTGTGATGGTCTGAATAGGTCTTTATCAGCTCATTTGGAAGCCTCACTCCAGCTTGACTTCAAAGTGACTAATCTGAAAGGATACTGTGCATGACTGCATTCCTCTATTCCTTCCTAAATTATCAAGGGATAAACTGTTTCTGTAGACTCTTGATACTTGCAAACTAAAGCCAAAGTAAAATTAAAATAGTAGCTCCAAGTATTGTCATGCTTGGGGAGCTTGCTGGCTTCCCAGAGGGCCTCACGAGCACTGGACTGCAATAACACAAAATTTACTTTCAGTCAAAATCCAGAGTGAGAAGCAGAGAAGTTCAACTCAGTCCACCAAGGACCCTAAAAAGACAAAGAGGACCAACATCTGTGGATGCACAGTCCTTTCCTGACTACCCATGGCTCCCAGTGTAAGAAACTAAGCCTCTTGCTACTCCTTAAGAGGATACTGCACTATCATCTTATGCTTTCATTCACAGAAATCAAGAAGGCTTTTTTAGAAGGAGATACATATATAATGCAGAGAGAGGTAAAAATAAATTTAACACATGTGTTATTAAATATTTTACCTATAATGTTCCCCTTGTGTCTCATTTACTACAACATTTTGACCCCATCCCATGTACAGCTAAACAGGAGGTGGAACAAAAACAGAGGGAAATGTTGGCCCACTGATCGAGAAAATCACTGTCTGTTGGCACAGGTGTCTCATGTTTATTGTGGTTTTTTTCCTGTGCTAAGCAGTAACAAACAGTGATTTTACAGCTGGGGATTTCAAATATAATTTTGTTTACTTGTTCTTCCTGAGATGATTTATTTTTCTCCTTTCTATTTTGAATGGATTTTATCTCTGTATCTTCCAAAACTGGTATATATAGCTCCACAGGTATTTCCCACTTTAAGGCAAAGGCTGTTTAAATGCTTTTTGCAAGCAGATTTAATATACAGCTTAGCTGTCGAGAAAACAGATGTATCAGAACTTGATTAGAATAATTTTTCAAACAATTCTAGATCAAAGCACTGAATTTCTAACTTGTAAAACAGTATCTCTAACAACAAATAAGAATTTCTGTGGCTTTTTGGAAGCGATGAACACAGCTTTAGAGAAAAGTCTGAGTTCAACTTTGCAAGTTGGAATAGGAATTGAAGCATTCTAGTCACAGCATCCTGTCAGAAATCAGAGAATTTAATCTTTTGGTATGGAATAAATTTTCTGTCAAGTTAAAACCAATTTCTACTTAACTGACTGATTATACTAGTTTTAAAAATGCCAGTCCAAATATTAGCAGAGCATATTTAAAATGTTCAAGTCAGACATTTTCTTTCTAAGAAATTCAGTAGAAAGTTATTTCATCATGAGTACAGGGTTATTTTCTTTAAATAAACATAGGGTTAATAATGTAAATATACTTGTGTAAAAATGATAAGGAATCAGAGCTAAGCTTGAGGCCTTGCCACTTCTGTTCTGTAAACATTAAAACATTTTGGGCTGGCATTGTTATACCATATTCTCCATTCTGTGAACTTCCAATATACAGTTTTTTCTAAAAATAGCATTTGGAGCATGCAGAACTTTAATATCACTCATGTTTATACTGTACAACCAAAGTATCAACCATGCCTGCCCTACAAAACAAGTGGGCAGATGAACCCCTCTTTCAGTAGTCAAACTGTCTCTACCAGCACTGTGGTATCCACAAGAGGTATATACGTCTCAAATGGGAAATAAAGATGATCTAAGAAAGTATTTATGTTTCCGCATATGGACTTCCTTGTGGGAAGAACTGTCATTAGACCAGATTGTTCTCAGGTCAATTAATATAAATATATTATATTAATATAAATTTAGTAGATTTATATTGCTATAGATAGAATTATATTGATACTAATTGTACAACCATTTCACTATTCAGTATATCCCTAGTATTGTGGTCTGCTGTCCTAATTTAAGAAAGCATCTAGGGTGACCAACTTCAAACTCCCCTATAAGATCATATATTTCATTGTAAAAGTGCAAGAGTTTTACATTGGTTTTCCAACAGAGATAAGCTCAGTTCAGTCCCATACTATGTAAATTGCTCACAAATACTCACCTGAAGCTATGACTTGACAGGGGTGAGGAGATGGATAGAAGGAGGGACACTAGGAAGAAAAAAACAGGGGTCTGTTCTTCGATAATGAGGAGGAAATTTCAAGCAGGAGCAGTTGTCCACATTTCCATAAACAAGATTCTGCAAATGGCACCCCCAACTACGCAAGCAGACTTTGTGCTCTGGAGATAAATGACATCTGCACCATCTTCCATGTCCCCTACTCCTTTCTCAGAGTCTTGTCCAAAACCTGTCTCCCAGCAATTTGACCTCCAAAGTTAAAAAAAAGTTTATAGAGGGCAACTTGATTCTTTGCCCTGGATATGACAATCTTGAAGTGACCTGAGCTTGCAGTGGAACATGGAATGTCTGTGGTACATCTTGTTGCTCCACCTGAAACCTAAAACATATTTTCAGTTCTCTTAACCCACATGGAAAAGTGGGCTTTAAAGGGATTAGGATCAGACAGAGTAGATGGTCTTGCTTTTATATGTGAGAAAACCTGAACAAATACATGGACACAAAAGGAATTCCATGCAGGAACAATTTTAGAGTGTGCAATAGACTTATATTTTATGACTTCTGATTTTCATTAGTCATGTGCAACCTTTGTAGCTACAAGTAAATATTCATAGGAAAAAAGATTTCTAAACAAAAAGATCATTTTTTCACAATGAGATGGGATAGACAGTTCAAAATTATGAAATATTTAATGCACATAATTTTTCTTTTTCTTCAATACTACAAAGGCATAAAGCTCAGCTTTTAAAAAAAAAGAGTCAATGCTCATTTCCAATTTGGTTGTGAACCAAATTAGTCTACTCAAATTTGACACAGAAGTAATTTTTTTAAGTTGTCAAATAAATACATTTTAATAAAAAAAATTACATGTGGTTTTGATATTCTGTTGCAACAACTGAAGCCTCCATTAGTTTATATTTAATTTGCAATTTAAAGTCTAAAGATTAGCAGTACTCAAAAGAGAGTTACTGGTTTGGTAAAAGAAATCAGTTCATAAGCCTGCCTTAATCAAAACTCAGAATCTGGCAACAAAATGTGATTGTGAAGTGTTTGTTTTATATACTGCTGGGGAAAGGTTTGCAATGTTAATATTTCAAAATGAATAATTTTGTAGAGTTTCTCTATTATTAATAAGCTTGTCATTTTTAATTTAAAACATGAAGGAAACATTTGTGTTCATAATAATAAGTAGATGGAAGATTGTAAGCACTTCAAGAAAATAAATGATATTATTTTTTAACATCGTGTTCGCTGAAATCATGAATATTACAGTCAAGAATGACAATGCAGAACTTGCCACATTATATGGGAAAAACAAACTAAATGTTTCTCGTTTGACCATGAGATACCCTACCGCATTCACAGAGAACGTTTCAATTTTTAGTTTTATCTTGCTGCCTTATCTCTTTCCTTTTAACAATTTTTTTGCCTGATAAGTCTTTACATGTCTTGGCAGGCAGTATTGTGACAATTTCTATGACCAGAAATTATTATTATTATTATTATTATTCCTCTGGCCAAAAGCTGTCTGCTCATCTACCCAGATTTTCAATGTGAACCCATCTCTGTGCTATTTCTGTGCCCACTACAACCCCACGGCTGGCAGAGTGTCACCCAGCATGGGGAAGGCAGAAGCACCAACTCTATTTCCAGATGCTTCCCTTGCTGCCACTCTGGCAGAAGGAGCGAGCAGAGCTTGTCTGCCAACCATGGCAAAACTCTACTCTTAGCTCAAGCATAATCTTGGCTATGCTGAAACCTGGGGCACGTTGCCCATCCTCTTCAACAGAGCTGGGGTTCTGGCACCACAGCGGTGATGGGGAAGGATAAAACAGTTTTATAAAGTGAGGAGGGTGCTGGGCAAAGCCACCAGAGATGCCACATGCACGTGGGTGATGAGAGGCTCTGAATGAAGCCAGGTAGCAATAGATCCTAGGTCTTTGGTCTCGCTTGATGTGATATATAAAGATGGATGATATTCACAACATTACCGAAATTATTTATTGACCAGAGTAGGCAAAACAACACACTCACCATTCTATTTTTCTTTATTATCTTATGCAATTTATTCTTACGCCTAACCTGAGCCCTGTAACATTTCATCACTGTGCTCTTTGTCCCTCTTTACCCTAGCATCTCTTTTACTACATGTCATCCTCATTCATCATGTCATATTTAAAATTTAGATGGTAATATCTCTTGGAACAAAGCTATATCTCACTGAAACTCCTGAACAGAGCCTCTGGCACATCCTTCTTTGCACACAAAATAATGAAATCAATACAAGTTTATTTCCATTGTTCTCTTCCTATAGCAAGAGATGACAGAATGAAGTTCCCCAGAATGTAATACTCTCAAGACGCTCTTTTATTTTTTTGTCTTTGGACCCTCTACATTATGCAGTATTTCCTTGTTTTTGAGATTGCAGATCTTTAAGAGGGCAGCTGAGAAAAACAATTTCAAGGATCTTTTCCCAAAAATGCACTTTCCATCCTCCATCATCACTTCAAAAACCATAATACATGCCATCATCAGCTTTTCCTTGGAGAGACACTAAGGAGCTGCTCGCCACCTGTCACCTAGCTAAAATCCCCTGTGAGTGACCTGCCTTAATATCAGCAGTCAACTGTTTGGTTTCCGTTCTTTTTAGGTTTAAAAACAAAAGTTTTAAAACACCAAATTCCTCACTCTGTCAATTCTTCTTCAGTTTGATGATGTTATGTGGATTCACCCTTACAAAACGTATGGTTGAAAGGCTCATGAGAGTCATCTGGTCAACAGACCTGTCCAAAAGCAGAAGTATCTACACCAAGTCTTGCCTAATCTCCAGTGGCCATGGAGAACTAGACACTTCTTTTTTTCTGTAGCAGTCTTTTACTTAAAGACTGAATACCCTACTTGTTGGCTTAACAGTGCTAACTCAGCTCATGTCCTGATTATTTTGCTACCAAGCTTAATATTTCTAGGCATTTTGATATCCTTTCCTTCATTTCTTTTAAAATGTAATTTGTTCTGCACCATTGCATCATATATACAGACTCCCTAGGGCAGATGTAGCAACCTGACCAGAACAGTTTGTGAACTGCAGGTTTATTTCTCAAATCCAGGATTATGTTTATTGCCAGTCACCTTATTGATCTAATCTTAACGGCGTTTGCCAGTGGAGACCAGTTCCTGGACCTTCTGGAAGGCAAAGAGCTGCACTCTTTCCAAATTGTCTTCCTAAGGAAGTAGAGCTCTCAGCTCCTGGCCCCAACACTGCAGTGTGGCATCCAAAATCTACACCTCTTCTATATTGTAGGTGGTGTCTTCTGCCCAAGAAGACTTTTACTTATTCCTACAACTTCCCTGGGACTGTAAAAATAAAGAGAAAGAGAAATGTAAGCTTCAGAGGGGACTGACAAACTTGACATGCATAGTAATAACATTTTAAGACACATGAATTCACATACAGGTATTCTGCAATCCTCAAAAAATATCAGCACTTGAAAATAAATTCATAGACAACTAGCAGCTTTTCATTGTTTCCATACCCTTAGATGACCACATTAGCATTAAAGGACAGGGGAAAGTCTGACACCTATCAGAGTGGAGAGTAAAGAATAGGAAAATTAAATGTTACGTAGTAGCACAAGTAAAGACGCTATAAACAGAAGGGATTTTGGTAAGGTTTCCTCTTATTCCTTCAATATAACCCCCTAAAATACTGCTGAATTTCAGGAATGGCAGAAGGTTTACAGATAAATTTGGTTATGCAAGTTTCCACTTTTTCTTATAAATTCTTCTCCTACTTATTAGTATATTAACAAATAAAACTTTATTCTAATTCACGGTAATTTCAAAAGTAAACACAAACTAAAATAACACATTAGTTAAAATAATAAAAAAAATCTGTAAAAGTATTCTGGGAAATCTGTAGTATTCTACATCAATTATTGCTTAAAGTTGCTTATTTCATGTAAAACTTCAAAATGGAAAAAAAGAAGAAACTTTATTTTCAAAATCTCAGAATATAAATTTCGTACATTATATTTTTCTGTAAAGTTTAGACATGCGGCTGTGGCTTATCTTCCCTGTCTTATATATCCTCCTATAGGTTCCTTTGCCAGGTTTTTCAGGCAGAAGCAATAAACATCTTCTCTACCACAGTATCAACTACAACATTACCTTTTCAGGAGAGATCTTTAAAGTTCCATTGCTTAAAATGCTTCAAATCTAAAATTTACACCAAGAAATTATTGGATAGATTGTGAAAGAAATTACAGAAGAAATTTTTCGGGTTTTTTTCTCATAAAAACTTCAAGACTTTAATTATTTTTTCCACTATGAATGGTATAATAAATCAAAAATTAGAAATTTCATTGATCCAAATAAAATAAAAAACAATCAATTTAGGCAAAATCCTTTAATACTTTACCCTAACTTAGACTTTCTAGACTTTTCCCCTTTAATTTTAGACTTCAGACATGAAAAATGTTTTGTTTTTTTAAATTTGAAATTCATAGCATGTAGAGTATCAATATTTCAATTTCATAGCTTCTGATCATGCTAAATCATATCAACCATGCATACAAAAATATTAAAACTAGCATATTCTATGAAATTTCTACAAAAGTTTTCAAGGTAAGAACAAAACAAAACTAAACCCCAAAACAAATTTATTTCATAGAAAAATTTCTGACCACCTATAGTTAAAAAAAAGTTCCATAATTAAATTATTTGCCCTGAGAATGTAACAGATTAAATGGGAGGAGGGACAACAGAAGACAGTGAGAAAAGAAAACGAAATTGGAATCTAGGATTGTTAGGAAAAGGTAGCACCTGACATGCTTTAATATACTGTATTCTGCGGCGATTGCGTCAGGTTAGCACTAAAGACCAAAAGCCTTTTTCTGTACTTTCTGGGAACCTTTCCCATGTCATGCTGATGCATTTACATTTTACACAAAATAACATGACTACTAGACTAGATGGCTAATGGAATACAGGTTTAATAATGTGAAAGCTCACATCACTTAAGAGTATTAAATGAGGTACCGTCACCTCCGCTCCCAAAAAGGCTGCCAGTGGTGCATCAGAGCCAAATACTTTTCAAATGAGTTGACTAGGAAACAACAGTGTCTCACACTAGGAGGATGAGAAGATTCCCAGAAAAGAGTCTGCCTCGCTCAGTCATATCCACCACATCTCAAAGAAGTGCTGCCAGAGAGTTACCTTGTGCAGAGGACTACACGGAAGCGGTATAATATATCACTCACAGCTCCCGTGTCCTTATCCAAGACATTTGTAGCAGTTGCCAGTAGAATCGATAGACTGAAATTAATCATCTGCTGGCTGAACTCAGTAGGAGTCAGAGGAAACATAAGAGAGCTGTACTTTTTGTGTCTCAAAACTGTCTCATAATCAAACTAATTTGAGAACTCTAATATTTTTCAGCTATGCCAAACCTGAACCATCACTTTTGGAGGTTTACATAAGACAAGGTCCACCACAGGACATCCTCATTTCTTTTTTCCCCAAAGGTGTAGGTTAAGGAGGAGAATCTGTCCACTATCTATAACCCGTGTCCACTGTCCCTTGAGGGGAGATTCTCATAGTTCCCAGTAGAGCATGAGGGGTCTAGCAGAAAGATAAACCGGGACTGGTTTCATCACAGTCTTCTTGTCTCATCTTCAAGAGTCAAGCTCTGTACCTAGTGACTCACTTTACCATCTGCTCAACAACATAGGAGTACTGTGAAGATAAATACATTATGAGTAGGAGGCACCAAGTTACTACAGTGATGAAGGCAATATAATATGTCAGCTACCAAAACGAAGGTGTAATTGTAGCTTATACTATGTTCTTTTGCAATAGTAGTAAAGAAAAGCCAGCATAGGCTTTAGTAGGTGGTAGCTGCCACCAGAAAAAAAAGAAAAAGCTATTTTCTAAAGAAGCTGAGAAGCTACATAAGAGATATTGATTCTATTTAGTTGTAAGTTTGCTCATCTCAGAAGAAGAGACTCAAGTTTAATTTTCCACACCATCAACTGTTTATTTACGTAAACTGGAAGAGTATCAACAACATAAATATAGAATAATTCACTCCATCCAGAAAGTACCCAGAAGCTACTCAGTTGGGCTGGCCTGCACTTGACTTCAGGATCTTCTTGTGGAAAAGTTGAAATAAGAAATTGAATTCATGTCTTCTGTGTTCCATGACAACTGCATTTTTTTTTCTGGTTTCAGCAATTTTAAGTAACTTTTTCCCCACACAAAATATTTTTTAAAAACTAAATCCTTGTTGCATGCATCCTGATGGGCTTTTATTTCTTCTGTTGTGAAGAGGACAGCAAGTGCAGCTTTAAATCTGGGACACAGGCACCCGTTTATACCCTCATCAACTTTCTTCTACACACCACCACATCAGTTTTTTATTTTACTCCTTACTGAAAGTATCTTGGTTGCTAAGCTATCTTGGTGTGTTGAACATCACACTCTTCTGTTAATATTTGCTATTAGATTTTAATCCCATGGCTGTCCTTATACATAAAAAATATGAAAGAAAAAACCATTAAATTCTGCTGATGACTTCCAAAATGGACTGCCTGTGATCAAAAACTTACATCAGTCCATGTCTCAATAATTTTATCTACAAAATCAATTACAGTGGCTGCCTCTATACCCAGGGACTTCTCAATCATTATTTGAAAAGAGTTCTGGGTTCCTAAAATTCTTTCTGTTTTATGTTAAATGTTTCTTTCCTTATTTGTTTATTAACAATGACTGTGAGATTATTGTTGGAAATTAATCAACAATTTAAATGTGTATTTATTTTATTTCTTGTACACAGACATCTTTAGAGGCTTGCCAAACAGTAACTGAACATTTGAATAATAATAAATTTTACTTTTTTACTATCTACAGACAAGTCACTGTAAAGAATGGCATGCAAGCTTTGCTGCTTACCAAGGATGAGCACTAACTGCCTAAAGAAATATCTTCAAGTCTAACTTCACCATGATCAGAGGAATCATTCCAATGTCTCAACACTTAATGTGTCAGGCTGCCACCATGGGAACCCTACCTTGGCTCAGAGTAATTGAATTACAAAGTGATTTACTTTATGTCTTTTGCCTTTTTTTCTACCAACTGGTATCTGTACTGCTCTTACAAAAGAACAGTTTTAAAGGAGACAATTTACAAAGAATAATGACTTCTGGTAATTTTCACAAATATAAATGTGTATAGTCTCCTCGTGGGTTTAAGCTCCTAAATTATATTCCCTTCTTCAGGGTATTGACTAGTATAATGCTCCTTCTGTACTCGAAGCAACTCTATAATTTTCAGGAAGGATTAGGTAAAAAGTTAATTTAATCTATGAACAAAAAAGATGAAAATAATCTTTTTTTCTCAACATTTGAAACACACGCTTTTATTTGAAAAACATATCAGTCAATGGTGTTGGAAACCACTCAGTCCCACTATGCAAATCTATGACATAGCAGTGCAAAACCTGTCACTCCAATGCTTATTCATACTTCCAGGCACTCAGCAGGTGGTAAAGGCCTTAAGCATCTTAGTAAACAAAAAGAGTATTTGAATTGCAATTTCACGTCATCTTTTATCTGTCTATAGGCCTTGATAGGAGCAGTCATCTTCATGAGTACATCTACATGATTTCACATGTACCTGAAATATCCCTTCTACTCTATACATAGAGCTGCAGCAAAAAATACTCAAACAAAATACCAAAAAAAAAAAAATTTAAAAAAAAAAAGTCTAACTGTGATATATCACATAAAAAGTGGTCTGAAAGACTGACAATCTGGAATAAGTTGCCCAGAGAAGCTGTGGATGCCCTAGCCCTGGAAGTGTTTGAGGCCAGGTTGGATGGGAGCTTTGAGCAACCCTGTCTAGTGGAAGGTTCCCTGTCTATGGCAGGGGGGTTGGACTAACTGGCCTTTAAGGTCCCTTCCAAACCCAAACCATTCCATGACACTGTGCTTCTAAGAAAATTATGTACACTTCAGCTAACAGCTGATCTTTCCTTGCTCACAAAGCTTAGCCTTTTTCTTTCTCTTATAATCTGTATAAACATCAATCCTATATGCTAGGAAAAAATCCAGATAGACCAAGTACTGAATAGATTAAAACATGTCAGGAACTTGTGCACTGCAACACAAACATCTTTGAAAGAACAATTGTTAATGACACAATATGAGTAGCAGCAGATTGATAGACAGGCAACAGCAGCCTGCCATGGTGTGCCGTGACAATTTTCTGGGAAGACATCAGCTCTCAGGCCAGATAAACACTTAGATGAGCAGTGAGGAGTGACTAGCTAACTAACCTGACATCTAGGTCTCCCTCCCCAGCACCATACTAGGCAAAACAGGACTTTGGCTACACTGTTCAAACGCAGTAAATGAAAACAGTTCTAAAGTAGATGCCACACAGCAATTTTTCCACATATGTTTACATAGACTATTTTAGTTCAGAACCTGGGGTATGCTAATGTGAATTAAATGAAAGAGCAGGTATAGAGGTGCTTATTTTTTGCTATCAATGGTTATCAGCTGTAAGGCTAACAGATCCACTGTTTCAATTAATTATTTAGATTTCCACCCTAGTGTATAACAGGATCTGAGGCAGACCAATGCAGTAAAACACTGAAAACTATTCCTGTAGAGACACAGAAATATGCAGAGATTCTTCACAAAAGTTCTGCACTTGTCTGTTCAACTATCACGTGTGCATTATACTAAAGATACATAGGTTTTGCAGGCACCAGGCTTTTTTCCTCAAAAGATGGAGTTCAGCTCTAGATTTACCAAGACATTTAAGAAATGTTTCTCAAACTCCTGCAGTGAAAACAATTGAGAAACATGCTAAAAAAGTGTCCAGTTGTGTTTTTATGGATTTTAAATTAAACAAATTTAAATTAAATGAAAATCATTTTGCTACAGATTGCTAAAAATAATTCAGTATAAGTCAGAAAATGTTAAAAACCATTTTGAAAATTAAAGTAAACCTTGTGAATAAGCTGACCTATTATATTTCCTTTTTTGGTTGGTTTTAAAACTGCAAACATCGTGTTGGGCATGAATCAAAATTTTTTCTAAACTTTATAATTTAACTGAACAATATGAAAATCAAATGTTTATAAAGATATACTTCAAATTAGTTCTTCTAGAATTTTAAAATGAAAGGTTGAGAGAGACTAAAAGGCATGATGCATTCTGATTCATATTACTGTGCATAAGGGAGTTACAGACTCACATATAACCAAAGGATAGATAGTCATGCTGATATATAGCCTGTTTAATCATTTATTTGTGTCTCCAATGCTATCTTCCTAGCACTTTTCCTAGTTTCTTTCATTAGGAAAAAAGCCTCTTCTCTGCCAACATCTAAGGTACATTCCATTCCACTTAGTTTAAAGAGTAACACTTAAGAAAGAGTGTATTTCTAGTGAGTCATTAGTTCTTGCATGTTTTTCAGTAAAAAGAACTAATGGTCAAGGTTCATTAACTGCATGAAACATCCTTCGAAAGAAGACAGCTGGAGCTACAGTTATAACAATTGTGATGTGAAAATGATTAACACAGCGGCATCTTCTTTATGGATGAGTGTCATACATTCGATGCTCCTAATAATTACTCAGAATGGTTTTGGCTTTTACAGCTCAGACCAGCACACGGTTCACAAGAGCACAGCAAAATACAACAAAACATGACTAATTAATGGCACCGTATTTCCCTATTTGATTGTGAAAAAGCACTTTACTATAATTTATAGTAAACTATAAAGCAGATATGTTATATTAAGGACTCAACAATCTACACATTACGCATAGTGAAAGGCTGAGCTACAGATTAATCCTTTGGATAGGGCCTAGAAAAGAGTAATAAAAGTTTTTTATCCATAAATTGAAATCATGCATTTCCTATTTTGTGTTGCAAATAGCATAAAAATATTCAGTAGTTTAAAGACTTAATATTTTATTGGTGCTACATCTCTGCCCATAAAACAGGACCTCTTATAAATATATGTCTGGGAAGGTTTTTGGTTGTCAAAAAGAAAAAAATCGTTAGCAGAAACGTTTAGATTTTTAAAAATATGCTTTGTTAAATAATCTATAAACTTTGCTACATGTCTCTTTATGTTTGTGGGTTTTTTATAATATTATATATTAGGTATCACTGAGGTAGGTGCAAATGCATTTCTGAATGTGTATACTAGCAGAGGGTTGCATTAAAATGGTGTTATGCATGATATCTCCTAAACTCGGGTCATCAGTCAGGAGAGTATCTCTTACTGGAATATCCAGAACTCTCCGAATTTCCCAGTTTGGGTTTAATAATCCCATTTGACATCAGATCAGATATCTTTTTGAAGACAGTGCTGCTTGTGGTCTGGATTTTAATGTCATCTGAAAAAAACAGATACAGTTTGTATAGTAACTCTCTAATTTTATGTGTGCAAAATCCAAACCACTTCTCTTAGAATGGTTTTAAAAACAGTGTTTAAATCCCGTACCTATCTGAAATATCAGAATTCTAAGGGACATTGCTTAGCTATTTTTGACTGTATAATCTACCTTATGCTCACTAATTCAAATCAGAGTGATATGTCAGAATATTAATCAAATTTATAATAGTCCTATGACTTGGCCTCCTGGTTGACGAGAAGCTCAGCATGACCTGGCAATGTGCGCCTGCAGCCCAGAAAGCCAAATGTGTCCTGGGCTGCACCAAAAGCAGCGTGGTCAGCAGGTCAAGGGAGGGGATTCTCCCCCTCTACTCCACTCTCATAAGACCTGGAGTACTGCATCCATCTCTGACATCCTCAGCACAAGAAGGACATAGATCTGTCTGAGCAAGTCCAGAGGAGGTCACAAAGATGATCAGAGGGCTGGAGCACCTCTCCTATGAGGACAGGATGAGGAGCTGGGGTTGTTCAGCCTGGAGTAGAGAAGGCTCTGGGGAGACCTTATAGCAGCCTCCCAGTACCTAAAGGGAGCTGACAAGAAATATGGAGAGGGACATTTGACAAGGACATGTAGTGATACAAAAAGGGGGAATGGCTGAAGTAGAGATATAAGGAAGAAATTCTTCACTATAAGGGCAGTGAGGCTCTGAAGCCGGTTGCCCAGAGAAATTGTGGATGCCTTATTCCCTGGAAATGTTCAAAGCCAGGTTGGATGGGGCTTTGAGCAACTTGGTCCAGTGGTTGAAGATTCCTTTCAACCCAAACTGTTTCATGATTCTATGATTCTATGATACGATTCCATGTCAGTCAGAAGATTGCAAGTCTAAACCACTAAGTAGATTTTAAAAATTAACAGCAGCAAAGTGATCAGTGACTAAGAAAACGCTGCATCCATGTAAGTTTTATTGCCCAGCAGCTCTAGCTTTTACCTTATACTGTGTCATACAAAAGCCCAGAATTAATTAATCTTATCACCTCATTTCATCAGCATACTAGTAACCGTGAAGTTAAGTATTTAACTTGTAAAGCTTTAGCTGTATACATTCTTAATATATCACAGTATGTATACATTGTTACTTATTTTCAATGCATCAATAATCAATCAAAACATCCATTTTTCTTACTTAAAAAATGTCATCCCACTTTCTTTCCATGAATTCATGATGTACTGTTAAACTTGGGGGGGTGAGATTGTTCTGGTACACAGCTTTTTACAAAGAGACCTACATATTTTGCATTCATGGGTATAATAACATCCATCGATGGATTTTAAACAAAGATGGAAATCTTGAGTCTCAGTTGAATACCCACAAAATTTCAGAGCAAAAATTTTACAAGTAAAGGAAAAAAATCAATTGGCATTAGAGGCAAGGAATACCAGTGTACATTTGGAAGTAGAGAGCAATGAACCACAACATTTTAATCTCATATATTTTGACCACAAGGGACACACACTACCAAACCAAGGATCAGCCTCCAATGCTTACATATACATGAACCTGCATCACTACTGTGTTTTCCTTACAAAGAAAATATGGAAGAGTGAAAAAAAAAAAGGGAGCAATCATAAACTAATATAACTTATAGTTTCAGATTTTATCTGAAACCAGAAATGCTCAGCTCATTTAATTTGCAGCAGAAAATCCAAGAACATTACTTTTCATTATATACATCTAATAATAGTGGATAAAAATATCTCTGCTAGTCTTATGGAAAGTAGTGCCTCTGAGATCATTGTTAATTTTGAAAGATTCACAATATATTGGGTTATTTTGAGTGAAGAGTTCATGGCTGTGGGCAACTGCAACAAATGGCATTCAATTTATCATATCCAATATCATTCTATAATATACATAATACAACATTATTTACCTCAATACATATCATGTATCATTTACTTTAATAATAAATGTATATCTAAGGCTTTTTAGAATGTTGTTTACATTTTAGCAAGCAAACTAAGAATAATCAGCTGCTGCCAGCCCTGTAACATCACCGTGCCACTAAAACAGTGGCAAAATGCACACACACAGGGGTGCACAAGCTAAAATAATCTGCTACAGATGCTCACAAACGAGCAGGATAAAACAAATGATTCTGCCTCATGTCTGAATTTCTTGGATGACCCATGGTATCTGAAGTCTCACACAACCACCAGTCAGCGCAAGTAAACCCGTTGATTACAAATCAGAATCAAAGCCTTAACATCCCCAAGTAATTCCGCACACTGTGGGAGGCCAAATTCAGAGACAGCCTAACTTTTGGCCCATTGTGTGGTCCTGAAGTAAAGGCTCGTAGCAAAATTTACCGATGGTGTAATAACATTTCCCAAGTCTGATGCAAATGTCTGGTTTGTCACTTAAAAAGACTCTAAAACAATCAGCTTTACAAAATGAAATTACTGCATATAATGCTTCAGTGTCTAGATTAGCCATGACCTTTCTTCATCTGATGCCTTTCTAAATGTGATGGACATTGATCTGCAGCTCAGTATTGGAGGAAAGGCATTTAGGATTTGAAAATATAAATTAGGCTAATTCAGATGTGATACTCAAGGTGTGCAATTTAATTTTGATAATTCTGTCAAAACATTATTCAGTTGTAACTGTACCTTCCTAAATGTGGGATGATAATTTCTTTTACAGGAAATCACTCAGAAAGGTTTCTAAGGAAACAGGCAAGTACAGCAAACTAATACCAGGTTTTATATGACAGTGAATATCACACAAGGAGAGTTGGAAGAGAATTTTCAATGGAAAATGTTGTAAACACGAATAAAGATAAATCTAATTCTAAACACTGGCAATATTAGAGAATTCTCTACTTCTGACTTAAGATATCCTCCTAGGTTATGCAAAAACAGGTATTCATCACATGATGGAAGGAACATGCACATGAACAGAAGCATCCGAGATGTAAATTATTTGGCAAAATTCAAATGCAACTAAAGGAAGGTAAGGAAAGGAAAATGCAGATTATTTTAATGGCAAACACTTTCAGAATGGGCAAACTGTGTGAAGTGAGAGGAATCTCACCACCACAATAATGATAGGTGCTTTCAGGGTTTGACTACGGTCGGCTAAAGATATGGCCAAGGGAGACAGAAACTGCATGCAAGTAAACAAGACAGGAATCTTTTTTCACGTGCAAAGCATGTCCAGCCTGAATGCTGCTAAAAATCAGACTCCCAGAAGAATAAAGGGGAGAGGGCATGTCTGGATTTTTGATTTATCAAACTTCAGGAGTGCTTGAGTGATTCTAACCCATCACTGAATGTCTTTAACTAAATATTCCTCTACAGACATTGCTCCTTGCTTTCTGCTGCAGCAGAGCTAAACTGGTCTTTTAATGTACAAGGGACCAGAGAGAGGTGGATGGGTCCAGCAGTGCTGGGTAGTGACTAGGATTTAAGGTATCCTGCTGTTTAGGGTGCAGGTGCAAAATCTTAAAAAAATTAATAAACAGGCTAGATACATGAGGTTATTTTCCCTAGATGAAGGAAGGGAGAAGCAGCAAATGCAGCCATGCTTGCTGGGAACTGTGAGCAAAGCACGTGACTGTATGTGGCTCTACTCTGGCAGGTGCTAACTATGAATAATAAAGAGGCTCTGTGCTACAAACTGAGCATCTCCTACAAATTAATAAGAGAACATCTGATGTAAATGTTTGTAATTACGTGACTGCGAGCATTCCGGGTAGAATCAATATCTTCCATTAGATCATCTCATATTATTGGGAAAAGTCACTCTTCTGGGGGATGCAAACATTCCCTTAGGCATCTATGGTTACATCCAGATTAGGGGCCAGATGGAAGATCATGGGCTGTGAAAAGCAACTCACTTTCCACCCACAGCCCCTGCTTTCTTCCAGTTGAAACCAATGTGGAGGAATGGGGAGGACCGTCATGGTATATACTGTAATTCCAAATAAAATAACCTTGGTGTAAGCTTTACCAATCTTAATAACTGGGAAGATCTCTGTGGTCCTATAGATATAACCTAGTTTAAAAATATGTAGGTGTTACAGCATATCACATTATGTATTCTTCTAGACTTACATTTTTCCAAAGATATTTTAGAGTCTAGGTCCCTGTTGAGGGCATCTAGATAACTAAATAACAAGTTTTAAGTTCTCTGTTTATCCAGGATACAGTCTTTGACTTTCTTTTCACAGATTGCCTCATGATTAATAAAAATATATAGGTTTTTATATTACTTTGGTCTTTCTTTTGCTGGGATACTGAGTAGCTAGCTGCATTTCAAGTGTCTGTAAGAGGACTCATTCTAACTTTTTATTTAATATTTGACTGGCTTATCTGGACAGTTTTCAACTACTATGATGCATCAAAATCACTCTTTATATCATTAATAATATCTTAACAGCACAAAAATCTTTAATCTACCATATTAGATAGCTCTTCTCTCATGGTAAATTATATATATTATTTTATTTACCACTGCTTTATCATACAGTAAGCCACTGGAACGTAATACGCCATTTGCAGATTAAAATGTGTGTCCTTTGGATTACTCTACTATAAAGAGATTGTTGCAAAATATTGAAAAAATATTTCATTCATAAACTATAATGCACCATGAATTTAAATGGAACAAAATAATAAGGTTGCTTTGAAAATATTCTCTTATTGATCACACAGACATTTTGTCAACCTTCCTTATCCAGTGGTGTGTTTGATAAGCAACTGATTTGGAAGTAAAATTATTTTACAAACAAAAATGTCAGATCTTCACTCAGCAGATCTTTATCCAGGAACCCCCCTATGCAGGTAGCAAAACCCTAAGTACTTTGTGCACAGCTACCTGCAGCATGGTTAAATATGCCCTTAAAAACAGGCAGAACATGTACCCTTCCACTGAACTTTGCAAAGAATGAATCCTTTACTAATCTCTGCACCTTAAAAGAAGAAAAACGAACGCATTTTGCTGTCAGAGATGAAAACTTCTGGTAAGAAGGTGGCTTCTGTATTTTTTCCTCCAGGAAAAAAAAACATATGGAAATAAAATAAAGAGCATGCATTTCCCTCTCTGAACTTACCAACAGAGAATCCCTGTTTATCAACCCATCAGCAGAGGATGAAGGTTTTTTTTGGATCCTGCTGAAGAAGCAATTTAATTACCTGTTTTCTTGTCAACAAATCAAGCTCTCAAGATCTATGTCTGAAGTTAAAGGCACATCTTTATTTAAAAACACTTTAATATATATTTATCCTTTTGAAAGTGAGATTTTTTTTTCCTCCCTTATACACACAGACATTTAATTAATATATAGGCACTGGGAATTTAACATCATATAGTCATAAGAGAGGAGAAATTATTGTAAATCATAAACAGAATGCCATACACCCTCCTTAAAAAAAAGCCTTTAAGCAAAAACAATCAACAGTTTAACTAACAAAGGCGGATGCTAAAGGGTCACCTATTTTCCCTCCTGCCATCATCTGTTGAATAATTCTGTAGATATAAGGAACAAGCCACTGAGCCAAATCCTGCTGTTCAAGAAATATGTTTCACAGCCAGGTAATTGCTTTCCTCACACTGTTGTCCTAAAAGGAGAGGAAAGACAGACAAAAACCTAACAGTAGTGCAATAGACTGCTTCAAGAGGATCCCATCAGAAAACACTTCAGGTAGCTTGTTTTATTGCAACTGTTTGTAACTACATATTTTCTGCAATAAAAAAGTAAACTTTCACAATAAAATTCCAGCAGTGTTAGACCATAAGCAACACTGTAGATTATAATGTACCATAAAGATCAATAATGCCACTTGGAAATGAAAGAATGCTAACAAAGATAATCAAATTATTGCATATACACACATCCGCACATTTGAGAAAAATATCTGCATACTATACACGTATAGTTTATTTATATAATCTTCAGTCTTCACTTATTTTTCTTTTCTTTTTTTTTTTTCTACATGTTACTCTACATCCTTAGACACAGAGTATTCCTGTAATATTTTACTACAGGTCATTTTCATAAGACTCTTGCAAAACTTAGATGCTGATGTCAAAAACAAACAGGTAAGCACCCAAAAATGTTTCACTTCTTTGAAAGGTGTTCATAGAACAGGCGAAACTAAGGTCTTTTCCTCCACCATTCAGAAGTCCACTGTATCTCAACAGACTGAGAGGCAGTACCACTTGCAAAAATGAGTTGCTACTGGTCATTGCAATCCATAAAAACCTATTTATAAGAGAGCCACAAAGTTTGAAGGTGGACTTTGACAGAAAAAGGACCTCCATCAGACTCCTCTGTTAGTAAAGTGAGCTAGTTATGAATTTCACAGACTTATATCTTCAAAATGGTGAACAATTTATCTAAACCATTATTTTAACCTCTAATATTAAATATGAACATCAAATCTGCCTATGCATTTGATGTTCTTTAAAATTATAGGTCAAGTCCTGTACATGGTAAAATCAATTATTTAACCCTTATGAAAAAAATCAGAATTCATACTTTTTGGAAGGCTGTTTCTAAGTTATGAATTTATGCATGCAAGAACACATCAAAAGAAGCAGTGCAGGCCTATTCTTGTGTCCTTGTTGAAAAAATCTGAGGTTGTCTTGCTACAGTATGGTCAAAGGCTGCTGTTTCTCTGTCCAGAACAGATGAACATTGACTTTATGTAGGTGGCATATTGTTACACTTCTGGTTTTTCTACAGTTTATGCAGAAAGCTATTTTCTTATGGATGGCTTTTCAGCAAAGGTTGTGCTGTATTTTTTCCACAACACCACTTGCAGTTTTATCAAGTAAAAGCCTGATATTGCAGCAGGGTGCCCAAAATAGGGCGCTATGTCTACTCTACCTTCAGTGACACAAGCATGAGGGATTCAGTACAACACCTAGTCTTTCCATTGTATTTTTGGTCTGTGCAGGAAGGAAAAGAGCCAACTTCTTAAATGACAGTTACTTAGATTTGAAAAGGTAGTAAAGAATCTAGTAACATTTAGGTGCTGAAGATGTAAATTGAACAGCAAAGAGTAATGCAGAGTAAGTAAGTAAGTAAGTAAGTCAGAAACTGGTCAGGGGCTTCGCCATGCAGAGCATCTGTACATCTCCTTCACACATTATAAATTTTTCCCACTGTTGGGTATGTGTTGAAAAATTGCCCAAGTTCATATCTGCAGACTCAGATCTGCAGTGCATTGAAAGCACTAAAATAGTTACTTATTTGATTCTCAAGACATATTCTAGTCAGTGGCCAAAGTTCTGGCTCTTTTTTTCAACTTTAGAGGAACTATATCAGTTTATATTAGAAAAGAAATTGATCTATTAAAGAAAAAGACAAATAAACCTGAAAAATGAAAAAAAAAAATCTTTGCCTCTAATTTATACATAGCTAGACCATGTTAAACTAAAATTAATTTTTGTCTCACACAGAATGAAATCCCTTTCTAACAATTTTGTTGCTACAATAAAGCCTTGACAAATCAGAACTTACAGTGGAAGCTGTGACAGACCATTAACTACAGAGGATGCCAACCCTAAAATTGCAGGGAAACTGTCAGTGGGAATAGAACTTTCAAGGGACTTACTTTTGTAGTTACATAAGAACATTAAATAAAAGTAATATAATACAGGAAAACCTAGTGCATTAATTTTGACAAGTTTTACTGCATCTGTTTTCCTTCAAAGCCTCTTTTCTCATTTTTTCATCAATATTCTTCTCAATGGGTAAAAACTCTTCAATCATAGTGAACTGGACCATTATACAAAGATGAACTCCAAGAAGCATGCTTAAACCTGAGGATTCAGAAAGCATTCTGGTCAATCCCATGTGTTTTCAAAAGCTAGCGCTGTCTTGCTGCTGCGACACACCTGATGGGACATTTATAACACCTGACTGGTGCTGGGAAGAACTCATTAGGGGTGAAAATGGAAGTCATCTCCAAAACTCCATCATCTTCTCTGAGGGGAAAGGGTAACTAGCAGTTTCTTACATCATTATACCATTGATGTGCAGTAAATGTTTTACTGACTACTGACTTCTTTATGGTAGAAACTGTATAACTTCTGCTGCTAAGGAGCTGTGACTTTTCAGTCTTTCTCTGGTTCAAAAACAATACTCCCCAGAGTGACTCGGGTTTATATTTATGTTGTATTTTCTCTCTTATTTGTTTTTGTGCAGGCATAGACCTGAACTAAAATACAAGGCAGACATAATCACACACATGGACTGCATGAAGCAGAATGTGTGTTCCAAACTAAAGCAGAAAGCAAGTCATATAGAAACTAAGTTAAATTAGGAAAATTTATAACTTGGTCTCTTGTTAAATTTTATCTTGTCTGCTCCACATTTTTGCAGCTTGTGGGTGGAAGAAAAAAAAATGGATTGTGATTGAAAGCATACCTGAGTCATCTCAGATCTCCAGAGGAAATGAGTTTACAGATAACAAAAGCTGTTGGGTCTGTTTGGTTAAGGAGGGTATCTGTAGGAGGCTGAACCCAGACACTAGGCAAAGATTTGGGTTCTAATCAAAACAGATGTGAGTCCCAAATTGTGAGGAGTGCTCTCAAATGAGTTCAGCCCAGCAAAAGCACAGTTATCACAGCCCTATTCACAGTCCTAACCTTGACAGCCAATTTTTTAATACAGGACTGCTTAACAGTTTCGAAACCTAAACAGGCTTTGAGCAATTTTGCTAATTTAAATAGTTTTTCCTTTTCTGTATTTAATTTTCTTTATGTCCTAAGCAGTAACCAACTTTCATCTATTTAAAAAGACTGGGAAAACTGTAGTTCAAAATGTGGTGCCACCAGCTTTAAATTACATGTATGTTATACATTACTCATAAATATAATTGATGGAGATCAATCTCTGAAATTCTGTTATATTCATACTGTTGTCTCTACTTCTGTTTCAACAGGACAATCAGCCTCTTCACGAATTTCTGATTAAGCCGATTCAACCAATAATTTTCACACTTTGGGAAAAAACCCTAATTACTAACATAATGAACACTACTTTAGTGAGCACTTTGGGAGTTCAGTTTTTTAGGTATCAGGTTACGTTTTAAAACCAGTTTAATTTTGTTCAAAATTTCCAGAAAAAATACCAAAAATTAATATTAGATATGTTGGATGGTTGGTTGTTTCATGGTTTTTAATGAAAATATGAAAAGTGTTTTATTTTCGGTTTGTATATTTGTCTTGCCAGCTCAGGATGTCTAATTGCCCTGACTCCCTTTCTGGCACTCAGTTTTGTAATAACATAGCAAAAATTGCTGAATTTTTTATTGTTTTTCACCAGCACATTACCATCACCTCTCTTTGCCTTCATCAGTTATCTGCACTATCTGTAGTGACTGTACTGTCAACAAGAAATTATGTTTGAGGTTTTCTCTAGGAATATGCAGTGCAACTCAATATGGGTGAATTTATAGATTGAAGCATTTGGTTCTGATGTTCTGATGCACATCGTATTTATGTTCTGTGGGATGGGGATTTCAGAGAATGTCTAGCATGGCTGCACAGACTGAATGCCTATAAGCAGCTGAAGCACATCTTCCAGTTGAATTTCAACCCAAAGAAATCTGGATCACATGCTCTGATGACACCTGTAAGGTGAACCAAAGCTCAAAAAACAAGAGTGATCAAGAAATTAACGTCAAAAGAGTAATCTAGATCAGAACCAAAATACTAAAATATTTGTGAAAGCCAAGTCCCATGTAATTCTAGTAAACTGAAAAATGATAATAATAATAAAAATTTAAAAAAAAAAAAAAAAAAAAAAAAAAACAAAAAAAAAACAGTGTTCTTTTGAGAAGGATTAACCTAATTTATTTTTGGATGTCAACAACTGATGTCGGATGTCCGCATTTAAGCCAAACACTTAGACTGTCTTTACAACCAATTTAAGAAACAAAGACCTACAGAAAAATCCCATTTAATCATGTAGCACAAATCTGATAAATCCCACCTTTCTATTCCTATTCACCTCAATGAACTTTTAAGTTTCAATTAAGCATTAACATAAGATATGTTACATCTACAATGCCCGGAGAACCTCAGTGAGTTTTCTTATTTTCCATTTTAACAACTAAAAAAAAATATAGCTACTCACACTAATTTTTGCTCTCTAAATAAAATATGTTTCCTATTTTAAATCATTGTTAAGCTTAGAGGGAGCATGCATAGATTCATTTTCACTCTCACATTTAGACATATTCTAAAGTCTGACGAACATGAATGGTAAATTAAGATCACCTAACTTCTTGTCCAGTGAAAATACAAATTTGTTTCAGATATATCACAAATCTCCCCTCTCTAATCATAAGAGGCATTTGGTAAGGCCATTAAATCAGCTAGGTTTTACATCTATTGAAATCTTGAAAGATTCTTTAATGTTGCTTGCTGAAAAGGATGTTACTTACTTTCATAAAATGTTAACACCTAGAAATGTACTATAGTAAATGAAAGAAGCAAAGTATTAAACAATTATATGTTCAGAATTAAGACAGTTAAATCATTTAACTTATTAAATTACTGTATGAATAACAAAAATAATCTTTATATAGATGAAAATAAAATAGTTATATGATTATAAATGTCAATAAATAAATAATTATGCAAAATCAATCAGTTCTGCCTTCATAGAATTGTGTGGTTTAAACTGGATTCAAGTTACTATCTGACAGAACTCTATAGTAATTTATATAATGATTGGCTTTAACCACTCTCAACTCATCTCTCAGTAGAAAGGGTAGTCTAGGCTACAAGTTTCATGCAACTCAGAAATATCTGTGTTCAGAAAATTAATTCAAGAATGCCTAGTTAGAATTGCAAGAGATTTAAAACTTGGAGTTTTCTGGGAAAATTCTCTATTTGTCTCAAGCTGTGCTATTATATAAACTCAAAAAAGTTCCTATTTTCCTGAAAGCAATCATTCACTCAAGTACTCTAATCAACTTGTTTTGCTAGTTTAGTACATACAGGATTGCACAGATCTCAGTTGAAAATGGTCCTACTACTCCTTTACTACAAGACAGCCTTCTGGTGATAAGACTTACAGAGAAAACAGAGACTGTTTTCTAACCTCGTGGAATTTTGAGGAGGTTGAACTTATGGCCATTATTTTCCAGTTCAGTGCCAAGTATTATGCTACAGAAAACGGTATAGCCGAAAATGGAAACACCATTAGATCAAAAGCAGAAGGAAATCAGAATCAAAACTGAAAAATGCAGACTTCAGGGTAAAGCGTCTTTTGGCTTATTGTCATGCGGGTCCAGGAATTTTGCATTTCTGCTTGCACTGTAGTGTAGAACTAAGAGAGGGACTAAGAAATAATCATCTCTAGAAATCCTTACCTTGGTGATTAAGTCATAGGAGAAGATTACTTGAGGTGAAGGAATCCTCGAACCTCTCCTTCCTAAACAAAGAGCAGTCTCACTTCTGAAGAAAAGATGCCATATGCCATAATGCTCAGTACATGACTTTTGGGTTCAGAATTCCATTTCTTCAGACGTTGACACACCAAAGATAAAGAGTTTCAGCCACACCTCAGTCAAACCTTCCTCTTGTCTGACTTCAACACACCAGAATTCAGCACTGTGGCTGGTGCTAGCTCTCTTCACCAACGTGATTAACTTCACCCTTAGTTTCAGCTGTCTGATTTGCTATACCGACTTTGTAACTATTTTAAGGTTTCAGGATGAGACCTGCTAGTTGCCTTTGCTTTCTGGGTCTTCACCAAGTAAACCTTTATCACTGTAGCTTATAATGCAGAATCTGACCCTTTGACCCTTTTCTTTCAACATAAAATGTGGAACAGGATGGATACATTCTTCAACTCAACAGTACATGGAGGAGTAAATCAGTGTGGACAGCCTCAGTAAGTGCAACTTCATTCCATGATGAGGGAAAACAACTCTTGTTTACAGACAAGTTCAGAAATGTACAATACTGACTTACTCATGAGACACAGCTGAGTTTAAAAAAAGTTATAAATGTGATGTTGCAAATTAATCTTCCTAAGCAACAACATTTCTCCATTTTTTAATTCTCTGCCAAAGTTTTTGTAACATGGACTACCTGTACAGAAGTAATGCATACATAATGATATGAGCTCTACTACTGACTGAACTAAAAAATGATTGTTCTTCTTTCTTTCTCTGCTTCATTTCTTTTGTTGGCTTGAACATCATTCATATACAGATTTAACAAATGTTTATGACATATGGTTTTAAATGTTAAATTACTTTGCCTAAATAACAAGATAAATGTAGCAAGTGGATTTTTTAAAGCTGACAAAACCAAATATTTTCCATGTTTCCATGAAGAAAAAAAACAATCAACTGAACAAATAAAATCACTGCAAGCATATTTTAATTAACTCAATAATTAGAATGGATTGGATTTGGGCTTTTTTTTTTCCTGTGTATGAGTGTTGGATCTTGATGGATTCCATATTACAGATTATGTTTACAAGAAGTTTCAGTGAAATGGAAAAAGTCAGAATACATAATCTAGAGACAGAGAATGCCAAACAATGACTGAATTCATTTAAATATTGAATGAAGAAGTTCCCTTCAAAAAAAAAAATTTCCTTTTAGTTTCAGAAACCATTACAAAATGTTGAGTCCTTTAATAAAGATAATCATAATGCAGTAATTATATAAATCACACTTTGATTTAAGGAAATCTAACAACTCATAATTTGACAGTGGAATATACTTTTAAAGAATACAAATGGTTTAATATTTCTCTCCACTGTTCATTTAATTCAGTCTTCCCTCTGCATACAGATAACCCTTGCCATCTTGCCATTGCCCTCTCCCCCACTGCCTCATAATGGGAAAGTTCCTTCCCATTTTCACCCGCAAAAAGGTTGCTTATGACTGTAAGTATCTCAGTCAGTTGTTATTCAGCTGAAAAAGATATCTTCATGGTATTTTTTCTGATGGCACATGGATACTCATCCATGCCGTTTTCATCTGTGACTAAATGCTTGCAACTTCAGCTGGGCACTGGAAGCAGCCTCGCTGGGAACATTTGGTGTCCTGACTCATGGGTGCTGGAATGAGCGAATAGGAAAAAGCTGATAGATCCGGAAGAACCTGGGGCTGAATTCTGAAATTCAATTTCCATTCTTTTGGACTACTAGAGAGCTAAATTGAGTGATACAAAAATCACTAAAGACTCAAAAAAAGACATCTAGATTTTTTTTTTTCCCAGAGTAATCTAAGTAGTCAGGAGAATCTGTTAGCAAGAACATTCATAGAAAAGGACTGATAATGACCTTTAGACTATTTTTTTTCCCCTATACAAACCATAGAAAAGACCAAGTTCAACCTACATTCTGCTTCTGGATCTTTTTCATCAGTTTCTATGAGAGCAGAAATTTATGCAAGCACCATAAAATTGATGGGTAAGTATAGAGTAGCTACAATGAGGCTAAAGTATTTTTAAATAAACCATGAAATTTTCTCTATTAGAACAAAATTACATTCTTAGAGAGTACTTCATATTGGTTGTTGAAGACAAGCTCAGCCTTTAAAAAATAGGCTTCTTAAGAATAAAATAGAGGGGGGGGGGGGAAACCACAAAGGTTCTCCACACTTACTGCTTTGGGAATGTAGACTTATCAGCACATTGTAGCAGAGAAGAAAAGGCATTTTTAGGATTTTTAAGTATAAGTGATTTAGATGTTCATCTTCTGTCTCCTCTGTTCTGATGCTTACATGTCCCTGATAAAAACATGGGATGTGGATTTTTCTTCTTTTACAGCTTCCTCTAAATTTAGAGTCAAATTGTTCTTATTTTATCTTCAGCTTTATTCTCAAGTTTACTGCTTTTTCCTTAATTTTTAACCTAGCATAACATCAGTGATATCAACTCTGTTAGACCTGAACTACACATATATATGTGTAGTTAGGATATACATATATGTATATCTCCTATACGGGATAAGAGAATCCAACACCTTTGAACAGAAGTCACACCAGGTTTACCACTTTCTTCCAACTCTCAAGTTATACTTTTGCCTCACCCAGTACAATTAGCCAAACATTTCCTAATTTGAGTTTAATTGAATCAGTCTTGATGAAAAGCTGCATGGCCCTCTCCTTCTGCCCAGGTAAATATTTTGTAGCAAGGTTTTGGGAACAAAAAAAAAAATAATTGTTTGTTTAGGGAAATAAAAGACAAAGTTCAAAATGAAGCCAGAAGGATCTCATTTCAAATGGTCTTTCAGGTTTCAGCTCCTAGCTACAGATTTGTTCACATTTTTCACTAACCTACAAATTATCTGATTCACATCTTAAGTTTATTCCATCTCCTGATTGAAGGCAAGCAAAAATAAGAGCTTTTGAAGGTTTCACTTGGCCATTTTCCTGGGAAGCAGATTTGTAGCACTAGCTAACCCATTTTTCAACAGCATGACTTCTCACTGCCCTGATTATTATATGCTCATTTGCACTAATTCAAAGTCAGTTCACAAAGATAACACAATCTAATTTGGTAACAATATCTATCTACCTATAAACTGAAACAAATTATTAGACATGGTTCAGCTGTGTGGAGAGTCATACTTGGAAGTCTCTTTCCAAAAAAAATGGTTTTAGTCATTTTAGAAAAATCTTTCTAAAATGAATGGCTAGGCTACAGTTGCCAAAAACTGGCGTGTTGCATACTCTGGGAAAAAAAATGGTCTCTCTGTGGCCCTGCTTTGCTCACAAAGATATAAGCCCTATTATTCCTATTCATTTCAAATGAGAAAAATCCGATTCTACATTAAATTCTATCTTTTTAATGTATTTCTATCTAAATGCGAAATTCATCCAATGAAATACAAAAACAATATTCTAGAACAATATAAGTAGCTGAAAATGACACAAACTATTATATTCCCCCGACTGTATGACAAAAGCGTACAGCAAACTTCAATATCTCAGCTTCACACAAGCAGCTTGATGTGATTCCTCTTACCTAGATTTAATGAGACAATGTCCAAAAAAGTCAGACAGATTCTTAGTCAACAGTCTGTGTTGCATTACATCCACAGCATCATAGACCCCTGCTAAGAAATAGTGATATTCTGCTAGCACAGGCACTCCAGCTAATCTCAGCTGCAACTGCCATAGACGGTAAGAAAAGTGATATTCTAAATGATACATGCTTATGCTATGTATAGCTTTCCTTTTTAAAGCCTACCCTCAGCCACAAAAGCTGCTCCCGTGCAATTGCCAGAGATTCAGCGTATTGTACTTCCTTTAACTAACTCCACCAAGCAGGCTGAAAGTTGAATGACGTGAAGTATTGTGACTGCCAAACTTTAAATTATCATTATGGCTTAAAAAACAGGCAACGCTATTTTGAGTGCAGGTACAATAGCACACCACCTGTGAACAGCTACTTGGAACACCACATTGACAAAGCCTCACTGGCTTGTATGAACTAAATTTTCCCCTCTAGCAATAACCTAAACTATTCAGATATGAAACTCATTTGTCCTTCACTGCTCTCTAAAGCTACATCTGTGCACCAACTATTTTTTTAAGCATTTTTTCAGACATATTCTCAAGAATATAGAACAATTAGGGTCGTATATACAGACAGATGTATAAACTGACAGCACTCTCAGGTGGAAGTGACTATCACAATCTACACCATTTCGAGGGGCCATTTCCATGCTCAGACTTCTCTGTCAGATTTATTTATTTCTACTAACAGACCATCCCATTGCCACCATTAGCCTCTGTCTAGAGCAGTGAACATATTTGAAGCTGTAAATCAAGAAGATGCTGGCAGACATGAGTATTTTACTGACATCTGATGGGCGGTTATGCTTTCGAAGTTCTAACTCACTGATGATTTAAATTCAGGATTCTGTCTCACAAAGACATATGCACTGTCTTGGTATGTCTTTCCAGGAAGTACTTGCTGTGCATAAAATTAAATACATATCACAGTTCTAGTAGAGCTCTTCAGCTGAACATTTATCAGATTGATATATTTTACTCTAGTACAGGTCTCTCTCTTCTTATGCTTCCCTTGCTTAACATCATTTCCCCAAATTTCCTGAAAACAAGGAAAATCTTTCTGAGCAATGAAACCAGGCAATTTCCCTGACCAGCAGCAGTGGTGAGCATGGTGGTGGTGCTGGATTGACAGCTGGACTTCATGAGTTCTTTTCCAACCTTAATGATTCCATGAATCTGTGGTTCTAATACATCCAGTTGCCCACACACGTATTTCCTAGACTGTCACAACATGTTTAAGTCTTTTTGAAAGCCATGATTAAACCCATAAAAAGGTTCTTTTTATAGATAAGAAGCTAAATTCCTTGACAAATCCCATGAGCTTATGTAGCATTCTCATGGTGATTCTGTGCTCTAACTGCACAGTTTCTGATACAGCTTCAAATATGTTTTGAAGCATACCTGAAATTTGCCTGAAACGGAATTATACGTTCTGTCATTCCTGTTGACTTTTCATACTTCAATCATATATTATCTACATTTAGAGACAGTTAAAGTAAGTACAGACTTTCTAGACTGTACTGATTCTTTTGGGGTTTTTTGTGACTGATACAGTGGGCTGGCAAGTCCTTTCTAGTCTGTTCCATTCACAAAATATGTGCAACTTCTGTTCTCAGCACAAGACCAACCAAAGCTAAAGTCAGGAAATAACATCTCAGAAGTACAGTTGAATCCTCTAGCCTTAAATCTGCTCTATACAAGTCCACCTGTCCACCTATCAGCATTGCTGATAGCAAAGGCACCACAGGAGTTAAAAAATAGAGCAATATCATAGCAATTTCTGCCCTATTTCCCTGTTATGTTTAGCTAACAGTAGCTGACAGTCTGCTTTTGAGAAGACAGCAAACTGGTGATAAGGCAACTCAAGTTCAGATGCTTGTTTGCATCTGAGAGGTCAGCTTAAGGGATTTTTAATATTATTGTTGACCAAGATATTAAACTGCCACTGTTACAAATTGTCAGTATTCAACTATTGGAACATGCACTGTTAGATTTCAGAGTTAGTGAAGAAGAAGCCATAAATATTCTTGTAACACAAGTTAATCATTTCACATGCTGTGTTCACAGACTTCAAATAGCAATATTTGTTTCTGGTTGGTTCAGATTCAAGCTTATCTTCAAGACCAGACTATGGAGTTCTCTTTATTTATTTAATTCTTACAAAGAAAACTTATTTGGAATGTAGTATTTCTGAACAGTCTGCATTCTGCAGTATTTTCTCAGAATCAGAAAAAAATCCCATGGCTAACGCTCTTTCTCTTCTGAACTCAAGAGCAGAGTTCCTGTTTCTGCTCAGAACTAACTGTATAAACAAAAGGTTAACATGCAAATTTTGAGATTTAAGCATATAATATTTAAATTTTTCTTCAGTTCTGATATCACACAATTTTTCTATTCAAGACTTACTCTAGCTTCTCTTTAAAATGTGAAGTACATCCTTTGTGCTCTCTAGATCATTACAATACTCAATGCTGATGCTACTAATTATATCAATTATGAATTGTATGAATTGTATGAATTGTACAGTGTTGCTCTGAAAGTTTCATAATAGAAACTGCTACTTTTCAGCTACTTTTATATTTATTGTGCTTCTTCCCTTTCTAAAAGTTCTATAACCCTATGGTGTTTAAAGTGTTTCCTCTATGTAGATAGAAGTTCACCCAGTTTAGTGTGATAAAATTGATAAAATTACTATAGCTAGTACAAAACATATATCTGACTTTCAAATTGCATCTGAGAGATGTGAAGGCTTCCTTCAATTTCTTTCAGCCTGGCAGCAGATAAAGACTTCTTATATTTCTCCCAGATTATCTTCTTCCCTTTCCCTTCTCTTGATCCTCCTTCTCCATCACATCTGACTATGCCAAAGATGTACCCAGAAGTGCAATAGGAAAACCACTGGACTAAGAACATACCAAAGTGTCAACATGAACATAGACCTCTCCCTTGTTTCATTAACTGTTTCCTAAGCCCTGTAATAACACCCCTTTAAACCAACACTATATGCCACAACACAGTTTATTTTTTTAACTCATTACTCCTTTCTTTCCTCTTCTAGACTGTCATCTCTTTACATTCCTTTTTCTTTTTCACCTAAAGTATGTAGCAACAGTGACTACTTTTCCAGTGGTCTCTACTGTAATTCCCCATTATGCCACAATTATACCTAATTAAGTCTTATGCTTTCCCCTACCATATGCTGAACATTCATTTGATGGGACAAAATATGATGGGAATCTCAGTCGGAGACAGATGGTTATTCATGCAAAAGTCAAATAGTGTAAATGCTAAGCCCCAAAGACGGAGATTAAGTAGCACATTAGATCAATAGGATATGAAAGGGACAAAAAAAGAGACAAATACTTTCTGTCTAATATATATAAAAAATAACACAGCAACTACCTGGAGAAATCTTATTTATAAACACCCCTTCTATGAGATTTAGAACTTGAACTCTCTCATTACTTCAGTATAATACAGAAGAAATTCTTCTTTCTCTCAGAGAGCTCTGCGCAGTTCTCAGCCTGATCTTCCTGATACCTACATTTGTGGTGTTAATCAGACACGTATCTTGTGTTTATCATTCCTTAGCAACCAGTGTACAAGTAAAGGAAGGAAATCTAATATGAAAATGTTCATTGAAGATTCCCTAAAAAAGATTAATGTTTAGTAGTATCGATCACATTGAATTAAGGCTAACTCATGGCACTGCATTTTTCTTTCTGAAAGTGTCATATCCTGATGTTGTGCTCTTTAAAGGCAATTTGGAGATAATTCTCACAGCAGAAAGAAAGAGGCAAGTACTTATCCTCATTTTTTCTGAGGAACACAAGAAAATATAAAACTTTCTAAAGCAAAAACAACCAGGTAAATAAAAATAATGTAATTTTAGCAAATTTTCACAATCTTTAAATATTTTGACTCACCTTCTGCTTTTGCAGGGCATACCAATTTTTAATTTAGAGGGCTAGATAAACTGTTAGTCTCCACTCCTTTCTTGGTTTGGGTTTCAACTAGAATAGTTCCAAGAGGAATGATGATATGATCATGGAAAGAGACATATGGAGACTGAAAATAAAAAGATCAAGTCCAGGACTGAATAAAGATAGAGTAAAACCATAAAGATATGGCTTTTTACTTTTAAGGATTACCTTTAAGGATAACCTTAAGCATACCTTAAGGAACTTCAAGATAACCTTATTACAGTTGCCTTGGTAAGAAAGGGTAGGTAAATGGAAGACCTTAGGTTCATTGTTATAGCTTTAACTTTTATTTAGCTTTTCACCATTCCATTGTTACTTTCAATTTTTAACTGTCCCTCCTCTATGAATAACTGACTTGAGACAATGAGGAAAAGTGCTTCTTCTATCTTTTAGTTCCCCACACTTTTTTTGGGCAGCCCTGGATGAAAAGGAGGGGTAGGGAGAGAGAGAAAAGAGAGGTGGAAAAAAAGTACTCTTAATATATCTTTCAGTATCTCCATATGTTCGCCTAATAATACTGACAATGTGGGTAGAATAAGTAGTGTTGAACTGCTCTCAAAACTGTCAGAGAACAAGTATTTGCACACAGGCAATTAGAGTAGTAGCTGGCACCCTGCACATCTGTATTCTACTTGATACTGCAATAATTTACTCCTTAAACCAAAGCCTAAAGAAATAGGTTTGCAATCAAACTAGGCAGCAGGGACTCATTGATAGTAAATAGTTGAAAATTTTCCAAAAAAAACCAAATCCCTAGTACTAAAATACAGACTGCTGCTAAAGATAAGCTTGTTTTTAAGTGTGAGTTAAAAGGAAATCACTGAATGGTAGAGAAGTACAATAAATATTATGCAGAACAGCATCATTTGCTAAGAATGGGAACCATGTACATCTTGAGCAATTCCATTCAGTAGATTCCCTAATCCTTGCTGTTGCATGGAAAAGTAATTTGAAGCTACATCCCTTGGCATGTAGGAAATGTAGTATTTTCACTCACAAAGTCTTGTTGCAAACAACAGTCCCACCTCCTTTAGACATCTAAACCTGCAGAATGTCTGCGGAAAGCATCCAAAGGCACAGCATTCAAGAGCCTCCACTGTGCAGAAAGCTCTGATGCAGAGACATCCTGCAGAGGCACTTCACTTCTCAAACATATTTTGAAGTACCATACAGCTTTTTTCCTAACACAAAATCAGGAGAAAAGGCAATGGGAGATCGGCAGCACATCTATAACATGATAACCCTACTTTCCTTGGAGCAGAGAAACAGCTGATCTGCAGTTATTGTGGCTAACTTGGTGTCAGAGTAACCAGAAAGAAATTCATCTTGTTTCATTTTAGCTACCTAGCCTAACCTCCCATCTTTTTTAGATACCTCCTTAGGATCCCTTCAGAGATTCGTTTGCCATGTCACAAATGCTCATGTTAGAGGAAGATGAATGATTCTTTGGAAATGCTATTTTTCCCCCCTTTGATAAACAGAGTTTAACTAAGACTTTGAAGTCTAACTTTTAGACAATAAAGTTGGAAGTTATTAATCTTTCCCTAATTAATGGAGAGAGTGCAGAAACTCCAGAGGGTAATTCAACCCATCTATTTTAAATGCCTATTTAGAGAAGAGAGGAAACCATTTTCTTCCCATTAACTATGTAGGGAGCCAAGTTAACTTGCTTAACTGAATACTTAGCTTTTGGACAGTAAAAGTTGCTAAAATGAATTATATACCAAGCATTCTGCAGCCCATAAGGGGATTTCTTTCTATCCCTTCAAATCCTAGCAAAACCCGTCATAAAGCTTGCTTATTCAGACTTCACAGGGGAGTCATGATTTAGCTCTCTGACTGAGACAAATATAATTCAGGGACACCTAGAGATGCTTTTCTTCTTTTTTTTCTTTTTATTGTTCTTCTTGTTCCTCATCTTCTTCTTCTTTTTTTTTTTTTTTTTTTTTTTTTTTTGAGAGTAGGACAAACAACTCCAAGCTAAATATCACTTTTAACGTACTAGGTTATCTTCAAGTCCTCAATCAACACATAGCTGGAATACAATTGCAAAGGTCAGCTTCGAAAAATCCCTCTTCATTAAAAATTTCAGTATGTAAAAAAGGTAACTTGCAAATTTCTTATAGAAGGCCACTACTTCAATGCACTTTCATGTTAGCAAATCTAATTGTTTTATGAGTGATCAGAATCTTTTAGATTGAAGTGCTAAGTACTGAAGGAACAAATAATTTGCTTGCAAATTGTGTTCATAAGTGGAATTTAGAAGTCATTTAATTGACCACACTTTTATTCTTAGGTTTTACAGCACTCAGACCTTTCAAAGGGACACTGTCCTATTGTTCTTTTACATTAAGAAAACATAGGTCATTTTATGTCTTTACTAACTCAATAATGGGCAATTACCAGCCTAAAGCACAAATTTGAGACACAAAACATCATTCATCTCCAGGTAAAACTCTTCACAATAATACAGAAAAATTAATCTTAGAAGGTGCTTTCTAACTTTTCCCGTCAGCATGCAGCTGGTCTCTCAAAAATAAAGATGATGTTTCTCTCTAAGCAAACTATTGATCACAAACACACTTGATCCCCTAGATCCAAGAAATTCTGGGATCCCATACTTGATTCCTGAATTAACAAAACAGAAAACAGGCTTCCTGCGTATAACATTTTTTATTGAGTAAAGGCATCCATCCAGTTTTTTTTATTTAAAATTTCCTTTCAAGCTCCTTTACACAAATAGAATATTACAGATATTACAGACAGAGAGCACCAAATTGCAGTCGGTCTAAACTTCCTGTAGTGGCCAGTCAAATTTCCAGTCTAGAATCATTTAAGACGTTCATAACATTGTTATTTTAATGTACCTTGAATTCTGACCTTAATGTCCTGAAGTGCCAGGAATTTTCTGTATATTAAAAGTTTAAAGATGCATGAAAACATATCATCTTCTGTCTAATAAACTAAACCCAAAACAAAAACCAACCAAACAAACCCAACAAAAACCCAATAACTAAAGCAAAACAAAACAAAACAAAAAACACACAAAAAAACCTTTTTTTACAAAACAGCCATACTTTAGTTCCCTTTTGGACACAGGGAGCTCATTAACTAATGCTGTTAAAGCTAATTTTGTTGACTTGGCAGAAAAAAAATCTTAGAAAAGTAGGTGTTATGTACAGAAAACAATTATACTGCACAAAAAGATAGTTAACTTTTTTTCCAACACTCATTCAAAATGTCTACTTCAGCTTGTCCTTAATGCCAGCCACTAGGAAAACTATGAGTTGCTACTACTTATTCTTAGTGATGATCTCAAGGAACTGCTTCAACTGCTAGTGACTGCCAGCACATGGGAACATTTGAACAGGGAAACATCTTACAGTCAGGCCAGACAGAATGAAATATATCTGGTTTTAGGGTGGGAAACCACGAGGCATTATTTCAAGCCAATCAATTGCTTTCCTGAGGAATGATGCATAAAGCACTAAATATACATGCCCCACGGTATGGTCCCAAAGATCTCACTTGAAACACTATGGCCATGGAGTGTTACCTATAAGAGTGGTTAGTGCTGCACCTGTTTTAAAAGGCATCAGTATGGAAATTGTCCTCACTCTGTAGAGATGGTACATATGCTCTTTCAGTCTTTGAATGGTGAGCTTCTGCAAGAGGAAAGTAGTTCTGGCAAACAGCCATTCTTCTCATGGAGGTGACTATTAGAAGAAGAAAAAAACAGGCTTTGTGCAAAACTTCTTTTGACTGAAATATTACTAAAAGAATTTGGGCTCACCTTGTCTGTGAGAATCTTTTGAAAGACATTTGGGTGAGTTTTATTAATATGGCATAACTGGGTAGATGGTAAGTAGGTATTTTTCTCATTACAGAAAGGAAGAAAACAATACAGAACTTGTTCATGAGAAGGAAAATTGTATGATAAAGCTTTTGACCTTCAGTAAACCTTTGAAAAATTATGTGTAAGGAAGGGTTTTCCCAAACAGTTTCTATTGTCACTATTTTGCACAGTGAATGCAAGAACTTCTTTTAATATGCTGCTTAACCAGAATCAAATCAAATATTTTTTTCTTTTAATACCTTTGCAGCTGCCCATCAATTGTCTTTTTCTAGTTAAACAGAAAGCAGAAATACTTTATCAAAAAATCCCTCACCCTTGCATGTATGACTGATCACATTCAAACAGAATGCAAAATCAGACATAATGTCAACTTGAAGTGAGTTGCTTACAAGTACAAAATTCCTAGTACTAGGTCAGCTAAGCAGCTCAGGTTTATATTAAAGGGATCTGCAGACCAAACTCTGTATTTCTCTTCAACCTAGAGACCTCATCTCCTGCCAGACATCACGTTCTTTCTCATGTAAAGAGAGGTAGGCATTTCACCTGGCTGTGAATGTTAAGTCTAGTGCATCAGCAACATCTTCAGGTGAATCACTTGTATTGAAGACAATTGTTTTCTTGTAGGCTGCCTTCACTACCTATTTGTGTTGTACATTAGAAAAAAAAACAAACCCCTCTAACAAAATTCACTTTAATGATACTATGGAATACTTCATTCTTTATAATGGCATTAAGATGATCTTACAGAAACATCCAGAATGATCAGTGACAAACATCAAAAAATATGAAAAAATATTCCATATTCAAAAAGGACTGCATTATCTCCTACCAAGTACATTAAACTGTCTTCAGTTCATTAAAAAGCATTTCTTCCTGTGTTAACTTTTTTCACTTGATAGAAATTAGATCCTAATTTGTGTCCAACTCAGGATATGAGCGCTTAGCACCTCTGAAAGCCAGGTCATTCCTCTTAATTTCCTTTGGACACTGTTTCCTGACTCTATCCTTCTAAGTACTTCCTACTTGAATGCTTATGAGAGTGGAATACAGAAGGGATTCTATTTCCATTGCTGTAAAACGTCCCTAGAGGAACTGAAATGTAGCCTGTACCCACTGAGCATATTTTGATGTTTGTAATAAACCCTGGTGTATGCTGGAAGACTCAAAAGAAGCTATTACTGAGGCAAAAGTTCCTCTGAGTCTCTTGCTGCATATATATAGCTTTGGTAAAGTTTCAAACCTTGTAACCTTTAATGGTTTAAAACATTCCCTGGAGAGCATATATTGATATAGGCATGGTCAGGTGGGAATGTCTTCAAACAGGCTAGTTGTTCCACTATTGCTCTGTCCAAAGCCCAAAATCATTAATAGGATAGATAGGAGAGTTTGAGCAGTTACTTCACACTTTTTGTAGCATAAAAGTACCTTTCTTTGCTCAGAGGATGAGGGGTTTTGTGCAGCAGCAGTTTTGTATGAGGCAAAAGAGATAGCTGAGACATATGTGATCAAAATAATTCAACGGATGTGATTGAAGATTTTCTATTAAATACTTTTAGAATTATTGCTAGTACTAATCATATTAAAAATAGTTCTCAGCAAAATCTAACTGGAAATTTCAAAATACAGATAAAAAAAAACCAATTAATTTTGAAGACAAAGCAACTTATCACTACATATTTATCATCTAAAGCCCGTCAACTACCACTTGACGATGTTCCTACTGCTTCACGATGTTTAAGTGCCTTTGAATATCTTCAAGCTGTGGAAGGCACTGAACAATAACACCAATAAATTCCCTACATCTTAACTAAGTTCTCCAGCTACCAGGGAATTACACAAATAGTGGAGAAGGGCATCCCAAAGCCGTTGAGGGAGAGTTTTTTAAAAAAACCCAAACTGTTTTTTTCTCTGAAAGAAAAAGTACAGAAACCATGCATACTATGGTGGTTTTATAAAGTAGCACCTGAGAAAATGAGGCATGTGTGTGCATAGATGCTACAACACATCCAGGTAGAAAGACCTGGAAAACAGTTTGCTTAGAGACTGTATGTCAGTAAAAATTTTCAGGATTCTCTTTCGTTCTAGATTTCTGATCAGAATGTAAGTTGACCCTGCTATTTCCTTTCAACCTGTGACCCTATTGCATGACCCAGCACACATAGCTCCATTTCTGCACCTTTTCTTTGAGAAAAACATGTTACTCTCCCTTCCAGGTGGTAGAGTTAAAAGTAAAAATAAAATAAATAAATTACACTTCAACTCAATCAAATCTTTGAACATGGAAGATTCTGGTTACTTTTGGGACTGCAACAAGTAAGCTATCTGTGGATTTTCCAGTGCACCTGGCACAAAACACGGTCTTCAAGATGCATTAATAATGACAAGTACATCTGAATAGGGAAGTGCGGTGGCTAAATGAGAATATATGGAGTAACTAGGTAGAAAAAATATGACCAAGAGAAACCATGAATTCCCCCCCCCCAAGAAGTTAAAGGAGAAAATGAACAAGATAAGTATATAGAAGAGAAAGCAATTATTTTTTACATCACTTTTTGTCTCAGCGAACCAAGGATATACCAGCATTTCCAAGTTAAGACAAGGAGTTTTTGATGATTCAGATATTGTAAGAGGAATGGCTGGAACAAATCAATAAGTAAAAGATGAATGTATCTCAAGAATGAGATGCTGTTTATTCAAGGGTCCCAAAGCAATTTAAGATTAATGAAAAGAAATCCACAGTTATGCAGTTTCACATTGAAAACAGTTTGTATACTGAACCACGCAGGACAAGAGTCATCTTCCTGTAATTACTGAGAGAAACTTAGAAAAAATTCAGCTTCACACACCTATTAGTGCATTAATAATTGAAGAACCAATTAAAAACAAAAGTGTTAAATATGTGGATTAAAGTTAGAAGCCTTAATGTCTAGTGCATCTCCTTAACCTATTAATATTCTTTTGGCATGTTAACAAAGAGCAGATAAGAAAGAACTGGCTGATACAAGTTTTCTGGACTTAAAAAGAGCCTTTGAGAATGCTTCTCAAAAAAGGCTATTAAAGAAACTAAGTAATCACAGGGTGAGAAGTAAAGCATTGTCATTGATTAGAAACCAGCTACAAAAACGAGAACACAGAAACAGAATACATTTATTAGTGGTCACTGCTCCATGTGGCTAAAGGTTAACAGCAGGGTGCCCTCAGGTTCTCTACAAAGGATGAAAGTGTTTAATCTACTTATTAATCATCTGGAAATTGGATTAACAATAAGATGGATATGTTTACAAGGGACACAACAAGTCTTAGATTGATCAAGGCCAAAGCGGGCCAAGGAGTTTTTGGGTTCCTTAAAAGAGCTCAGTGAAAGGGGAAACAATGGTAGATGGAACACAGCACTGCCAAGCCTAATAGAAGCATAGGAGAAAGAACCATATGAAACACTTCATTTTGAATTAAAAACTCAGTATGACCACTGAAGGGTGGGAAAAACCTCTTGATATACACAGATAATCAAAATTTACCTCTGGGATGAACCACAATCTAAAATAAAAACATTGTTGAGAAAGAACAAAAAAAGGGAAGAATACTGTTATAAAGGCTACAAAGGCTGAGAGTTATTTATTTAGGAGGGAAGCCTGGCACCCCCAAAGGAAGAGTTTAAAAAGATATAATGAATAAGTAAATGTAAATCATGAATATAGTAACTCTTTTCATAAAACAAATGGGGAATTCAGCAAAACTGAAAATTTAAACAAACAATTTTTTTATTATTATTTAAACCAAAGATACAGAACTTCATAACTGATGTTGCCAAGTCTAAAGGTAACAGCGTTTTAATGAAGGACTTTGATTTTTCTGTGTATTTATGCATAAAAGTTCTTCACAGTACTCTGTTCTGTACAGTAAGCCAGAATCAAACCAATACAAACAGTAAATGAAAAATCAAGCTAGTTTTGCTCTTCTGTTTCATGGGCACACAGTTTATTCTTATTGCAACTTCTACACATCATAAGCCACTCTTTTCAGTTGCAACTCTTCTGTCATGGTTACTCATGTTTCATTTCCCCTTTCAGAAAACTGTTCTTCTTAGTAGAGTATATTACTGCATCAAAGACCCACAGTCAAAAGTATCAGGAGAGGTTGGTTTGTAAAGAGCTTAAGGAGGGGGAAAAGAGAAAAGGCAAGGTAGTGGTAAACAGTAAAGCGAAAAGTATAGCTATATCCTAAGAAGTATTTTAAATTGCCATCTTTACCACTGGTAGGCACGAATTGGAAATGTATTTAGTACAACCCTGGCAGCATCAAACCGAAGTGTTCTGTGTAAAAACGTCCCTTAGTGTGTTAGAGTAACATGTGCCTATGAGAAACTGCTCATGGGGAAAGCTTAATGCACAAGGACTTGACACATGCATACTTTTTACCAATAATCATAGATAACGTCTACATTGTAATGGTCAGAGCTGTAGGAAACTCTTGTGTTACAGCAGATGTACAGACGTTTTCATTTCTATGGACAATACACAAAATCCTTCTCTACTGTGCAAGAAACTGTAGTTAAATGCCTTTATCAGTCAGTAGCCACTAATACAGCCCAAAAACTCTATGTGCAAGGGGTATATAAGAAACATATCTCTCTACTGGTATTTCAGTATATTCAAAATTATATTTTCCTGATTTTGATTCCTGCTTTGGCTATACCCCTTTAATATAATTCACATACATGTAATCATATCCTTCCACCCTTCTCCATTTCAATCTAACAATTTGCCTTTAAACATCAGAAAAAGAAAATTCTACAGGAACTACACAAAGAAAAATTAGTAAGAACTATAGGAACAGAGATCCTAACTTAATTATTACAAAGAACCAAGAGAACTAATGCTCGAAACATAGAAAGAACCATATTTTGATGAAAAATAAGAGTGAGAGAAAAATTAGATTTTGAACACCGTTCTAAACACCATTGAAAATTAAATTTATCTCTAACCATTTATCTCTAACAATAAAATATCCCTTCGTGTATGAAATTATACTAATAGAAAAGAATATAGAAAAGCATTTTGTTGAGTTATAAGCATGATAAATTGACTACTGCCTAATATGAATAAAGAAGAAACTTTGCAAACTGACAAACAATTTTCTGGTCTGTTGTAGCATTCATTTTACCTCCCAATCTTATTCCCAGAGGTAGGACAAGACACTAAGTAGATCACGGAGCAGCATAATATGTCAGTTCCTATACCCTGCTTACCAAAACCTACTCTCTTCAGTTTTGTGATTCTTCAGGATCAGCTCCTTCAGGCTTCAGGATAAAGGAACATGAGTATAATCTGAGATACATCCAATAGAAGCCTTATATGAATATATTGTCTATCTACTCTTACGATGATCTAAGTTAAACATCTGCAGTTTTGGCTATCTGCCATTCTGATTGTTTTTCCTGCTGGCAGGACAATGTCTCTGCTGCTTGGTCTCCCTTGCACTTCCCGGTCACCTCAGTAGCATCTGGTGGTGCAGAAAGTGCTGATCATCTGGCAGGTCTTCCACTTATGTTTTGATCAATCACACACACTGATACTATTTCAGCAAATTATTTCTTTAGCCATTTTTGCTAGGCAAATGTATCTCCTTTCTTGTCTCTTTTTATTCCTACTCAGGTTTAAAGTTGGGGAAAAGGTAAGAAAACTTCCTGGTGTACCAAAGGCTAAAAGCATAAACCCCACAGATCTTCAGGAATATTGTTATGATTGGAATATAACCTCTAGAAGAACTGATTTTCTTCCTAGAATTGCAGTAAATTTACTTAAAAACAACTCACAACGTGACATGAATTCTCAGGGTTCAAAAGCAATGACCACCTCTAAGTACTGGGAGTATTGCAATAAAAAATACCTAAATAACAAAAATTGGAATGGTAGTGGTTCCCCATACTAACAGCAAATATTCTATCAGCATGTCAATATTCTTCCAGTGTCATATTTTGTAGAGAACTAAGCATCACTTTCTAATCACTCAAGGAAAAAAGCTTTACTCTGTGAAGAAAAATAATATCAATCCATACTGTAGAGACAGTTTTGTCCTCTATGCTGAAAAAATCCAAAGAAAATGAAGTCTGCACAGGTATACAGAAATTGAAATAATTAAAAAAGAAAATCAGTTGCTTATGCTTTCCTGCATATCTGTTTGACAGTTCAGTGACTATCTAAAATTTAGACTGAACTCTTTTTTTTCTTCTATCAGGAAACAAGAAAATAAGTTAGGAGATAGTGAGGCTAGTATTTTTTTAAGACAGATCAGACTTCTTTCACTGCTGCTGATTTCCCTCACACAAATTTTTCATTTTCATGATTCTTTAGGTATTTTTGCACCATTCTGAAATCAAAAACTCCAGAGTTGCTATAAAGAGGCACTCACAGACAGTTCTGTTCAGCCTTATGTCCGTGTGTTGGGAAGGTGCTGTGAATTCCATGGTGAGGACAGAGGCAGCCCCGAGAGTCCAAAATGCACAAAGCTGCAGTGGTTCTGCTGCACTGAGGCTTGGCAGCCGCAGGGAAGGCATAGAGCAAAACTCCGCATCACCTCCTTAGGCATGCCAGCAGAAGTTAAACAAAAATTTTAAAAAAAATTAATAAAGGATAATAGATTATCACTAATGCCATGATTCTATACAGCCAGGTGAAGCAAATAATTTCAGAGATTTGGCTCAGGGCCTTGAGTTTGCGCTGCAGTCCTGAAGAAATTGCTGAGATACTCTGGGAATTATCTCCAGTTTGAATTTCAGTCTTTTTAACTATACCTATGTGAATATTAACAAGGAGTGTGGCTCTGTAGACACAGTCTGTAAACTGAAACAGTGCTGAGAGCCTGGCATCCACATAATGTGTGTTTCAGCAGTTTTACTTCGGGCTAGCCCTAGTTCTTTAGGCTGCATGTCCCTTACTGCCTCCAACTCAATTTAGGAGCACTTCTGGGGCACTCGTTTACCTTTGCTTTCAGCAGAAAGCAACCCTGTTTGTGTGGTGAATCAAGATGCAGTAAGAGTGGCAGTGGGAGTGAGTGGAAGGTTTGTTTCAAAAGCACACCCCTGACCTGAACTGAAATGCTAATGGAGACACAGCCTGAGGGCAGCTGTCTGTACACAGCTCAAGCACTTGAGATTTGTGAGCTTCCCGACTGTGCACAGATTCTGCAAGAAATAAGTAGTTGCCTTTTAACTCTATTAAGACGTGAAGTGAAGAACAGAGTTTGAAGCAGGACCAGCCCTTTGAGCCACATAACAGGTGCACCTCATGGTGCACCTACATGTTATGGGCCCCTGCACTGCTGAATTACTGTAATATTTGAGTACCCCAATAGTGCCATTACTTGCAGGGGAAAAAAAAACCACTGAAGAATTTCAGGTCTTTTGCTTCTCTTTCAAACATATCATAAAATCATTTCAAACATCCTTCTATTTGTATATATTTTATCCTGTATCCAGGATCACAATTTTAGAGGAATCCCAAAACAAAAGCTTATTGATATTCACAGTTATCTTATTCCTCCCTATGAGCTACTGATCTTCCTTGTCAGTCATGATTTTGGTAAAAATAAAAGATTTAAATATTTCCTCCAGGCTGCAAAACATAATATCTCCCCCTCCTGAAGATCTAAACAGCTAAAAAAGGAGAAAAAGGTCTCTTCCATCTGAAATATTGCCTCTCTTCAAATCAGGTCTATATAAAAACCTTACTGTTTTTTCAGCAATTAAAAATTACAAAGGAAACTACAGAAAAATATATAAATGATATATTTATTCTCTAAATATACATAATAATACAAACATAATATAAAAAAATAAATATTTGGGAAGTCACCATAATTCATGCTTATATATTGCACCAGCTAACATCATTCTGCCTCTTAAAATATTTCAGAAAAAATATAAAAATCACATTATACAAGAGTAATTTGAACCCGATCTCCCAGATAATTACAGCAATCAAAATATCCTAACCTTAAAACCCCCAAACATAAAAAAAACATAAACTTCATTGTGATGTGCAAATAAAGAAGCAGAAATAAAAATAATCTAAAATATTCCACTTAAGAAAATAGAACATTAAGGTAACTTCTTCCATTATCGGTTAATACTAGATAACAGAGACACATGGAGTTTTAGGTGGTTTTGTACCAAGCAGTGATCCAACTTTCAGTTTAAACTTACAAAGGGTTTCTGCAAATGAGCTGCAAAGACCAGTGTAAGACAGGGTTAGTGCATATCCTGGCTATGACATCCTAGAAATCGATGCTTGTGCATTCTACTTTTTCTGTGGAGATTTTCTGAAGTATTGATGAAAGAAAGAAAACACCCTAAGTAACTTACACTTCTAGATCAGTCAGAAAAAAAAAACAAATCAGTGACTGAAAAATTAAAGGACCATTTATTAACAATTGTTACATTTTCCTGTACTTCCTAAACTATTTCTTAATTTTGCATAATCCATGACATTTCAGATTTCCAAAGGACTCTACTTCAGGACTGTCCTAGCCTCTCCAGGATGTTTGATCCAATTTCAATAATATCTTGTCCCACCTCCTCTAAGACATATACAGATATATAGATATATCTAGATAGATAGATACACACATACATATGTGTGTATAATACCTGTAATTTTTATTTCAGATGAGTCATTGTTAAAATGACTGCCTTTTTTATGTGTTGTAATGTACCACAGAGCAAAACTTCCATTACCTTATCAATTCTTCAACTTATGCTTAAATTTAACTGTATTTATGTCAACATAAATACAGAGTGTCTTTACAGCAATCAAAGCAACTTCTCTGGATTTAAACTAGCAATACTACTGATCAGCATCTCTCCTTTTAACCCTGTGGATGACGTACACTCTTGGCTGGAAAAGGTAAATTAATTTTCCTTTGTTCTCTTCAAGGTTTTCCCATCCCTGGATAGCTGAACAAGTTAAGCTTATAATATTTTTCTACAGTACTGCCTGAAAAATCAAAAGAATAAGAGAATACAATCAAGACCTTGTACAAAAACAAAGAAAAGGGAAAAAATCATTAATCTAACAACAATAACAAATTAGTAATGTCAGTCAAAGACAAGGAAAACAGCTTTTAAAGCACTCTGCATATTGTTTTTTGTAGCAAGGTTTGTAAAACAAATTAGTCTGAGTCAAATCTGTCCCTCTGAATTCATACATTTGAGTTTTAAAGCATATAATGTGTCTCCTTCTCTCAGAACAGTATTACATTTAAGCAAAGCCGTTGATTTCAATGGAGTTAGTCCTGGTTTTTGTCACCGTAGATTACTGACTAAAGAAAATTGGTCCATATTTACAAATGAAAATAAAACAATCTTTTAAATTCACATCTATCATTACAGAGTACATTTACTTGAGTCATGTCCCAGGAATCAATCCCAGTACCCAGATTTTGAAAAACTAGTGCTATAGTAATGATTTCATTTCATTAATATAGTGAGGTTGCAAAAAAATGTATATTTATAAGATTTAAATAGAGGCAAAAGAAATCGTAATGCACTTCTAACTGAATTGGGATATAAAACAGCAAGCCTCATTTCCTGAACTCCTGTGCTATGCTATATCTTGTTAGCTAAACTCAGCTTATAATAGCGGTCATTTCCCCAACTATCAGAAAGCATAAATGAAAAAAATGTAAAAATAAAAAAATTAATTCTGTTTCTAATATAATTCGGGTAATATTTCAAATGTATCTTGTTCAGAAACTCCTTCTTCTTCATAATAGTGGTCCAAGTTCTGTCAGGTTCTCTGCAGAAATATTACTTTAAGATTTTAACTCTACAGCAGAACAGGACTGGAAATGAACATCTCACCTTTGAATGCACGAAGAATTTTAAAAGCCATCCCACGGGACCTTGGCCATGTTTTTGACTTGCTTCCTTTTTTTAAGTGCAGAACCTCAAGCCAGTGGAATCTAATGCCCATATATCGCTCAGCCCTGGCACTGGTCCAGGGCAGAGCTTCTATGTTCCTGGCTGGCAGCATGTGCCAGGACATCCCCATGCACAGGATGCTGGGAGCTTCCCATACTTGTTCCCTTCTGTAAAAAAAATTTCTTCTAATAAAAACTGCCCAGTCTCTCGTTAAAGTACTGTACTACAGCATTAACAGCTTGAACACAGAGTGAAAGGAAAAACATGAAAGGATGGATTTATACCTCAAGAGGCATAAAATTTGAAATGTCCCAAAATAGATGCATTTGGGATATTTTATTAAATAATAAAAAGACCAGTAAATGAGACTCTGACAACATGGATCTTTTTGCACTGATTACACTATTTACCTGACTTTAACATGGCTGGAATCAGTATAGACATATGCCACTGCAAAATCACCAGAAACTTGCTTAAGGAGTTTACAAATGATCTGTATTCTAAATAGATGTTACAGTATTATTTCTCTTCAAATCTTTTAGAGATTTTAATCTTTATCAAAGCATGGATTTGGGATAATTTGTAGAAGTTTTTATTAAAATGATTACAACTGACACGTAATTTGATTTTTATCTTTTTTATATTATACACTGGAATTTATAGTTCTTTCATATTTTAAAAATAATTTACCTTTCATGTGAGATGTGCTATACCAGATTTCACTACAATGTGATCTTTTTCTTTAAAAGTCAGTTGCAAGTCTTTCAATACAGAAGAAATTTTACTTCCAACTCTGAAGTTTTCATTATCCTGAAGCCCTTCTATCCAGAAATCCGATTTCAGCAAATATATGTGAAGGCAATGTTAAAAGTATTCATGGGAAATTTGCATGTAATTTTTGTAGATATGTTTTTAAGTATATATACTTGTATTATTTATTCCAAATAAAAACAAATTGGATTTTTCATTTGCTATTTTTTGTTGTTCTTCTACAAGCTGGGTTTTACTTTAAGGAGCATCTATTTTTTTAATCCAATGTGCACATATACAAATACAAACATTTGTCTCAACAGATATCTTTTTAGTGCCTTTGAAAATATAACTTTAACAGTGATAAAGATACCTCTCTAAATAATGAAGTTATACTAGTAAAAAATTGTATTTTCTTGACTCATAAGCACAACAAATCAACTAATGAGTTAAGAATATAATTTTCACACTAGAAAAATAAGTTCTGTCTGTATAGTTTCTCATGAAGAATGAGCATACATGAATAAATTCTTATATTTCTCATCTTACATTTAACTGTCTATTGCTACACACAGAAATCTCTAAGATATGTAATTAACTTAATACAGATTTTAAACTATTTAAGAGTTGCTCAAGTTCTTCCTTTAAATCCAAGTATTTATCTAAATTAATACATCTCATGCAAAATTAATTTTTCTGAGAATAACCTGTGAGTGTAACCCCTCAAATACAGAGAACAAGCTAGCCAATATAGAGCAATGATCAGTAAATCATCAGTCAGCAAACTCTGGAAACTCTCTTATTCTCCTCAAAGAGTGAATAAAATGAGAAAAATATTTTTTCTAAATATCTTTTTCCCATCCCTTTAATAAAGAATGTCCTCTGGTTCTGGATTGCTTATATCTTTAATATGTAATAAAGATACTTCATTTTGATGTTTTACAGAGATTAAGTCTGTTGACAGGCCCAAGACACCATTTACATAAGTTTTCAGGCAAATTGAAGGCAACATCTCATCTAACATGCAGAGGATCAACAAGAATTAAAAATGCATTAAAAAAGCACTCTAGATATCATGCTTTCTCCATGGAAAATGTCTCCTAAATACTGCAATATATAGTACATTCTAAAATGCAAACATAATACAATCGTTTTCCTTTTAAAAATTTTAGAATGGATATATTTGAAAATATAATGGCTTAACTAATTAAATTACCTAAATTGTAACACAAAAAAAAAAAAAAAAACCCAAAAAAAAAAACCCATAAAAATGTCAATGTCATATCCCAAAAATTAAAATGTGGGTTGTTTTTTTTTTTTAGTCGCTCAGCTACCATTTCCCTTTAATTTCACTGGAGTAATTTAAAACATTGACAATGAGTTCCAAAATGCAGCAGAATTTCTAAAAACCTAGACACAAACATGCTGTTGGTAACTTCAGATCATCTTCACTACTGTTTTTAATCACAAAGTTTTCTTCTAAATGTGAAACCACTGAATGAACTCTCAAGAGCAATGTATATGAAAGGCAAGCATCCCTATCAGGTTCTCCAATACACTTCAAAGGACCAAAATACCCACATATAACTGCTGAAGCTTTTCACTTTGGCATATTATCACCATTCGTCCCAAAAAATTTGGTTGCATTCAACCAGTGTTTCAAAGGGTCGTACCGGGTTCTTCCATAACGATGTCATTTCAAACACAGGTTTCGACACGCCCATCAGTTGGATGAAAGAGATGAGATGATGGGTGGGAGAATATTAAGTGTTAATCTACTTCCCTTCAAAGCCACTTACCTCATACCCTGTTCTTTTTGCCATTATGGACTGGGAGCCCATTAGGTACAGCTCTTCAATGTGCATGTTCTAAAGAAGCAATTTACATATTTCATATATCTACCCCATTTGCAAACATGGTCAGACCACGAATCCAAAAATAAATTTGGTCTTTATTCTTTTAACATATCTTCAAATTAATTAAATCTCTCTCCAGGCCAGAACATATCTCCAGTGCCTCACTATATTTGTATTCATCTAACTGATTGATGTTTAAAGTAAATCAAGCTCAAACACGTTCTCACTTAGAGATGTTTGCTATACAGTTCTGACAAGAGAAAAGTACAGTGAAAAGTACATAGAAAAGTAAAGTATAGTTATTGTAGTAAAGTGGCATAAATGTCTATGTGCTTCTTGAGGGAGTCTTAGAAATTCCCTCTGATTTGGACTAAGGGAAGAAAATGAAATGTATAGGAATTCTTACACATATAGACACCTCCAACACAAAAAAAAAGAAATCCATCCTCTTTCTACAGATAGAAGGGAGAATAAGAGAAACAATCTCTATAGATCTACCTGCAACATTGTCTATTAAGAAGATGACCTAGAATTGTTATTGTCTGGTTTCTTAACAGAAATAAAAACCGGAGGAGCCATATGTAGAAACTCCTGGTCTCCCCTCTCTTAAAAAAAAAAGTCATAAAAATACAGTTATGTCATACAAGACACTTTCCTATTCTCACCCCTAAGAAGTAGATTGCATAGCTCACACAGTCTTCAGCAACAGAATAGTGAAAGAGACTTGTGATTTCACTAGGCTGGTGTGGCACAGCACGAGTAGCGGGATTTTACAAACTTTCTCACAATTGAATTTTGCATATGAACATAATTTCCTCCAAACTTAATTTTTCTACCAAAACCCCCTTTTGAGGATTCATCTAATATGACTTTTGAGGTCAACAGTGGGTGGAAGTGTGTGTATTTGAGATAAAATGACAGTATGTCCTCTTTAGAGAAAATGGACAGAAAATAGGTACTTTTAGGGCATAATCCACCTGACCTATTTTAGATGTCCACTTTATTGTGAACTGACTCAGACTCTAAAATTACTTATGTATCTCCACTGACTACAAAGAGAGTCTGAGCTTTAATATTTTGTGTGGATGTCCATAATGGATATCTACTTTTTTGTTGTTGTTTTTATCAGATGGATTATTTTATTTTTCTATCTTCTGGGACATTATGACTGATACTTACCAAAAAGTAATATTTAAGAGTTCAGCTTCTAAGTTACTTTCTCCCTTTTAGGCAATTCACAGATCTAAATACATTATGGATCTTAGTGCAAGACTGAAGTGATAAATTACTAAGTATAGACCAAATGATTTTTAGGCAGGATAAGTGATAGAACTATAATTTGCATTTTGATTACTTTTCCTAGAAGAACACGAAATGAAGTATGATTGTCACAGTCTCTGCAAGGTACATGTGAAGCATATTGCTTGATGTAAAGAGAATAAGTGAACCCAGTAAAATTGAGGTCAGAGCCATGACATCCCTAGCTATGTGACGTTAACACCATGAAACATTAAATGGCAGCTGTTGAACTAGGGTAGAATCCACTTCAACTACTCTGTGCCAGTCATCCACAGTCCTTTTTTTCCTAAATCAGGAATGACGTACCCATTGACATTATGAATGGGATAAGTATCTAGATGATCAACTAGATGTAAACTTGCAAAAAGTTAAGTGGGATTAAAACACTTGGAAAGAACACCCTGGGGAATTTTAGGAGTGAAGAGATCTGATCCTGATTCAGCAGAGCAGTTAAGCAATTGAACGACCACAAGCATGTGCACAGTTCTCCCTGAGTGCAGTACCATTCATCTGGCTCAAAACTGGAGACTGAAACATACTGCCGAATCAGGATTTTGGATCAAAATACAAATCCATTAGCACACAGTCAGTGTAACTTCCTTTATTATATCAGTGCAGTATTACAAGAAGAGTTATACTAAATTCATCCATATATTTGTCTTAAATTAGTTTTGAAGAATAATTCAACTTCTACTTTTTTAAAAAATTAGCTGACCAAATAAAATCAAAAAAACATCAAATTGTGCAAACATCAATTTATACAGTCACATTAGTTTCACAGTATTTTAAAACAAAATTTTAAAAAGTATAAACATTTAAATATTATTTATGTTTATGTAATTTATATAATTTATAAATTTTAATGTATATATTTTATACTATTTAAATAATGTTTATTTCTTTAAACACTTAAACCTGCTTAAATATAGCATTTTAAAGAGAGTAAATAGTAATCATTTTAAAGAGAGCTTTAAAATAAAGACTTAAATTTCAAAAGATTCTGAAAAGGCCTTAGTTCAGTAATTAATGGGATTTTTCCTTTTTATACTAGACTATCAGTGCAGATCTTCAAGGTTTAATTTGTAAGAGTTTCTTCTGATTAGCTTAGGTATCACTCTTGCACATAGCAGAAATATGTGATTAAGATGTGACACTGAAATATCTAACTTTGTGGCAGATGCTGGTCTGTGTAACCTTTTGTAACAGAAGGGTTCTTTTATCATTTGAGCTTTTGGTTTCATATTTCTCATCTGCTCTTTTCTGCCAGCTTAGTTGAGAGTTTAAATTAAAACCTAATTAGACTACATATGCTGTTTAGGAAAAAGTTCTTGGAAAAGTAATGATTCATATAAGCTTTGATATTTCCAGATAACACCTAAAAAGAAATGTGATTTTAATTGTTTTAAATAACTTTCAATCATCCTCTTACTCAAATAAAAGTGGTTGAACACAGTTCTTTGATCAAAAAAAAATTCTTCAGTAACAGAAATACCAACTGTATATTCCTATCAGCTACACCATCTATGTTTAATGATGAAACCCTTTATTGATATGCATGTTTTTCAACTAAGAAGTATTATAACTCAACCATAATAACTATAATAACTATAAATAGCTATAACTCAATATCATATATATATCATATCATATACATACCAGTATCATAAACCTCAAATCAGAAATTATCAAATTATATTTAATTTCTGAAAAACAAAAATCTATGTATATGTGTTAAGCACCTAGGATGTCAGCCAAAGTTTGCTTTTAACAATATTGATATAAAAAGAGTTGGTATTTTTTTATTTTTCTCCTTTGATATTCTAGGAGGGAAACTGAATAATTTTAATGTTATTTTAATTCTAATGCATTACCTGAATTATACATTTCAATATTTTAATTAGCACAAGTGAGACCACATTTTAAACACTCACAACTTTCACTAGGTTAAAGAAACCTGCATCAAAAAATGATGACTAGTGTCATCTTCAAACATTAACAAATACATTTGCCAAGAAAGCCCTGGCCTCTGACACTTATCACAAAGATGTAAGTTCTATCTCTAAAAAAAAAAATCAAAAAAAATTAAAAACCTTTACATTTTTATGTCCTACTTAGTCATTTGACCCAGTTCTTAATCAGAAGTAGCCAGAATTTTCTTTTATTCCACAGAGCAATTGCCTGCTGCCTTAAGAATAAGAACTTGAGTATTTCCCCTGATAGAAGGCTGACAAGTCTTAATGAGGAACTCTGTCTTCCAGCATCAAGTCAATACAGTTTCTGTTAATTGTCTGAATACAGTACTGTGTCACACTGCATATAAAAATGATATTCTGGAAATCAAGAAATTATAGATATTGTCAAGAGCAATCCCTGCAAATATAATCACAAATTTATAATATGCAAAAGCCAAATTTCATAAATATTTTTTAAAAATCTAAATTAAATTTAGGACAAAAAAACAGAAATGTAGATCCAGACTTTCAGTTACTCCGTTACTTTAGTGATTCAATAAAGCTACAGCAATTTATTATGTCATCTAGTTGAATATGCAATGCATTCAAATATTTTTCTTATATTTACTGTCTAGCCACTACTGTTGTGTGACTATCCTAACAAGGAAACAATATAGAGAGACATCAGACTTTAAAGATAGTTTCCAAGAAATAAATTGAAGATGCATTTATATTGAGACAACACTGATATCCCTGAACAACACATAAAGTCTACCGACATTCTAATAATATAAAATGAATATGCATGTTCATTGATACTATCAAAAAAAGTGGGTTTCCTAATGTTCTAAATGTGCAAAATTCTCAGCATTTTCTACAAAACTTTCAAAAACTTCAGTGTAATTCAATAACAAGTTTAATAGTAAGACCTTAATTACAGGACAGCACTCTTAAAAAAAAAAAAGGAAAAACAGCAAGAAAAAAAAGACTGAGTATACTTATATATTAAAACCAAAGCTCACCACATAGAATAGCTAAATGTGAAGTGATAAGTCAGACAGCTTCTGCCTGCAAACTTCTGCAATACCAAGCAATTAATTTAAAGTATTCTTCAGAGACCAGGAGACATGTAGTGGAACATGGAATATTTTGAAAGTAAAGGTCATTTTCTTCTGGTTTCAGATAAATGAATAAAGATAAAGTCTGAGGTTTAGACTCGTGCACCAAAGGCATTTTTGAGATGTACTGTTTATTATCACCAATAGTACTTTCAGGAAAAGCATATCTTGCTGGACTGAGAAATCCCCCATGATTTTCACACTTTGCTATGAGAAGTGACTGTGTCAAAGGTGGGGGATAGTATTGAGGAGACATGGGGAAGGAGAAAGCAACACCCAATTACAAGTTTTAGGTTGAGTGTTATTCAGTGTAAATTTTATTGATTTTTATCATCTAATATAATTGGTGAACTCGGTGAAAAGCTTTTTTTCTGTGAATGGGACCACCCTCCCAGAATGCTAAAGATGTCTTAAATAGAAATATACTATTTAACAAGCCTTTCATTGCATTAAGCCAAGGCTTACATACATGATTATTGAATAAAGGCAGTATTTTCAGTATTTTGTTTAAAAGAAAAGCAACTTACCACATAAATCATGACATGAACCAATAGCATGTGTCTAAGCCACATAGCTAGATGTCGAGTTATTTTCTGTTCTGATTCTTAAGCTAAGAATTATCTAAATATCCAACACATTAAAATAATAATTTCCTGATTGAGTCTTATAAATGAATATATAAAACACCAGAAAGCCCAGCAAAACATTGCATTAGTCACAAAGTATTTGAGTTTCAAGTTTCACCTCTACACTCTTCGGAGTAGCCCACGCACAAGCACATCAACACACACGGCTATCAGACAGCTGGACGTGCCATCCGCTTCTCTCTCTCGGCCACCCGCACGGATCAAAAGGCTCCAGAGGGACCCAAAAGCACCAAGTCAGGGCGCGGGGCAGAGAGAGGCTTCTCCCCTCCTGGCCCCGGCTGTTTGGGCTGCCTTGCAGCACCTTGGACAGCGGTCTCCGGGCCCACCGCTCAGCGCAGTATAGCCCAGCCCAGCCCAGCCCAGCCCAGCCCGGCCCAGCCCCGCACCAGAGGGCTCATCCCCTGCCCTCCGCACCTGCACTAGCTGGGCACTTGCACTGCCCACCAGAGACCATGGAAAAAGGGAAAACCCACTAAGTCGCACCCTTGGTTGGGGTTTTCTTCCTTTCCCCTGCTGGAATATCTTTCATTTTTAACACAGACTGGTCGGCCAAATTCTCAAAACATAGAGCAATATCGTCTGGCACTCAGAACTGGAGAGATGTAGGTCGTTGGCACTGTGTTTGTCTAGCTCATTTAAGTTTCACACAATCATCTTAATGTCAACAACTTTTTCCCCATCATTAGACAAATATTCCTTCTCATTGGGTGTCTGCAGGGGAAATCATTATACAGTATACATTTACTGTTCTGTTCATTTTCAACATCTTTTACACTTTCATATTCTGTAGAGTAAATGCGCACTTTGCAGTAAAGTTCAGCCAAACTAAACTGTGACACAAAAAAATCACTTTAAGCAAGTAGATGTTGATCGTTTGGCAGCACAGAATAGTAGGTCAATTTCTACTTAAAGAGATACTGAAATGGTAAAGATGTCCTTACAGCAGTAGACATCTATTTACATTTGACACCCTTTTTTACTTTTCCAATTCACTCTGGAAATAAAATGGATTTACATTATCAGTAACTGAGTACATAGTATATATACAATGAGTGTGTACACACACAGTTTGCAACCTAAAAACAGTGGAATCAAAACTACTGATGAATCTACCTTATTCTTGTCAGGTTTAACAAGAACAAATAAATATAGCAACTTTCCTACTTTATCCAATTAGATAATGGGCTATTTCAGCTCCTGGAGGGATTGTGGATTGATTTTTGTGGCAAAGACGTGAAAATTACACTAACGTATTGGTGAATGGGATTCTTTAGGCATGGACTGTTACCATGAAATGATTTGAGAAGGCCCTGCTGAAGTTACAAAGTGCAGAGGTACTCTAGGCCTCCTGTTCAGAGCAGTGATGCCTGTGCACTGTTGTGTTTAACTGCTAAAGCAGAATTTGGTTCAGACTGGTTAGTGTAGAGCTACAGTAGTTGAGATAATCCAGTTCAGGGCAGAAACTATTCACCTCAATAAGTACTGAAACGGGGAAAGAAGAATGTCGGTAGCTATTTTAGGTGCTCAGGACAACACTTTTTTCTGCCCTGTCTTGAGAGATAGGCCAACTAATCTTGTGCAAAAGTAGAGAGAAGGCAACAACAAGAGACAAAGTAGGACCCTCTGCCTTCTAGCACAGGAAAAGAAAAACCTCTGGATCTCTTTGAGCCGTCACCAGTGGCACCAAAGAAATGAGCTGTGTCTTATCAAAACGTTGTTACCATCACTTCCCAACCAAGGTTCATCGCACTGCCCTTAAACAGACACCCTCGTCCTCCAGCTTTTCCCAGGTCCACAGATTTTGGCAGAGCGCCAGGAAGCACGGTCCCGCTCTCCGCTCCCGAGGCGGCCCGGCGCCACGATGCTCCGCCGCCCCTAGGGCACCGCCGTCCCCGGGGCCAAGCGCCCGACGGAACCATCCGGAGCCTCCGGAGTGTGCCCCTGGTCGCCGCAGGGGGACGGAAAACCAGTTCGGGGGGGCACCGCGGCCACCCACAGCCCGGAGGGCCGGGGGCCAGGGCAGCACTGTCGGGCAGTCCGGCCTCGACCGCCGCTCCGAGCCCCGCTCATTGTCATGCAACCCCTGTCGCTGCCTGCCGCCAAGCCGCATCCGAGCCCGCTGGAAGCCGGCAGCCGAGCCGGAGCCAATCGCATATTCATGAGGAGGGGGAAATCCAGCGCTACGCTCCCAGAGGACCGAGGATCACTTCTTTTTGCTTTTTCCCAAGCTTCCCCCTCTCTCTTCCTCCCTTTTAACAACGCGCTAACGGGGGCATCCCGGCCGATACACCCCACAGCTCCGCCTGCACCGTACGAACCGCGGCCGCCGGCGCCAGGGACAGAGACCGAAGCAGGCACAACAGGGACCACGGCAGCCACAACAAGCCGAGGGAGGCACGCCAGCCCGCCAGCCAGGGACAGGAAACACAGCAGGGGCTCCTACCTTACAATCCTCAGGACACGATTTCACCGAGTACTCATCCGACTGTAAATATTTCTGGAGCATAACCTCAAACTCTTCATATTTCTCCTGAGCGTGCTGGTCGTAGCGCTGGTAAGCCTGGACGCACTGGCTGCAGGAGCCTTCCCCCCTCAGCACCACATCCAGACTGCAGTTCAAAGTGTCCGGATTGGACAACCCGGCAAACAACTCCCAAAGTGTGTAGGAATTACAAAAGGAAAGGTAAAAATCCGTCAGGTCCCAGCCGGGCGCCGGGCTCTGCCCCGCACCCGGCGGCGGCCCCGACCCCCTGCGCGGCCGGCACACCGCCTCCGCGTCCCCCACGCTGAAGCACTGCCCGGACGAGGACCCCGGGGGGGGACACGTCTCCAGGGGCCTGGTGGTGGAGTTCCCTAGGAAAGCAGCTTTGCCGTGCCGGGGCTCGGTGCCGTTGTTGCGGCTGCCGCGGCTGCCGCCACTGCTGCTGCCGGGGGAGGGCGGGAGGGAGGGCGAGGGGGGGGCGAGGAGCCGGGGCGCGGGGGGCGCCGGCTCCCCCATGCCCGCCAGCAGCTCCGGCTCCGCGGGCTCCGGCTTCTCGGGTGGCGGCTGCTCCTTCTCTCCGGTCCCCGTGAATTTGGCCTCGGCGCAGAACCACAAGTGATCAGAGAGCAGGACCGTGAAAAACAAGAGCGATGCCAGGGACAGTCGCCATTTCTGAGCCCTCTCTGAATCCGTGAAGGGTTTCTCGTTCTCCCGGGGTGCGAACCAGATTTTTAAGCCGTCATCATACTGCCGACTACACATCCAAGCACCCCTGGTCATATTTTGGGAACGCACAGCCCTGGCCGACTCCACCGTGAGGGCTCCTTTGCCAGTGTCACCACAATATGCATTGACTTAAAAGATTGGGGGGATTTTCTTGTCTGCCTTCCCTTCTCTCTCTCGCTCTTTCGCTCTCTCCCTCTTCCACTCTCCCCCCTCTCTCTTTCTCCCTCTTCTTTCTTTCTTCCTTCTTTTTCTTCCTCTGAGATAATGTTGGTTTTCGCCGGTGGCTCTACCTTGGTCTCACCACAAGAAGCAGCCCCAGTCCATCCAACGCGGAGTGCCGTGGAGAAGATAAGAGCAATAACGCAGAGAGAGGAGGAGGGAGAGGAGATGGTGGTGGTGGTAGTGGTGATAGTTGGTGGTGGCAGGGCTGCGCGACTGGTCCTTTGCCCCTCTCACCCAGGCATGGTCAGATCGCAGCTCCCCATCTCCCTCCTGAGAAAAGCCCACTGCCTCCGGACAACCGCATGCCGCGTCCCCCGCTGCCGACGGACGGCTCCGGGAGGGCTCCTCGCCTCTTCTTCCTCCCTGCCGCCGCCGCTGCTCCTCTTCTTCAGCCCCGAGCCGCGGCACAGATGCCTGCACCGCTGTCTTAGTCTCCTCTTTCTTCTCTCCCCCCTCCGCTCTAACTGGAGAGACGCTGCTGCAAGGCTCCCGGAGCGCTGCTGAGGATGCTGAAGAGGAGGAGGAGGAAGAGGAAGAGGAGGAGGAGGCTACCGGGGCCGCCGCCGCTGCTGCTGGTGACAATGGGCTGCGGCTGCCGCCGCTGCTGCCGCCGGGCGCGGTGTCCCCGGGCGCACGGGGCGGAACTGCCTGGCTGGGGGCCCCCGATGGGCACAGGCATCTTGGGCCCCTGGGCTAAGTTGCCGCCATCTTCGTCCTGGAGAAACACTTTTTTGGGGGGAGCTCTCCCTTTTGCGTCATCTCCTCCCGCGCCGAGATCTCTCTATCCTGGCGCATTGGCAGCAGCAGCCACTCTGTCTCCTCCTGCCAGAGGAGGAGGAGGAGGAGGAGGTGGGAGAGGCACTGGGGACCACATGGCCCCTCCAAGGGGCTTCATCGGTGCAACTCTTTCTACTCATCTCACCGAAGGGACTGCTCGGTACCACTCTCCACCCCTCTCTCCTTCCCATTGTGACCATGGAACACCATGTCCATGCAGGATACTGTCTGGAGAGGTCTGTTGCCGTGTCTGTCCTTGTCATAGCAAATCACAAATATCATATGAAACTCCGGGCTCTGCATCCTGTCCGGTTATGGCCACACAGTAAAATGCCTGATCACAGCTGCCTGTCTTTCAGTCAGCAAGCTGGAAAGGAAAATGACCATAAACTCCAAGCTGTTCCCCCAGGAGATTTGCAGAACCTTGGTCCAGCACTTGAGCTGGGTAAATACTACCAGTCTGTGTGTGTCCCAGTTTAGATGTCAGTGCCTAGAGAGAAAGACAGAAAGGTCAGGCTTAGCTCTCCTGCTAGGGTGATGAATCGCTGATGATTTCCACTTGGACCCACAGCAGAGATCAACCACCTTCTGTCCTTTCTCTGTCCTGAGAAACTGTTAATGGCCCTTGAACAAGGTGTACAATGTATCCCAAAAGGTGACTTGTCATATTTTTTGGTTAAAAAAAGATTTTTTTTCTTAACAAACATGACCATGTATAAGCTGATATAGCTTGGTGATGGTTCTCAAATTCAACTTTGAAAGGTGTAGTGGAAAGAAATCTAAAACTAAACCATACCAGAGGAGAACAAAACCTGTACTGTTTCTGACTGCAGCTGTCGTTAACTGAGGGGTGAGCTTAGAAGGAATGTACTGAAATTTCTGTCACTTTGAGCAATAAATCAAGGCTAGATGTCTTTCAAAAGGAGACAGTATACCTCTAACAGAAGATGCAGACCCAAGGGAGGAATTGCAGAGAGAGATACTATGTCCTGTGTTATGCTGGGGTCAAAGTACATTATCATAATGGTCTCATCTGGCCTTAAAAGATCTTTGAGTCAAATACTACACTGAGCAGGAGTTATCTGTTGATTTTATTTTGATAGGCTATTTAAAGACACAGAAATAAGTGCTAATATTATAAGGAAAGGTCTACAGTACTCAAATCAGAATGCATGTTTGCAATTCTTAGTCACACCATCTGCTAATGGTACATTATTAATTTTGATCTTGAAGCTTTGATTGCAATGATTTGACACACTGGACCCTGTACTGAATCTGCCTTTTTGTAATGCTTTCTGTTCCAGGATGATACTGTGACCAAGCTCTTAAAAGGGAATCAGAATAACTTTACATCTCTAAAATGTAATGTCATTTATTTAGTTTCCTTTTGCTAGTTTGATTATGAATTTCGTGATAGAATAAAGGAACTGCAGCAGAAATACAGGACAAAAAAAAAAAGCTAAACCAAACCATACACAACTGGGATAAACAACAGGTTCCTGATATCAGGTTTGAGATTTTCAAAATGTGCTCTATTAAGATACGTGGCAGTAGCTGCATAATTATTCTGTGTTTGACAGCCAAACTTGGGGTGAAGAAAATTGGCATTGGGGTCTGCACCTAGCAAACAGGGTTAATTTATGTACTTTTTTTTTTTTAATATTGTTTCCCTTTTGTCCTGTTGGGAACATGAGAGGATAATAGGCAATTTTACAATCCACAAAAAAATGAGAAAAGTTCTTTATCTCCATAGTGGAACTTCAAGAGTTGGAAATGAAAACATTCTGGCATTCAAATCTCATCCTAACTTAATACACAAATGAATTCCTAAATCTGCGTTCCTCTGTATACACTTGTCTAAGATCAAAGTACATATACTCAATATGCTAGGATTGTTTAGATACACTTGACTTCTCAAAAATAATCCATTTTTGTGTCATGTCATATTTTCACACATTTCCCAACTTTTGCCTGGAAAAACAGTGAGAGTTCTTTTTCAACACCTAGCAACAAACTGTAATAAGACATTCAGTATTTTTGAAATGTATGCATCCTTGCTTTTCCAGTGGCAGTTTTCTGTAACAAAGAATATGTCACACAGAACTGTTGTTTTGTCTGTTGTGTTTTCCCCATTCCCTCTCCACCTAGCATGGTGAATAACTTGCAATGTTAGCTGCAATAGTTGGTTCCTGATGGATATGAACAAATGCAGTTCAGTTCTCTGGTGCCCCTTAGTGTTAGGTCTTGGAGCTCAAGGGAAAAAATAAGGCTATAAAATAATGCATGAAAACCAAGAAGCTGCATGTAGTGGAGGAAAGAATCTGAAACTGCTTTCTTTTTACTTTTTTCTTTTTCTTTTTACTGTAGCTGCTTTCTCTCAAAGTTCCTTCAATATTTTTTATCATAAATCTGATGTAAATAATGGCCATTTATTTAAAATAGCTTAACGAATTATATGAATGTGAAGAAAAGGGAAAAACCTTCCTCAAAAATACCATTACAAAAGTATGTACCCGTATTCATCATTCTTCTTAAATAACTCTAGTGGTGCAAAATACTCGTTTCACTTTGAAATTTCACTTTTTACTGGGAATATTTATTACTCTTGTTCCAAAGCTTGGCAAGTGTGAGGAACTCATGGAAATCTGCCTCTCTAGCTGGTGGAGTCACCAGATGTTTCACAGACGGATCTCCTTAAAGTAATGTAGTTCAGTGTCGGCTCTGCTGTATTGTGCTTTAATCAATACAATCAGAGCTGATGTTCTATAATTGCTTGACTCATAATATGTAAGATAGATGATCTATCAAGCAGTGAGGACAAAGTCCAATAGAATGAGCATGCACAAACTCAAGATACTTGAAGCTATTGTTTCACCTGCATACCATGTGTTTTCTTTGTGAAAATACTTCAGCTTAAGAAGTAGAAATATTTGACATAACATTTTAATGGTAATAAACTTGTCAGAATAGAAGGCTTTGCTGTTTCTGCCTAATATCACGCATACAGTAATTTTCTGCATTACTCTCTCGCATTACTTTGATTGTTGATTACAAAACTGTAATATCTAAAGAACTGTATGTAGGTCTTTCAGATGATTGTAACTGGTTTGAGAGCCACATCTTGTCTTTGTAATGCATATTCTTTATACAAGAAAAAACTTACCTTGTAATTGCTAAGCATAATTTCTTTTTGTAAAAAAACAAGGTATTTTTAAAAGAGTAGATTTCAGTTAAATTTTGGGCTGACTGGTTCTACTGATAGTAGCAATTGTTGCAACAATTATTAACAGAAATACTCAGTTAAACCCTTGCACTGGAGGCTCATCCAGCACTTTTAATACCAAGCTAGCATTATCAGGCCCTTTATTAGTTCCTCTTAATAATTCCTTAAAAGGTTAAACAATTTGTATTCTACAGGAATATCTATACAGTCTTCATAGGCAAAAAGATATGTCAAGTATGTGGTTTAGCATCCTCACAGTTGTATATTTTTTGTTTTATTTTGATTTCTTACAACAAAGTTTGGGTATTATATTTCCCAGTACTTGGGAGGGGAGTCAGAGCTTTAATTATCTGAATCCATTTGATAATATCCATGACGATTCTAAGACACAAAGAAGTTAAGAGCACTGTAGAATTCATTTTATTTCTCATCACATTCCTAATGTTTTAGATTCCTATTCAGTATTTTTTGGAAAGCTGAATTACTGTGAGAAAGCTTCAGGCATCTAGGCCTGATTGCCCCAAAGCAATGGGAAATTTATGTTAATGTCATCAGGCACAGAAGCTCCTAATCCCTGTTCGAACTGCACTAATTCAGATTTTAAATTCATGCAGGCTCTTTTTTCCTGCTTTCCACATTTCCTTCAATTTTGCCCCTTTGGCTTGATTTTTTTCATCCTTTCTTACCGAGTTAGAGGATTAACTATCACCCACTAAGTTATAAAAGTTTGTCAGACTGAATTTTAAAAGGTTGTGCACTACAAACTTCAAAGATACTGATGTTGTTAATTTGATTGAATTATCTTGCAGATGTTTGCTCAGTATCCTATGAGACTTCTTCCTAGAGAATGAGAACATATATTTGTTTGTTGACATTATCAGCCATGGAACAATGAATGGATAACATAGGGAGTCCAATAATTTCTCTCCAAAAATTGTAGGTATCTTTATCATGACATCTTTATAATGAGAGCTCAGTCATAATATTACATCCAGCTGGTATATTTGGGCATGAGCCGAAATGAACTGAGGCTATTCTTCATTAACTGAATCCATCAAACAAGTGAAATATAACTTTTGCACATGTCTGCAGCAGGAAAAAGATAATATAAATGTCTTGCGCAAATTAGCCTATGTCTGTTAAAAGAAGGTCTGATCCACGGCACGCTGAGATCAGGGAAAAGATTGCAATGGGTTTTTAACCAGGTTTGTAGAAAGGAAATAGACAGAAGAATAAAGATTCACCCCATATGACGATGAGAGAAAATGGATTGAAAGCACCACCAAAAGGTAGATTACAGCTTTTGAAACGGTTTTTTCCTATTTTCCTTCTCTAACTAATTGTAAACACTTCCTGTTTTCTAATAAATGTTATAGCCTGATTATGTGGTTAAGTTTTTACAGACATCAAAGACATCTTTTTAATCTTTTCTGCTTGGTTGTTTTATAGGTATCCTAGCCCTTCCTTGTGTCAAAATTCACCTCGTAGGAAAAAGAGAATACTTGATTTTTCTCAGAAATATTTTATTATATTTTTTTTTAAATATGTGTGCACTATGTAAAAAGTCTTAGGTTTTGCTTGATCAATCAAATAGTTTTTATTTGCTCTCTCTCAGCCTCACCAAAAGGGGGAAAAAAAAGTACTTTCAGAGATAACCTCACTTCCATTCATAGTCTGGTTTCCTGTTGAGGCATGTTACTGTAGAATGTTTTTTATCAGCTTGAACTACAATGCCTACATTAGGTAGGTTTTTTTGGGGTGCACTGATATGATCTTGCTATTCCAGAATTCACACTAACTTGTTTGTGGCCCTGTGTTTACCCATGTCTGTGGTATGAAGAATGTGGAAAAAAAAGAACTAATTTAGAAATAATGCATGCTACCAAGTAAACCTCCCCGTTTTTCACCCCACATTTTATTCCACATTCCTGGGAAACATACCATCCTAGAAAACTCTTTTCAGACTGACCATATGAAAGTTTGGTAATATCTTTGGTAATATGTTTTAAGTATTCATGGCCGCAGAGTAAATTTTAAATGCATGACAGCGTGGGCATGCAAGAGACATGCACACATATAGGGGTTTCTTCTTCTTCTTCCTTTGACCAGAAAAAACTCCCTACTACTGAAACATACATAATTATGTATAAATTTGATATAGAGCTTGACTATAGATTGAATAATTATCATTGTAACATACATATATATATCTGAAAATAAACAGTTTTCAGCACTTTTCATGTCATCTAGCCTTAGCTATGTAGACTTAAGCATCCAGTCAAAGTTTATCCTTTCATCATCTTACTAATAAAAAATACAGTTACCTTCAGAGCACAGCTTATTCCATCCTTAAATAGGTTTCTAAGACAGGCACTCTTGTATGGCCAGTCATCTTCTGTCATCTCTTTACACTGATTATGGAAGAAATCTCCCTGATTAACTTTAAATTAATGCTTATCTAAGGTGGTTTTGGCTGAGATAGAGTTAATTTTCTTCAGAGTAGCTAGTACAGGGCTATGTTTTGGATTTGTGCTCAAAACAGTGGTGATAACACAGGGATGTTTTTGTTATTGCTATGCAGTGCTTGCACAACATCAAGGCCTCTCACCCCACTCCACCAGCGAGCAGTTTGAGGGTGCACAAGGAGCTGGGAGGGGACACAGCTGGGACAGCTGACCCCAGCTGATCAAACGGATATCCCAGACCACATGGTGTCATACTCAGCATATAAAGCTGTGGGAAGAAGGAAGGGGGGAATGTTTGGAATAATAATGTTTGTCTTCCTAAGTTACCATTACACCTGATGGAGACCAGCTTTCCTGGGGATGGCTGAACACCTGCCTGCCGATGGGAAGTTGTGATTGAATTCCTTGTTTTGCTTTGCTTGCATGTGTGGCTTTTGATTTCCCTATTAAACTGTCTTTATCTCAACACATGATTTTTCTCACTTTTACCCTCCCAATTCTCTCTGCTATCTCACTAGAGGGGAGTGAGCGAGCAACTGCGTGGGGCTGTGTTGCTGACTGGGGTTTACACATGATATTATTGCACCCAGCTTATAATATCTAAAAGATATGCAATCATTTTAAGTTAATCAACCAGGTTTTTGGCCTTGTCTTTGTGTCCTACAAAAGAGTCTTCACAGGAAAAAAGCTGCAGATGAGTGTTGAAATACGTATGTGAGACTTTTTTTATCTTTCCTTTCATACCATATTTTGTTGTTTACTAGTAAAGCAGACATGAATGCCATACATTGACAGTCGTTATTTTTTAAGCCCGGTCAGATCCTTTTCCGTCAAATTGTAACATCCTTCCTTCTGCCAAATGGCTGCGATGCCATCTGCCAGCAAGGGAGAGAGAGGGTGGTTTTTTTCTCTCTGCCTTCCAGGGTTATTCCTGTGAAGAAGGCATGTGACTCAAGTTGTAGGATGACTCAAGCTCTTATGGTCTTTTCGGAGTCATCCCACAATCAATTTAATGTGTCTGACCTGAAGGCAAATGTCTCCTTTTGTCTGCAACATCACCAGCAATTTTATAAACTTTGGCTTCTGTTTCATATGCCTTGCAAGAGATTCAGAGAACTGAGTGCGGGCTGAAAACAAAGAGCTCCCAAGATTTTCTTCTATTTCCACTCTTTAGATGGGTCATGATTCTGGCAAAGTATACATTCCTTCTTCCTCAGCATCTTTGTTTATAAACAGGGGAGACTGGGAGAATTGGGTAATGCTTGCAAACTGCTGTTTTAAATAGTAGAAATAATTAATTTTCCTCTGGATGGGCTACTATAGGTCAGCACAATGTGTTATTTCTTATCTCATTAGCTCCTAAGGACTGAATATTTGTTATTGTTTCAAAGAGCTTGCTCTCCCTTTCTGAGTGACATACATATCTTTGTGTGTTACTACAAAAGGCATCCCATTCAGATCATTCTCAATCTTAGAGTAAATGAACAGTGTTTCTCTTCTAATTTTCCAGTAATATATATTACTCGACATTTGGTGATATGTTACATTTTCGTTACATTGAATTGCTGGAAAAGGGGACTTTATTTGCATGGGTTTTTTCTTGTCGGGGGAAGACAGAGAAAGGAAATTTAATTATACTGGGTACTTTAATCTCCTAATTAGTTTCACCGGGTCTTAGATTTAACTCTTACATTCTGTTGAAGTTCATTTTTCTTCTCTTTCCTTTTATCTTGCTCTCTTTTTTTGCTTCTGGAGACAGCCCTGATGGCTGGCTGTGTCTGTCTAACACTCACTTCTCCCATAGCGCCAAAGCAAATACTGCTTCCAGCCTGTTACCTTACACATTCTGAGCTTTGCAAGGGATAGGCAGACAGACTCTGCCTCTAAGTACCACCATTATAGCTATAATTTTCTTGAAACCACAAACAGGGCTGGTCCAGGGCCAGTGGAAGTGCACTGTATGCTGCTGAGGTGACTGCATGCTCTCCGAGTTCACAGATCATAATTTTATGATGTGTTGGCTAGCTCTGCTGCATAAGGGCTCCATGAAACAGTAAGGGAAAATACCACAGAAGGGCAATGATCTTCAGCTCCTTTCTGGTATTCCTCCAAAAAATAGTTCAGTTTCACTGTTATTAGGGTTTTTTAACATCTCTTATAATTACTTATAGTAAGCAACTTCTTGAAATCCTGAATTATAGATCCCTTTTAGTAAAAAAAATGCAAAAAGGTAGTGGGAATCACCACTATATGTTAGATACCTAAATTAACACTGAAAAAGAGGGAATTCAATAAAGATAGCTAATCTCTAAAGTCCTTCATTTAGTCGGTGTAGACAGATAGGATGCTTTGAAAGGAATAATTTTAATTAGGCCCTTCTCTACATCATCCTGCAGGAGAACCTCTGTCTCTCCTGTCTGTTCACTGAGCCTCAGGAAGGAGCTGGTTTAGCTCCTAAAGTGAGCTTAAGACTGCTCTGCAGAGTCTCTGATGTGCAGGGCACATAAATTAAAATCATGAGAAGGTGTAGTAAGTGGTTGATAGACATAGGATCGGGAAGGGTGAGAGTGTTATGACAGTAAATACATAGTTAATGAATAACCAGTGGGGAGATCATAATTCATATCAACATTACTGAAACTTGGAGAAACCCTTTTGAAATGGAAAACCACTGTTTTTCTTTTTCCTTTTTTTTTTTTTAATAAATATTTCTGGCTGCCTTATTTATTGGCTGCTCTAAAAGTCACCCTCCTTCTTCTCAGTCTGAACTTTCTGCAGTGACTAGCTTGAATGAAAAGACAGATTTGGGTGTTCAAAACAGTGAAACTTGTGTTGCTCATAAAAGTTGTCAGAGCAGACCAAATTAAATGATGCTTTGACTTACAGGTTTTAAATTTACCACTAGAGTGAATAAAATCCTCTCTTAGGGAATTTCAAAAGCAAAACCAGCATAGCTAGGTTAAGAAGTGGCATAAAGAATGGACAAGAAAAATGAAAAATTTATTTGCTTTATAGATAGAGCGATATGGAGAACTCTATGTCATATGGAGAAATTCCATCCAGAAATGTGGAGTTAGGACTTAAAAATTTCATAATTTTTTATAGCCTTCTGGCAGAAATTTGATTTCTTAATTGCAATTTATCTACCCCTTGGATGACGAAGATACAGATGAATAAATGATGGAATATTTTTAATATTAGGTATGTCAAAAAACTTCATAAGATGTTAAAAGTTAACAGATGTTTAGACAGTATGTAGGTAACTGAAATGTTTATGATATGCTCCATAGGCATAAAGCCAGTCTATGTACTTTACATAACTTCATTTTAGAGGCTTTGTCATATTTCCTAGGTAACTTTTGCCATCCCGGGGTACTATAATAATATAACCATGTACACTGGTGATTCCTGGGGGAACAGGAACTATTTTTTAGTAGCTAATTATATCCCAATGAAGAATCTTCTCCTACTTGCCAAAAAAAAAAAGAAAGGTTCTTTCAGGGTACTTCAGAGCATGGAAGCTTAGCTTTCCATTGCCAAAATTATTTTGGAGATGAAAATTAAAACTTTCAGTTTCAGAGGTGCATTTGGGAATGCTGCTCCTAATTTATTGTACAAAATTGTACAAGCCTGTGGGTGGTTTGCCCCATAAAAATCCAATCTCCAAGCTTCCTCCATCTCCCCACAATTTACCTCAACACCAAAGATAAATTTTCAGGCAGGCACACCTCTGTATGGGGGAAAGGAAATTTATACATTTATTCCTATACAAAATATATACTATACAAACTAAAGAGCAATTATATACACGATATTAACACACTTCTACCACCCCTTCAAGCCCCTCCCACAATCAGTTCAGGAGAAGCCCTCAGGCTGATAGGTAAGCAGTCTTTCTCTCATTGGGGTATCACGGAAAAGAGTTCCTTCTGACCACCCCTAAAAACAGTCCTTCCTCCTTGGTTGATGAAGATTTCCTCCCAGGGGTAAGATGCTGTTTTGAGTTCTTACCCTGAACATGCCTGCTACTAGTTGGTTCTCTCACTTTTCTCCAGCTGCTGCAGCTTCAATTTTGGTAGCCACGTCCAAACCCAACGTATGGCACCTCCGAGCCTGATTGGCCCGTCTCCAATTTCGCCTGGAGTTTTTTCTTCTCCTGGCACCAAGCTTCTTTCAGCCCTTCCTCCGTGGGTCAGCTTAAAATACTAAGCCTTACATCCACCCCCCACCTAGAGTGTGGGGGGAAAAAGGCCCCCTAGCTAGCTACAGGCATCTGGTCCAGTTATGAGCTGTCCCGAGCTCTGCAGTCTGACTGCAGGGGTGAAAGGGCTTGGCCTCCTTGCAAGGGGCTTACCTCTGTCCCTCTTGCCTCAACAGTTGTGAATCTCTCTCTCACATATCTATTCTCGGGAAAAGATGACAAAGGTAATCTGCTCTTGACTGTTATCCAGTGTCACAATGTATGCCACCACACACCATGAATTACAAAACATTTGAGCCACTAAGCTAAAAGCACAAATCTAAAGTGAATTTAGGAATTTCTTTTCCTTCTACACATGTAAACATTTGTCCTAGTTACAGGGGCTGGGACCGGTTTATCACTATGTGGGTATAACCAAAACTGTGTATTCTATACCCTCTATGTCATTTCTGATGGACTGTTAACAATGGACCATTTGCAGCAGCTGCCCAGGGCACACCTGACACCTCAGGCTACAAGCTGGGTCTCAAAGAACCCTGTGAGAAGTGTTTCTTTGTCTTCACACCAATGACTCATCTGTGATAACTCCCCTCCGTGGAGGCATTAGCACCTTCACACCCAGCCTGAGGGTCATGTCTGCTAATGGGCCATACTGGACTGGCGTAATAGGCAGCTGCAACACCTAGACATCAAAGATTCCAAAAATATCCCACGATATCCCATAAATCACCCATTGTGAAACTCCCTGCCCTGGGGGAGGTACTGGACATTCCCACCTGAACCTGAGCATATATAATCTTAGGGTTTTGGGATTTCTGGGACCACTCGTCAGATCCAGAGGAGGACCAGAACTCCAACAGGACTGCCACTGCCACTCTCGACAAGACTGCGATCATCACTTCAACAGAACTGCGACCATCACCTGGACTAACAGGATTTCCTTTCCTTTAACTATGTATCCAGGGGGCCAACGTGGTGCTCAGCACAGAGGTTGACAAACACTGTTCTGTTCTTGTCCCAGGGTGATGGGGTCATACATCTGTCTTTATGGGTTAAAGCTAGTTTTTCCTCTGTATCATTGTATTTATTGTAATCTTTTTTACTAAATTGTAACTCTGACTTGTAATCTCTCTTGGGTTGGGTTCATTTTTCCCACCAGTTTACTTTTAAACTGGCACACCATTCCAGGCAACTTTCACAGTAGAGGATTTAGATTTGTCCATCTTCTGCTTTGAGGGTTTGATGAATGAGCTTCATCCTGACAAAATATTTCCATAGATGCTATGCAGATATTGTCCAAACATACTTAATTTTAGGCAGCAGGAAAAGCATGGGAATATAAAACAATCCTAGGACTGACAGGGGAACTCATCATCCTCAGTTTTTCGAATTTAGTAATTCTTCACTTCCTAAATTAATGAATGTTTGTGCCCCTAGGAGGGGCAGAAGCATTCTGTATGCAGGAAAAAGTGGTTCTGTCATTATTCTAATGTTACAACAAGCAAACTTACAGTACAGTTTTAATACATAAACATAAAAAAAATAAAGGAGAAATAAGGTTCTGCTGATATAAACGTGGCTAATCAATTACTACGTTGTTTCTCTCACTCAGGCTATAGGAATTTTCTAAGTGGTGTCTTTGTTCTCATTCTAAACATGGAGGAGTATTCAGAGTGGATAATAGACAGTCCGGGCCTTATTAATAATTCAAGCATTTATATTTTCAATTATGTTCTTAATTACACAACAAACTAAACAACATTAATTTTGAAAGGGCTGCATAATTCTTAGATGTATTTCTGTACAAATATCTCAGTGAGACATCTGCCCAGATAAATATTTCTCAAAGCTTTCCCTTAAATCTAAGCTAGCAAGGTGGGCAGAGTATACGATTTGATATTAATTAAAGCTATCTGCATTAATTTACAAAAAACTAATTCCTCTGCCAGTATAAAGCTTGTATTTCTTGTTATACTTTACATTTCCATAAATAAGCTAATTGTATCCCTGCCTCTTTTTAACCTGTTGTTCTCCTAGAAAATATATGTATTCAGAAAGATTAGTCAGAAATACAGAGTTGAAGTCCCTATCATATTACAACAACCTTCATCTCCATGTAATCTCTGTCGTCATGCATCCATTTTAATTTTTTTCTGCAGATTTATGTCCTCCAAGTATCAGACTCAAGGCTACTGATGGACATTTATCAGAAAAGTTTGTTGCTGAGGAACTGTAGTTTCAAACTTTCCCCAAGAGAGAAAGTTTCCTTGTGGAAAACATTTAACAAATATGCATGGAGGGCCCTCAATTTTCAAACATAGTAACATGTAAAGATTATATATGTTTTAAATGAAGATCTGAGAATACAATTAATGCAGAAGAAGTGAATAGGTACTTTAAGTGGGTGAACTTATAGGGACATAAGATGAGACGGAAAATTAACTTCTGGTTTGTTTTTTTTTAAATTTCCTGAAAAATTTGGAACAAGATTTTGGTTTCTCTGTCGTACTTCCAAACATGTTTTTTAAAGCAATTTGTTTGTTTTATAGAAATAATACTTTGGGTTACAGTTCTAGAAACTAGCCTGATTAATTCACCTCACTGGACCCTACTGGCTTTCGTTCTTATTAGCACCCCATTTTTACTAGGTTTGCCAATATGCCACTGTTCCTGAGTAAACATATAAGGCCAAAAAGCACCAATTATTAATTAAACTGTTTTGTTTGAGCTCATGCATCCATTTAGCTAGTTTCCAGTGCAAACATTTACAGGAAATTAATGATGACATAGAAAATACAGAGAAATATTAGTTGGAAAGGCTTTCTAACTGAGAAAGAAAAGCCACATCCGGTGTCTTGTCTGACCAAACATGTTTGGACAGCATAAAATTTCTGAATAAGCTATCAAAAGTAGAAAGTATTGATTAAATAAATATTAACAAGGAACATTTCAGGAAGCCATGATCAGTTAAAAAATCTCAGACATGAAAAACAAATAATAAATAGCTAAACAGTAATATTCATGAAGACCCAATTCCACATAAACATTTTGTCAGGGATTTTCTAGTTATTCCGTCTGTTTCCACTACTTCTGTATAAATTAATCTTTTTCCTCTCTGCTGATGAAAATACACATCTGACATCATTTTTCTCCCATACCTCCCTCCCCCCGCCCCACTTCTTTTCTCTTTCTAAAGACACTCTCTAAAAGCAATGCTCCTTGAATAACAGGGCACTTCCATTATGTGCTCATAAAGACAGTTTGCCAGACTTTTTGTGTGAGCAGAACCACTGAAATGCTCTGTAAGGATTCTGAGTAGAACACCTTGTAGTACTCTAATTTAAGGTTTATAAATTACTGAACAGTCCGTACTAGTGAGGAGTAGTTGCAGACACGGTGTTAACAGCTCCTTTCTTCACTTCTCTTATCCAAGAATCATTGTTAAGAGATTACCTGTTTTGGAAAACATATTTGAAATTATTCATGCACTCCACTTATTCCTTCCAAGAATACACTGGTCCTATTTCTATAACCATCTCTGCTTGGACTATGAGTACTAACTACACGATGTACATTTCCCTGACAGTTCTGTGCTAAGATTATGAAAGCTTGTTCTCTACCCATCCTTGATATTACATTCATAGTCTCCCAAAGCAGAGTATCCTTTTCCAACTGCTAGTCAGCTGGCACAGGCCCTGTGATTTCACAAAATGTATTGCACAAGACTTACATGCTGTCCTTTGGCCTATACACGGCAGAAAAGTTTTGTCTACACGTACCACATGCCTAAGTCAACAGGATACAGGCGATACCTGTTGTTTGCAATACCTATTGCATACAATACCTGTTGTCTAGAACAGAGATTTGGCACTCTGGTGGCAGTGCCTCACTAGTGGGATGATATGTGGGACAGCACATATCATTCTTTTTATGCCAAATAAAGCTTGCAAACCATTATGACAGAAGCCATCATAGCTAGACAAGATCCTTCAATAACCCCATGTCTGTGATCTCTGTACTTAGACAACCTCTGCCAAGACATCTGCACATCACAGTAGACAGCAGCCTCTATTTTAAGAAAGGCTTTAGGACAAGTCTGAACTATGCATAACCTTTACTTTAAAAAAAAAATCAATATTTAGGAAGAGGAAAAAGCATGCAGGAAAGCCATACAGATTTTGGAAAATCAATAAAACGTAATGTAAGGGGCAATGTATGGTGTCTTTCATATCAGTCAAGGCAACTGGTCTGGGCATGGCACCAGCACTGTGATAGACACCTGTTTGGAAGAAGTCACTGAGGATGTACCTTTGCCACTCTTTCCAATGAGGTCAGGCCCTCTTTGCAGTGTAAGAATTCTCAGTGAGGGATAGAATCTTAAATCTCATGAAGGGATTTTCTTCCTTTCTTCCTCTGACCTTCAGTTGATGCCTTGAGCCACTCCACTCCCTGCCATGATCAACTTCTTAAAGAGGAAGTGGTTTTACCCTGTACTCGACACTAGTGTGGTCACACCTCAAATCCTGTGTTCAGTTTTGAGCACTTCATGACAAGAAAAACAATGAGGTGCAGGAGCATGTCAAGAGAAACCTGAAAGGAGGCTGTATCAAGATCAGCGTTAGACTCTTCTTCCAAGTAACAAGTGACAGGACAAGAGGAAATGGCCCCAAGTTACAACAGGGGAGGTTTAGGTTAGATATTAGGAAACCTTTCTTCATGGAAAGGGTGATCAAGCATGGGAATAGGCTGCTGAGGGAAGTGGTGGAGTCACCATCCCTGAAAGTGTTAAAATAACATGTAGATGTGGCATCTGGAGACATGGTTTAGTGGTGAACATGGCAGTGTTGAGTTAATGGTTGGACTCAATGATCTTGGAGGTCTTTTCCAACCTTAATGATTCTTAAGACAGTCTAGAGTGGCCAGTGGGTCATTTCATATGGGCTGCAGCTTTTTCTGTGAATTGTTTTCTTGGAGCCATTTCTGGCCCTTCCAGGCCAGACTCTAGAGTAACCCTGTGGTTGTCCTAAGACCAAGAGATGGGGTAACACAACATGTTTGAGGGAAGAGGGTGGAGACAGAGAATAGGCTGTGCTAGCAGCAATATTCTCCAGGTGGAGACAAATTCAGGAAAGACTTTTTTTCTAGGTACACTTCTTCTAGGAGCATGTGGAAGAAATGTGCTGCTGTATAGCTGTGATGCACAGCATAATTTTGAAAGATGATGATGGCCTCAATCAGGTAGAGTGCTCGGTTGCGTTGTTTGCTGCATGTTTTACAGCATTGACTCAAATGAGTCAATGGGAGGTCTTGGTTATTCTTCTCACGTTTAGCTAACAGTTTTCTTGTTGTTTTTCTTTTGAAACTGTTAAGACTAGCACAAGACCATTTATTCTAGATGAAATTGCAGCACTAGTTTGTATTAGAGAATTATAATATTCTCTATTTTTTTTTGCATATGCAGCATAACATGTTGATAATTTTTGACACAGATGCACACTGAGTTGTCTGCAGTGATAACCTGGTGCATTTCTCAATGCAGTTAAGTTTTCAGTCCTGTGAATTATTTGAGGGGTTTTTTTGCATCCAAGGTGCATTGTTTTGTATTTGAGTTACATTAAATAGAAATTTAATACTGCTAATTAGAAAATAGACATTTTGTGCTGTGTTCAAGTAGATAATTGATGTCATCAGTATTTATTCTGTTTTTCTTTCATCTTGACTGCCCTGTTAAACTTTATCCCTTTTGGCAAACATAAGGAAATCTTGAAGACCAGCACCAAGAATGAAAAAAGATGTGATTACTACCATAAAATGTGTGTTGGTAGAGATAAAGATGAGGATATTCTAACACTTGATATGGCTATGCTTCCACACAAAGAGAATTAATCACTTTACACAACTTAGAGTAGATGAACCAGTACATATGACCGCCTGGAATCTAAGACCAAAGACACAATAATTCAATAGTTGTTTTGTTTATTGACATCTCAGCAGGACACAGAAAACTGATGCTCAACTGTTTTCAATTAGTCTCCAGTCTGACTAGACTGGAGACTTTTCTTGCACCCATCATTCTGGGAGGAGAAAATTAGCTAACGCTCAGAATGTTAGAAGTACATATATGAAGATATGTAAATTCCATATTAAATAACATGCATCTGACTCAGCTGAGTTTATTTTACAAAGCCTATTTAGTTTCATTTGAGTATCCACCACAAACATACAAAAAGACACATTCTTCCTTTGTATTTTTCTGAGCCTACAGAGCGGTTGCTTCCCCTGTGAACTCTTAATTCCTGAGCACTACTTGAAGGTTGGGGTGGACACATAATTTACAAACCTGAAAGGAAAGATGAAAGATCATGTTCATAAAGGGCTTTACCTCTGCACAATCTTAGTAAAGGATGAGTGTAGCACTAAATCTGATGAGAAACTTGTTTAAACATATCTTAAAATGGCTTTTGGTGGTCTCTTTGTAAACACATGTTTCTTCTTCCCAAGACCCCCCACGGTAGTGTTATCTCAGGAATGTCCTGGGAAGGTGTCCTAAGGTATTTCCCATTGGACCTTGTTAACCCCTTCCTGTGATTGGGTGTTCCTGTAAGCCCCTTGAGACTTCTAATTGGTTAACCTGTGATTCTCCCTAACCCTATAAATGTAACAACCCCCAGCAATAAACACTCTCTTGCCTCCTCTCCTCGCCCGGTGTGCTGTCTCTGTGCCTGCCATGGAACCACGTGGGTGCTGGGGGGAGGGGAGGGCACCTCTCCCCTCCAGGCTTGGGGCCTGAGAAACCCCTGAGGAAACCCCTGGAGTTCCCTTTCCCCGTCCCTCAAGACGTCGGAATGGTTCTTCAGATGGAGATGGAACTAGAGCTGGGCTCCCCCACGTCGTGGGTGGGGAAACGGATCCAGAGACAAGTTTATTTGGAATCAGTCCCCTGATTTTTTAATTTTCTTTTTTAATTTTTTAAAAATATTTTCTTTCCTCATTTTTTAAGCTCTGCAAATATAGCTTTAGGATTTATAATGTATCTGTTTTTTTTAAATTGATTTTTTCCTAGTCATGCTCAACTGTATGACACAAAACGTTTAAGTGAGCCACTGAATTTCATAACCTTCCGTAACGCAATTGCCCCAAACAGTCTAACTTCCTTGTATTTTATCTAACCAGTCAGCTGGATCAATTCGTCTTTTTTTCTGCACACCTAATTATTTTGGGAATGTACAGCATCTCTACTTGTCAAGTATTAGCTCTCATTTTGGTTTCATTTAACTTCTGGAACTCCTCTAATAATACCTTCAAATATGTCTTCAATCATGTTCAAAAATTTTCTATTTTTGCTCTTTCTTTCACATAGGTGAAAAATCTCTACAATTTTTACAGATGAACGATTTTTTAGGGGGAAAACGTAGTGAAGGAAATTAACTCTTCAGAATTATAACATTTGTGAGTGCTAAAATCCCAAGCAGAGAGTACTGCATTGGTTTTATGAAACAAAAATGGAAACACATTTGGAAAAAAAAAAAAAAGAAAGGAACAGACTAAGAAACTAGCAAAATGCTTTTCATAATAAATTAAGATTTTAGAAGCAGTTTGACAAAAAAAGATTTCTAACAATATATAGTATGATGGGGGGAAAATTAGTTCGAATCAGAATCACGTCATGTGAATTACATGACTATATTTGCTTTTGTTAGTTAAGTTTTACTATTTGAGACATCTGCTCATGAATTTGATGGATGATGGACATTTGTTGAAAGGAACTAGATGATTGCCTAGCTGTTGCTAAGAATCATGTTTGACATAATTCCTACTGAAATTTCTAAGGGTGTTTTAAAATTTTGAGTTGATACTTAACACGCTTAAGTAAAATTATTCTCACAGAAGTTCATGTTTTGGACTGGCAATTAAACATAGTAATTATTACAGAGAAAAACACACTTAAGCTCTTAATTCACTCTTGTATTCCATAAAAGGAGATATGCACGTATCTTTCTTTTTTTTTCCCCCAGTCATATACATAGAAATCAAAGCTAAAAAAGTCAAGCTGGTCTTTTAAATTATTAAAAAATCATTATGATTTCTGATTTTCTGTCAAGACAGACAACTAAACGCTTTTTGCCTAGATGTGTAACATCTGAATTTGATCAGGCTGATTCCTGAGTTATGATTCATTTGATCAAATGCAGACCTTGCACATATTTATATCTGAGCTGGTCAACTTTGGGTCTATCCATAGTCACTGCAGAGAAATAGGCACTTTAATGGTAAAATGTCTTTTCCTGAAGTAGATATCTACACCTGTTTGGATGAATCACACTTTGACAGTGTTTGTTTCTCCCCATTGACTGTAAGTTAGTCTTCAGTGATGTGTATGGATGCAGATGTTCTACACTGACATTAAAAAAAAATCAAATGAAAGTGAATTTTATTCTGCTTAATGCTGTGGGTTAAATTGCATCACCAGTATAGCCTATTTTAGCCAATACTAGCAATAAAAGCAGAGCATACTTCTTGAAGATTTATTTCTATAGTTTTTAATACAGAAGAATTTCAGGTAAAGTCCAAATAAATTTTAACTTAGGAATATATAACCTCACTCCTTAGAATCATTGTATTACAGAAGGACTGAGGTAAGACTATAGTGGTGTCAGCCACGATGAACCAAGAGAGAAGAATGCCAACTTTTAAGAACAAAATACCACCTGAAAATATGTGTTTTGTGCACACTGTGCTCTCTGTAGGGTGTGGGAATTTTTGTGTGTTTCTTTTGTCCTGTATGCAATTTTAAGGAAACTTGTGTCCAGAGATAGTAATAACAAAATAAGCCAGATCTTAATTCCACTGTAAAATAAAATGCTGTTTTTTAAATGATGTACATTGCTTTATTAGTGCTTTTTTCCTACTAATATGAAACATTTTCGGATATGAAAATCTATATGAAAATCAATATGATCAATATGAATATCTTTACTAAAAGATATGAAGGGTAATACACTACAGAATTAAATTTGAAAATTAAATTATTTTGTGTATTTTCATTTGTTTAAAATGGCCTTTACAAAACACAAATTCTTAGTTTCTACAAGTTTATTTTGTCAATATGAAAGATATCTGACTTTTAGTCATTCTGATTAACTGCACTAGATTTAACATAAAGATTTTAATATCTTAAAAATATCAAGATTATGGATAGCCTGACGTATTTTTACCCTAATCTTGGGAGGTGGTGAAGCAAAGATTTCTGCGAGCAAATTGATTACTCCTTCAAATCCCACGTAAGTTGTCATGGTGAGTCAGACCAATTATTTTGTTTGGAGTAAAATTTCCAGAATGTATCCATAAATTATGAGTCCTAGTTTAATTTTCTAATTTAATTTCAGAATTAGTATTTAAATAGGTATGGAACTTTTATGCTATAAATAATAAAAATCCTATCTTTAGGTGGTGCAACAGTAACTACAGGTTTTCAGATCCAAGTCGCTTTTGCTTCTGCAGTTACCCGTCTCCAGTAAATTCCAGAAGATTTCTGGTACTGTCTCTTTAGGCAGTATACATTATTCTACTTAACATAAGTAGACACTAGGCATGCAAAAGAGAGGAAGAATAAGACAGGCTGACAGGATGTGACACATATAAAGTAAAATGATATTTAGTCAAAATATTGCATGGTTCTTTTTTTTCCCCTCAAAATTCAGCTGAAATTGTCAATCGTATTCCTAGTTAATCAACATCAAATGAAATGCCAGTAATATAATACATTTTTTTTAAGTATTGATAAGATGCAACCTTTAAAATTTCTTGAAAAAACCCCACAATATTTCTGTATCATATGTTAAAATCTAGTTTGTTTTAAGTGATCATGTTCTATTGAAAGTTGATTTGAATTAAAATAATTAGAAGCATAAGATGATGTGAAAGAGGCAACAGTGCAGCCACCTAACATTGAACAGTGTCTCTTGTAATAATCAGTCCTAAGTCTGGGATCTGAGTAATACAGATGGATTTCTTTTTTCTTCAATTATTTAACCATTCATAAAAATGGATTTACAGGCAAATTAAAGTTTGGAGACCTGAAAAGACTCATGCAAATACTTATCTTACTGATAGACCTTCACTTTTCATCTTAGAGTATAAATAAGCATGATGTGAAGCATCCGAAAGGCTGGAAGCCCACTTGTCACCTATGTACTATCCATCATTCAACCCAGGGGCAGGGAAATAATGACTGCATAATGAACAGTCATCAGTCTCCTTAGTATCAGTGTTTCTTTTTATGGGAAGGTACAGAACTTCCTCTGTCCTGTCTTCACATAACTGCTCAGGCTCTACTGCCTGTGTAATATGACCTTGCCTGTATTTCAGAGTGGCTAGTTTGAAAGCTGTTTTTGGGAAGTGCCTATACAATTGGAATTCATGCAAAAAAACTCAATCCCAAACCCCAAGATGAGACAAGAGAAAAAGTTCAATTTCATATTCCAAAGTTTAAAATATTCCCCTGGGAAATATGAATTCAGAAGGTATTTGCAATGATTCAACACTGACTCTCTGGTAAGGCAGTCGAACACTCATAGAAGAATGCTCTTCAGTATAATGCTCTTCAGTATAAATTGCTTTTGGAAGGAACCAGTGGTCTTGTTTGTTGGGGTGATAGGTCACAGAGGGGATTTTCAAAGCCTTGTAAATGTCTGTGATATTATACCATATTGAACTGGTGTTAGTGATTTCGAAAATCACATGGCTTCATTTGCACCTAGGTGGAAAAGATTATTTTTAAGACATGTAATAAAAACACAATGAAACAATAATAATACTAATCAAAAGAGTGTAATGAATAATTTCAATAAGAATTTAAGAATAATTGTTCTTTCTAATACTACAATTTGTGAATTTGACTCAGAGAAAAGAGTTATTTCCTATCTCTAGTAAGAATTCGAAATGTGGTTTCAAACCCCAGGAGAAATAACTAATTTCCTGAATCCTGAAAGTCTTCTAAGCTTGACATTTTCAACAAGACACCTCTTCTCCGCAGGCTTGAGACTTCCATTTTAATCTTCACAAAGAAGGTCTCTCTTAATTCAAAAGTCACTAGCTGCTAGTCAGTAGTTGTGAGCTTAATGCCCCCCTCAGAGGAAAGCCCATCTCTGATGGACACAGTCTTAGCCATTTTAGTCCTCCTTATTATCCAAGCAGCCTTTAAATAATGGCCTATAAGTACCTGTTTTTGTTTTGTTTTGTTTTGTTTTTTTCAATAGCAGACCTCACACAAACTCTGACAATTCATTCTTCTCTTTGGAGCAGTTTGGCCACATTATTTCTTCAGCTTCAGCACAATGAAAATACTTACGTGAGCTGTCAGGGCTTGTCATTCGAATAACTCCTAAACACTTCACCACAGAAAGTAAAGCTCGGTGAATAATACTCTAACATTTGTGGCACATTGTCATGCATTCTGCGGTTGCCAACGAGCTAAATGGCAGCACATTTTACAGCCAGATGTGTCAAGATTTCATCTGCTTTGACACTGTCTCCCATAATATACTCCTGGAAAAGCTGGTAGCCCATGGCTTGGACAAGTGTACCCTCTCCTGGATTAGGAGCTGGCTGGAGGGTCGGACCCAGAGAGTGCTGGTGAATGGAGCTGCATCCAGCTGGCGGCCGGTCACCAGTGGTGTTCCCCAGGGGTCTGTGTTGGGTCCAGTCCTGTTTAATATCTTTATTGATGATTTAGATGAGGGGATTGAGTCCATCATCAGCAAATTTGCTGATGACACCAACCTGGGAGGGAGTGTCGACCTGCTGGAAGGCAGGAGGGCTCTGCAGAGGGATCTGGATAGACTTGAGAGATGGGCTGATTCCAATGGGATGAAGTTCAATAAAGCCAAGTGCCGGGTCCTGCACTTTGGCCACAACAACCCCCTGCAGCGCTACAGGCTGGGCACAGAGTGGCTGGAAAGCAGCCAGGCAGAAAGGGACCTGGGGGTACTAATTGACAGGAAGCTCAACATGAGCCAACAGTGTGCCCAGGTGGCCAAGAAGGCCAATGGGATCTTGTCCTGTATCAAAAATAGCGTGGCCAGCAGGAGCAGGGAAGTGATCCTTCCCCTGTACTCTGCGTTGGTGAGGCCACACCTTGAGTATTGTGTTCAGTTCTGGGCCCCTCAGTTCAGAAAGGATATTGAGGTGCTGGAGCGGGTCCAGAGAAGAGCAACAAGGCTGGTGAAGGGACTGGAGCATAAGTCCTATGGGGAGAGGCTGAGGGAGCTGGGGTTGTTTAGCCTGGAGAAGAGGAGGCTCAGAGGTGACCTCATCACCGTCTATAACTACCTGAAGGGAAGTTCTAGCCAGGTGGGGGTTGGTCTCTTCTCTCAGGCACTCAGCAATAGGACAAGGGGGCACGGGCTTAAGCTCCGCCAGGGGAAATTTAAGTTGGATATCAGGAGAAAATTCTTTACAGAGAGAGTAATCAGGCATTGGAATGGGCTGCCCAGAGAGGTGGTGGATTCACCATCCCTGGAGATTTTTAAACGCAGATTGGACGTGGCACTGAGTGCCATGATCTAGTAAATGGACTGGATTTGGACCAAGGGTTGGACTCGATGATCTCGGAGGTCTTTTCCAACCCAATCGATTCTATGATTCTATGATTCTATGCTTCTTCACTGTAATTCTAGGAAATCTAAGGTCCTGCTTCACTTATGTTCTAAAAGACAAGGCTAAGGATCAAAAATTTTCTCTCCAGAGATGATATGTGTGCTTTGATAAGTGCAAAGAGTTGATGTCCTGTTTTGCCTCTATTATCTAGTTGAAGATTCAGTTTTAGAAGCATTTACTAACAATAAATGAATGAAGAAAATGCCTCAAGATGTTCCTACTGTGATGGATTATAAAGCAGAGGGGGAAAAAAATCAGCCATCATATTTGTTTGGTCTGATGAAATCAGTTTCTTGGAAGGATTTCTACAGCTAATAAGATATGTGATTTTGAACACACCGTACTATCCCCTGCCAACACCAAACATTTCATGAATTGAAATTTTTTTTTTAAGAATAAGATCATACCTGGCTTTGTTGTCTCAGCCTGATTCTTTATTGCCTGAGTTTTGCCCATATTGTCTTTTGCCAGGGGAGACTTTGTATGGTAATTTCAAAATAAACCAGATAGTCCTACTTTCTTAATGTGAAACATAAAGAAGAAAATATTCTATTCTATTCTATTCTATTCTATTCTATTCTATTCTATTCTATTCTATTCTATTCTATTCTAAATAGAGTAGATGTTTCTTTATAAAGGTTCTTTCAGCACTTCTTTGCCCCATCAGAAATAATGAGACAATTTCTGAGAGTCAGTCTAGCTGTAGTTTAAATACTTTAGTAGAGGTCATTAATAAAAATGTCCTGTAATACACATTCACAACACCAGAGAGTATAAAGAAATCTTCAGGTACCTAAGCTCAGGAGAGCTGCGTAGTGGATTTTACAAATACCTAAATTAATAAGGACCTAATTTTCCTTGTCTAGCAATACATATTAAATTATATTGTTGGAGCCCTGTATATTTTTAAAGTAAACTCCCTTGTCGAGCTCATAACTCAAGACTCCCTCTTTGGAAGTCTAGATAATTCACTACATTCCAAGGGAATGGAATCATTGGATTTTTGGTCGTTTGATCTTCATTTTCATTTTATATTTTCTTTATCTATAATTTTCTTTACATGGCAGAACCACACTGGTAAATTTTTTTATATTAATATTTTAAAGAAAAATTGCCATTAGACATACTATCTTATACTAGGATCCCATCAGATCTCCTAAGCTAGGTCAGGTCAGGATGGATTACTACTTGGAACAGACACTTCCTAGGACTATCCAGACCTCTTAGAAAATCTAAGTCCATATACAGCACAATACTAGATGGCAATGTACTGCTAAATGTGTCATCTTTTATATACATTAAAAACTGATGACTTGACATTTGTAAAATCTTGTGACAGAAGATTTTTCATTGATATTTATCATTTATTTATCATTCATATTGATTTTTCATGCTTTACTTTTGGGTATTGCACTTAGAATCTTAACATTTTTAAAACTTGGGCTGCCAAAACACAGTATTTCCAGTTTTGGAAAACTAGGCCACCTTACTTGTCCTGGAGCACCTCTTCCCCCTCCTTCTCTGCTGACCTTGGCATCTGCATGGCTGTTTCTTTCACATATTCTCACTTATCTCTCCTGCTGCAATTGCACAGTTCCTTTTTTCCCCACTTCTTAAATCTATTACTCCAGAGGCACTATCACCGTCACCAATGGGCTCAGCCTTGGCCAGCAGCAGGTCCATCTTGGAGTCACCTGGTATTGGCTTTATCAGACATAGGGGAAGCTTCTAGAAGTTTCTCCATAAGCTGCTCCTGTAGTTTCCCTCCTGCTAACAAAACCTTGCCATCTAATACAAGAATTTCTTCTCCAGTGTCAAAGAAATAACAACTGAGATTTGAGTGCTCTAGGGTTTTTTTTGGTGATAAAATCAAAATTACTGAATTCATCTAGGACAGAAACTAATTCTTCTGATTTTTACTGATTAATGTTGATCTTGCTCGCAGCAAGCATAAACTGATTTGATACATGGATTATCCCTGCTTAAGTTGTGAACACTGAGACTGGCCCAACTTATGACATTTTGGTACAGTTTCAGTGTAAGCTCATCTCTAACTGAGAAGCAAAAAATTCTAAGATTCTCTGTCATGCAAGACTTTTCCTGTCTTAGATGCTTAACAAGGATGGTATGCCAAAAGCCTCTAAAAGCAGATTCTTTTTCAGAGTACCATTTACATCTCCTATATACTGTTATGAAGGTTTATGTTTGTTTTGTAGGTTTATTTTTAAGGAAAGCAGTGCGCACTGTGTTGAAATATGGATTCAATGAGCAAACTAGTGCTCATTAAAGGAGAATGAGGCATAACAACAACCAACTTCTTTGAATCAAGTCCAAATAAGATCATTTATGTCAATAAATGTGAACCTATCTGCTGTAACTTAAAATCCAATTTGTGTAGCTACCCTCCCCCAGTACATCATAAGAATAAGTTATTGAAGAGTGACATTCACATGTCAGCTACCAGAGCTCTGAGCTGCCTAAGTTTGCTTGTTAGAGGCTCTAGAGGCTCCCTCTTCATCTAAAGTCCCACATTTTGATCCTTCTTAGTACAGCATTTGTAATTCCTAACCCCATGAATCCTCTCCTAGTTACATGAACCCATTCTTATGCAACACATTGCCAAGTAAAGAGTTTCAAACTTTACTCCTTGATATACCAGATTGGTATCTCAGTTACCACAGAATGCTCACACACTTCCTGTTGTGGATCACTGTATTTTTTAATTATCTATTTTTTAAAACAACCTTTAAAAAAAAATAAAATAGAAAATACCTTACTTCAGATTATTTTGGCTCCTGTCATTTGAGGATGCTATCTTGAATGAGTCACTCCATAAGAACAGGCAGAGAACTTTCCTAACTGGAGTCTGATACAGAGCTACTTTACCCCAGGCAAGGGAGAATCTGAAGAGTATACTGGAATCTTTCCTCTTGGATTTTATGCAAGGCATAACCTACTGTCATCTTCTGACAATGCCAATGGATTCAATATTTCTAAGTGAGATCTGGTGAACTTCAATGGAGCTTTCAAATCAGTTGAGTGTAAAATAGTTCAGGGCTGCCAAGGATGCCATAGATGAAAGGATGCAAAGGTGTTCAAGCTGTCTCAGACACCATAAGAAGCATATGCTAGTGAAGTTAGTGCTTCATTTGGCTTTACATATACATATATATATGTGTGTGTGTATATATATATATGTATACACACAGAAACATACGTATATAGATATATATATATATATATAATCGGCAGTGGTAACTAGACCATACAGAGTACTGTGCCCGTACAGTCCTAATGTTACCAGAAATCAAATTAGTACCATATGTCACAGACTCACAGAATGGTGAAAGTTGAGAGAGATATCTGATGATCATCTGGTCCATTCTCCCTGCTCAACCAGAGCCACCTAGAAACAGTTGCCCAGGACCATAACCGGACAGCTTTTGACTATCTCCAAGGATGGAGCCAGACATATAATTGTGTTGCTTCCTAGCCAATCAGCTGCCAGCCTCCACTTTTGCATATGCTTATTCAGTCCCAGAGGCAGAATCTTGCATTTGCTAGACTTCAGAAATGTCTTTTCTGCCTATTTATATTTCCTTCTAAGGTCTCTCCGAATAGCAGTTCTATTTTCTACTATATCAACCACTCCCTTACAGTTTGATATCATTTGCAAATTTGCTAGGGTACCTTCTGTCCCGTTTTCCACACCATTAACAGAAATACTAAACAGTATTGGCTCCTACATTGTCCCTGAGAGATACCACTAATAATCATCTCCCAGCTGGATTTCATACTCCTGATCACCTCCCTTTGAGTCCAGCTCTCCAGCCAGTTTTTCAGTTATTTATTCAGTTCATATTCACTACTTTTCTTACAAGGTATACTATCATAAATTACGTTGAAAATGTTGTCAGTGTCAAAAATTCACTACTCTCATTTGCTTAGTCATCTCATCATAGAAGGCTACTGGGTTGGTCAAACATGATTCACCCTTTCATTAGTTTTTGCTGGTTGTTCCCAAATACCTTGTTCTTCTCGGGCCTGGAAACGGCTTTGTGTAGGATTTATTCCATAACCTGCAGGGTTGCAGTGTGATGTATGTCCTTTTCAGAAATCAAGAAGCTCTCCCAGCTGGCATAATCTTCCAAAGATGATAGAAAGCTGGCTATACCAGCATCCTGCCTGTTCCCATGGATTTTATATATTCAAGCAGGTTAAGAGATCCCAAGCTTTATCTTTCTTTAATTTAGTTTAGACTTTACTTTTTCTTCTTATCTAAAATCTGTCTCTCAATCCATAAAGTCTATTTGCCACTGAAGCTTATGTAGCAGTGCTTTTCCCCCTTCAATCCTGGGGTTCTTTTATGATGAAGAGAGGGATTTACAAGGGTGCTGCTTGTGCTATCCACTCCCCTGTTAGCGCAGCCCATAATATCAGGTATTCTGGGACAAAGACAGAGAAGAAAGTAAACTGCTACGGGGGCTTCATATCCATACCTAAACATCCAACCCTATTCACAACAGCATGAATATTTGATATATTCATTCCTTACCACATTTTTATTTTACTTTTTAATTACTACTTATATTTGTGTACTTTTTTTCTCTTTTTTAGGCACACATAAATCATGGGCAGCTTCATAAGTGAAGGTGGGTCATGAGGACTGTGACACAGTGAATCACTGTTTATTCTGTCTCTCAAAATGCCTAGAGCCACATAATTTGACTTCAACATTTGCTGTGCTCTGCAGTGAATATACTGTCATTAATCATCTTTTCTGCGCAATGTTAGTACCAATTACTCTGATGAAAAGAATACAAGAGAGTTATCTGAAACACCTGGATTAACTTTAACCTGTTTCTTGCTGAAGCAAATCTGCATGCCTTCTATATCATCCCAAAGAGCGGCTGTTTAAATGAATAGGGTAAGAGTAATAATTTCTTCAGGCAACACTCTATGAGCTTTACTGGAAGATTATGATTCTTTAGACTTCTTTTTCAAGGAAAAAGAGATAAACACTATAAAGACTGTAGTAATAAAATATGTATGAAGCAAATATCTTGGTCATGTAGTTTGTTGTTTGTGGGTGAAACACATCAAGATTTGTTTTTCATAAAAATATAGAACGGTTTGGGTTTGAAGAGATATTAAAGATCATCTACTTCCAACTTCCCTGCCATAAACAGTGACACCTTCCACTAGATCAGGTTGCTCATAGCCACAGTCAGCCTAGCCTTGAACATCTCCAAGGATGAGGCATCCACAACTTTTCTGGACAACATGTTCCAGTGCCTCACTACCCTCACAGTAAAGAATTTCTTCCTCATATCTGATCTAAAACTACCTTCTTTCAGTTTATAGCCATTCTCACTTGTCCTATATCTACATGCTCTTGTATGAAGTTCCTCTCCAGCCTCCATGAGGTATTGGAAGGTTGCTGTCAGGTATTACCAGAACCTTCTCTTCTTCAGGTTGAAGACCCCCAACTCTCTCTGCCTGTCCTCATAGGAGAGGTGCTCCAGTCCTCTATATCTTTAAATGTAGATATTTTTCCAATTTGTGAGAATTTCTTTGGCTTGATTTTTTAAAAGTTTTTATTTTAAACCTCCAGGATATAATCATTATTAATAAATAAACTGAAATATTTTTAGTGCTTAGCAGCCAAATGGTTCAGTTTAGCTATGATAGAATATATCTGTCAAGTGATATCTCTAAACACATGAAAGAAACTGCTAGGAAATGTATTTTAAAACTTAGAAAAGAGTAAAATGTTTATTTTCAGAGCATCTAGACCTTGACTAAAGCATTGTTCATACAATATTTGGTCATAAAGGGATTTACTGGGATAAGTGCAATGAGCAATTGCTTTGTCTTGACCTCAGATTTAAAGAAAGTTTTGCATGCAGAAGGTGCCTTCATGGCCTTCTGTGGCTCATTTCCCTGTCCCCGGCAAGAAGATCTGAAACTTCCCTTGTCTGTTTAAGATTCTGTAAATCCTAGGTTAGACTTGGCTAGGAACTGTTGTGCTTTACCATCTGTTAATAATAACAGATAACCATCACACATAAACACACAAAAGGCAAACCAATTTATTTTATTTATTTGAAGAATTATCCACAGAGTTTTAGCTATCAAGAAGCTTAAGGTTGAACAAGTAAAAGTAGTTATTTCTAGAAAATTTCTTTCATTTACAGAAAATTTAAAAATTAATTACCCCAAATTTTACCTAAATATAAAGCAATTCCCATTGCAAACATACTGTAAATACTTTTTTGACTGTTACAGATAATTTATTATCTAATCTTAAGCAAAGATTCAAAATTTCCAATTGCAAATAATAAAAAAAGGTATTATTATGGATATTTTTCAGAAGCAGAACTTAAAATTGTCTTTTCAGAAGCTTCCATAACAGCAAAATTTCATCCAGCTCTAAAGAGAGTACATTTCCACTATTAAGCACATAAATAATATGTTGGGAGGGAACATACTGCTATTCCTCCAATGAGATATTGATTTAATATCAGTAATCTACAGGATCACCATCTCTAAATTAAACCTAAGAGAGTGAATAGTTTCTTACATCTCTTAAGGGGTTCCACGTCAATGACAGTAATGCTAGACATTTGTATAGCACAAGATTTTGAAATACCTTACAGATGTTAATTATGCCTTACAATAACCCTTATATCTAGTAATAAGCTATGTAGTACGTTCACTATTTAAAAGTCAACATCTACTTTTTTCAAGTACTCAGTGTTTCATAAAATAGTTTTTACTTTCTAGTCACATTGACATGATACATTGCATTCAGGTGATCATGATATAAAGTTAACTGTGCACCTAATAGTAACTCTGTCTTTTAACCACAAATACAGTAGCCCTGGTAGTACTGGTTTTAATAGTACTTGAATTAAACTAGAAAGTTTAGCTGGGACCAGGTGCTTCTCCTGTCCCATCCCCTGCTCTGGCTCCATGCTGCCCAGAGTCCACAGCTGAGCATACCCAGGCAGCTCAGAGGTTACTAATTTATCCGAGTCTACAATACAGTATCTTAAGAGAATCAAAAAGGGAAAACAGCTTAACAGACATGTGTGCAAACTGCAGCAATTTCACAAGGAGTCAGTACTCGCTCCACTGTCCAGGCAGGACGGGCAGCTGCGAGGAATCAGATCATCGACAGCCATAGCTCCAGTGCCACCACTTCCAGTCAGAAACCAAAGCACTGCTGAGTGTCTCAAAGATGAAAGACAGAAGATGCCAACCAGCTTAAAATTACAGCAAACATTTGCCAATATTTTTCTTTGTCTATAAAAAGAAGTGCTGACTACTTTCACTGGATAGATTAATAAACCATATTCCTAGAGAGATGATTGCTAGGGAGGATAAAAAGGTGTTTTGTGAAAAGCTTTTAAACTCCCCAAATGATGCTTCCTTCAAAGAAATTAGTATTTTCTTTAATGTTTTTCTATTTTCACGCCTTTCTTCTAAAAAATAAGAGAAGAAAAACAAAATTAAGAAAATGTAGAGGAAAGGTAGAATGGAAAGAAAAGCATAGAATGGAAAACAGTGTTTCACATGGATATGAAGAAACTTACGTCATTCATGGAAAATTGCTATATTTTGAAGGGTGATATATTTTGAAGGGTGATAAGTACTGCATCCAGCTCTGGGATCCCACGTACAGGAAGGACATCCATTTGTTGGAGTGAGTCCAGAGGAGGGACACCAAGACCCTATCAGAAGGATGGAGCACCTTTCCTCTGAGGAAAGGCTAAGAAAATTAGGATTGTTCATCCTGAATAAGTCTTTGGGGTGACCTAATTGTGGCCTTCCAGTACCTTCAGGGAGTCTACAAGAAAGTTGGAGAGAGACTATTTACAAGGGCATGTAGTGACAAGACAAGGGGAATGGCTTCAAATTGAAAGGGAGTAGGTTTAGATTAGATATTAGGGAAAAATTGTTTACTCTGAGGATGGTGAGGCACTGGAACAGGTTGCCCAGAGAAGCTGTGGATGCCCCATCCCTGGAAGTGTTTAAATCTGGATTGGATAAGGCTCTGAGCTACCAAAACCAGTGAAAGATGTCCCAGCTCATGTCAGTGGAGTTGGAAATAGATGATCTTTATTGTCCCTTCTGACTCAGGCCATTCTATGAATCTCTGATTTTATAATAAAGAGAAATTTTAAAATTAAAAAGTATAAGTGTGTGTAAAACTTCACGTTTTCTAGTTAACTCTATTTCTGATGTTCTAGTACACACAGATGAATCAAATTAGTGTTTTCCTAAGAAAAAAACTGTGGGGTGAGCTTCTCAACGAAGGAGACCAAATGCTGGTTTGCCAAAGAGACCACTGCCCATCATTGCAGTGCCTGCCTTTCACCTACCTCATTCAGTAATGACTGGCAGCACTACAGCCAGAGGACTTTTAATTTCCTAGTGTCTTTCTTGAATCACTGGACTATTCTCTTCTGCATGGTCTTTTTTTGATTGCAAAACAAAAAGCGAGGAATTTATTTCAAGATGAGCACCTATTTTTATGACCTTTTCCTGTGATTCCCCCTGAGGTGGAAAGCTCTGTATTTATGAACCGGACTGGGTTATAAAACTGAGTATTGCCAGTTTCCTCTCACATTAGCATTCATTTCATGATTATTTTTTTTCCCTGACTAGAACTGCCTACACCCCTGCTCACCATGGTAACTGAAGAATCTAGCAGCAGACTCGGGGTAGCAAAAACATAAGAAAAAAAAACAACTCGAAAATATCTCCTGATACTAAAATTGGTTTTGTTTTCACAGCAACACACTATGCAACTGCAAGAGAAAGAGAGCTATCTACCTATATTTCAGATGGAATCACCCAGCATGGGAGGAGTATAAAAAAGTGTGTATGTTTGTATGTTACACTGGAGTATGTTAAGGGTAGGTGGCACTTATTTTCTAAGCATGTTTTGACTGCTGAGGGAGGATGAGATATTGACAATGATACGTTAGTGGATGTTTCTGTGGAAGAGAAGACATTCACATGTACTGGATAGAAATCACAGCAATTTTGTTTGAAAAGTTTTCCTTTTGTTCCTGAGTTGATGCAATACACTTAACGGTTGACAAATATTTATCAGCATGTCTAAACATAAGGAAAGAGCGAACCAGAGTCTTTCAACCACTGTCGGGATAAAAACAGGCATTGATGTGTTTGCGAACAGCATAGTCAAATGCTGTACGAAAAAATCAGCCTCAGATATTATGGTTACTTCACCCAACAAAAAATATGAGTTTATAGAAATAATTCCACACAGATTGCTAAAAAAGGCATTTCAAAAATTACCTGGGCACAAATATTAAATTAGTAATATTAAAATAGTATTAAATTATGTTGCAACTTTTCTAAGCAGGAAAACACATAATTATAAAAGAGAAAGGAAAAACCATTATCATAATATCTCACCTTATTAAAGAGAAAGAAACCTATATCAAAACTAGTAAATAAAAAAGCCAATTAAATATTTTCTTCATTTCTGTGGGAAAATGATTTGATTCATATGAATAAGTAATTAATTAATCTAATCACAGTAGACAAGTTTATTGGAAATTTTCTTCCATAAAACTGTTTAAAGAGTCTATTTTTCTTAATGAAAGGACAGTAGGTAAAATAACTTTCCTTGTTTACAATCAGTTGCAAATGACTTGCAGTTGAATAAAAAAAGTAAAAAAAAAAAGGAACTAATATCATTTTCCACCGCATATTAAATGCAAAGTATTCCATATAATAAAAAGATAGCTTTCAAGATAAACACTACTATGTGGAGGCCAAAGCTCACAAAGTCCCGCTGTGCTTATTATACCTACTGGAATACCATGTTTGACTCCAAACACAGCCTTCATACGTACCTCATGAGGAAGGAAAGCGGTGGTTGCCCAGCTCTAGACCAGCACAGAAGAGTCACAGACAAGGGATGCAGTTGAATCCAGGAGCTGAAATGCACACCTATGTCTACAGTGCAGATGACAGTTGTCAAAAACCTGACAGTTGTGGTTTTCTCCTGCCTAGAAATCAGAATAGGAGGATATAAGGCTTGACAAGCCACATAGCAATGTGCATGTGTTCAGAAAAAACTGGGTGAATTTTTGTATGTTTTTCTCAACACTCAGGTCACGGCATTTCAATTTCATAAATTAGTTTTTTTTTACACTTTATTCTATAATTATCTGAGTTATTCTCTCTCAGTGAATGCAAGTTGCAGGAGAATGAAGGACAGGATCGAGAAAATGCAGAAACTGGATCTAGTGTTACAAGAATGTCAAAGCCAAACATGACTAAAATAGAGTAGTGGAAAACTATGTATTGATAAGGGAAGATAATAATAAAAATGTTGAGGTAGTGTTGTAAGTTAATTATATGAAATACTGGTTAAAAAATGATTTTTAAAAATTGAATACTTAGATTTAAAGCACTTGGGGAATGACTGGCAAAGAATTTATCGTCAGGCAGTTTTAGAACAATGTTCTATACCTCCATGAAAATTGTGCTCTAATTAGAAGTCCTGAGAGACAAAGGTACTTCTAGTCCTCAGATGTAGGACCAGCTTAGAATATCAAGTTAAAAACATTAAACTAGTTAGAGTTTGTACTTAAAGCAATAGGAAATGCATGAAAATCAACTGAAAAAAGAGTTTACCAAGAGATAAGGGGGAACTGGATAAAGGAATCATGAAAAAACTACAAGAATGCAGACAGACATGACAAAAGTTGAATGATAAAAGTTATTTTTTCAAATAAAAGGGGAATAATATGTAAATGGACCCCTCTCTGCAATTATCTTCATCTTCTTGACATTAAAGATAACCACTGTGTAATACTAAAACTAAAGTAATCATTTGCATCTGTGTTCAAGAAACAAGGATGTAGACTTGGGGGTTGAGTCAGCATCAATAATACTGAAATCTCTGAAATGTTTATACAATGTCCTCGCCTGATTTAGCAAGGGTTTGAACCAGATTATTTGCTCCTATGTGTGTCTGACCTATTTTTTCCTTTTACTTAATGTTTTCAGTTTCTTATGATAACTTAGTCACTGGAGAATGACTAATCTGGACATTTTCTCAAATTAGTTTTGTAAACACTAAACAAGCACTTAAATGGAAGCACTTCTCTAGTTTCCAAAGGTACTGCTGAATAATGAACTGACGTTACTAAAGTTTGAAACATGCATACTGGACGAGGAAGAATTGGATTTTTATGTTCTGATTTTCGCTATTAGTTACCCAAGAAATGTAGTTCTTATATTCAATTACACTTTATTTGTACCATGTCAAAAAGAAACAATTGAATTTTTTATAAAGAGACCCTTTTCAGCAGTGTAGCAGTAAGTACTTTGGATAAACTCTCCAGTTTGACATTCTAAGATGAGTAATAAGAAATGGGAAAATTTTGCGGTTTTTATTTCCATTCATCTGGAGATACTTTAAACTGCTTTAAATTACTATTTTAATTCACCTTTGAATTTGACACTCAAAATGAGGCTGTGGAAAGTATACAGAAGTATACAGTAAAAGTACCAAAGGAGGAGAACTTTATTTGAGAAAATTTCATGAGAATTTGTCTCTAAAAAAAAGAAAAATATTTGCTGTAAATTTGCATTCATGTTAGCCCTCTTTCATTATGCAAAATGACATCTCCAAGTGCCTCAGGCAGGTATTTCTGATAGAAACCAAAGGAAGAAAAGGTGATAAAGAAATTAAAATCTAATAACATATTTTGGTAGAATATTAATAAGTGATCAGCAGTGTATTGAGCTGTAGAGAATACTCATCACAGTCACTCTGGCTTCTTATATTCTCTCCTGCAGAACTATCTAACCCAAGGCTAGATTGCTTTGAAATTTGAAAGCAGGTTTCTGAGCAATGGGCAGTGCATCTATTATCATCAACAGCTTCAGCATGTGAGTGTGCAGATATACTAAATTAAGCAAGGTGCTATCTGCAAGTTTTCTTATTTATAGATACTCTTTTCATTCAGGTTTTAAATTGTTTTTTTAATGAATGATACAGAGGAAAACAGCTTTAGTACAAATGAACAAAGAGTGAGAGTCAATCCTTGCATGGCATGAATCAGAACAACTACACTGAGCAACCTAGTACCAGCTGAGAATCTACTCAAAAACATCAAAATTTTCATTCATAACAATGTAATATCCCAAAAACCATCATTCCAAACCCAGTATCTAAACCTCTTAAATCTAAATTTCGGTAATACTATTCCTTTTTTCATAGAGAAATCACATTTCATTAAGGCAGATTATTTCAGTGTAGTGCTTTTCTTACAGCGGTAAAGCAGAGTACCAATTCTAGTTTCAAAACCACCAACCAACTGATATTTTTATAAACAGAACATGAGTTTGGTCTAAATCTACGTGTAGAATTCCTGCATTTTAAGAGGAATGTTTTTATCATTTGGAAGACAAAAGACAAATGAATTGGAATGTTAATTGTTTTATTTTTACATTTTTTTAGGTTTTGTCAGAGGATTTTTTGGCCATACCCTATACATATTGTTCATATTCATAGCCATTGTCCATAAATTATGGTATTTTAAAAAGTGCCAGTTTTCTTTTGAAGTTGTTTTGATTTCTTCTCATAGACTGAATTTCTTAGCATTTAATGGTGGATTTGCAGAAGGTATTTTATTTAAGTGTGTAGTTGCTATTGCAAGAGATTTAATTTCAATTTTATTCCCACAGTTTCATCCTGTGCTATATGAAGTTGTTGTTTGTCAAGAAGCCAAGGACATTAATAAACCTAGTTTAGCTGGAAAAGTCCAGCAATAATATGCAGCAGGTCTCTGACAGTATACGAGAAATGACAGAAAAGTGTACCCTCAGCAATCATCAGCCATTGCTGAGAATAGGATTTTACCTGACCTTTGGAACTGTTCAACTGTTCAATAGTGGGTATTCTTTAAAAAGTTTTGCCTGGAGTTCTTCAAGAAGCTTTAGATGGTACTGACATGGGCAGCATCTGATGATTACTTCCAGAAAATTTGCAGGCTATTTTAGAAAATATGTTTATTAGAAAAATATATTTGCTAGAAAATATGCTTGATACCTAAGAGATCTCAGAAAAAAAAACCCAAAAAAATCTCAGTGGAAATATGAATTAAACAATAATTTCTCTATTGCTCTCTGAACATGACTAATTTCCAGTTTTATCTTTTCCTTTCACCTAATTGTTTTCTTATCATTCTGAAACTGGCAGTTCTAACAGAATTACTCACTTTGTTATCCTCCTATTAGTTATAATAAGCAAAGAGGAAGTGGAGCTCTGTACTGAGAGGAAAACACTAACAACTGAAATATTTGAAAATAATTTGGGAGCAAGGGGACCTGAGTGATTGCTTATGCTGGATGAAATATGAAATTGGAGATCATTAGAATGATATCTATTGAAAGAGGGAACTTACAAGGTATGCTTATAACCTCTCATGTCCCTGAGAGCATGGAGGTGTCTACCTGTTGTTGCCCAGCCTGCCCTAGTGCCTTCCTCTTCTCTGTCCATATTTGATGACTCCATCTCAGCCCATCCCAGAGCCACCATTCCCTGTCCCATCGATGCTGTAGGAGTGCTTGTCTCCAGCTCTATCCCTCCCTGGTCCCTGACTTGCTCACTTGACTTCACAGGCTGACCTTGGACTTATTTTTTCACCTTCTCTCTCCAAGGAACCTCTTACTACCCCAGCCCTGGACTTGTGTGGGGTAGCAAAGCAAATGCCATGCTGGGTCCTCCCTGACAATAACCAGGAAATACATGCTGAGGGACACCATGAGAGGGCAAGAAACTAGCTGTACAGCCAAGAAACTAGGATCTAGGCAAAAGATAAGAGCGTGAAAGGAGAGAGAAAGCAAGCAAGTGAGAAAGAAATCCACTTTCATTTTTGTTTCCATAGTTTTACTGTACCATTGCTGATACCAATTCAAGCTTGAATGGCTTCAGAGGCAATTCATCCAGAAGGACTTGTCTGTGGTTTGTATTGCTCTTTGTAGAGGAGAGTTGAATCAAATAATAAGCTAGAAATACTCCTTAAGTAAGATCACAGGCATATATACAACAAAGATGGGAACAAACCTAGTGGAAAAGGAGAACAGTCTGCAGAAGCAGACTGAAATTTGGAGTTTCTGGACTAGTTTTTCTGACCAATAAAGAACGAAAGGAGATTGTGTGCTGAACAATATTTATACAATATTGCTTCAAAGCACACTAAAATCTGAGGAATCTGAGGAGAATGAGACATAACTCTGCCCCTTTACAAAGCAAAGATACATCACTGCAATATTTTGTTTAAAATAGTTCATAATTTTTTTTTCCTAAACCAAAAGCACCTCATTACTTTTTCTCTCCAGACAAAGAGGTAAATGTTTTGCCAGACAATGTGAAATACGACCATGGACTGGACCAAGAGAAATTGGTTTTATTCTGTGAGATTGTGGTATCACAGATCATTCAACCTAGTCAAACACTTTGCATTTTTGTCATCCAGCCCATCACTTTCTCCAACTCTTCTGGAGTAGAACTCACAGTTGTTGCAGTGTGAGTGGAGGCAGCCACATGGTTGGCATCATTTGGTCATCTGTGAAACAAAAAATTTGCTAATTTGTTCTCTTTAACTGAAGGAGATTTGTTACAGGATTTTCTCATTCTTTAATGGGCAGGACTGTATGCAGAGTCAGATCTTCAGTGGAAGTCAGCTTCCATGTAGAAACTTTTGGGCAGCAAATATCACACTGAAAATAGTGGTTTTCCTCACCTGTGATCCAGGTGTTTAGATATGTCACTTACTATCTCCTTCGGAACTGCCAAACTAAACTAAATTAATCTACATCTCAGTTATTCCCTTTCTCTTCTTCCTTTTGAAACTAAAGTAGAGGGTTTTTTAAATGTTTGAGGCTTTGTCAATAGTGATTGATTGTATCTCTTAAAAAGTAAGTAAAAGAAATGATAAATACAAATTTTTTTTTGAGTTGTTTCTGACCCACCTGATGATACCACTGTTTAAAGCTCAAACTTGTCCAACAGTGTTTCATAATTTCAGCAGAAATGTGGTGAAATAGGTACTGAATTTTAACAGTCTTAGGCAAAACTTTTCGTCTCATTTAAATCTCTGCATAACATATTAATGTCTGGGGCTTGTTTGGCTTTTTTTCTAACTCATTTGCAAATTATTTCATAGACATTTGCATTTTGAATGATGGAAGTGAAAAATTTGAATGCCTAAAATTTAAAAAGAATCAAAAAAAAAAGAGTTTTTAGTAATGGTAACTGTGTTTTTAAACTTCAAAAAAGAGAATCAAAGGGTAAATCTTCCACTCTTATAGACACTTCTGTGATTCACCTTCCATGAAGACAGACATCTTCAGGGGATAATTAACCAACAAAAAGAAATGTCAGTATATATTGGGTGTTACAAGGAAAAGTGCTTTCTTTTCAGCTGAAAAACATGTCCAGAGTCAACAATATCAGTTCTTTGCCCAGTACTTTTGGGCTTTAAAACATATTGTTATGTCTTTGTGTTTTTCATTGTTTAGAAAATCTACCTTTATATTTCCTTATATGCAGGTAGATATTCTTTCTATAAATAGCAAGAGATATTCATAGACATGATAATGGCGAATACACGCATACACCCACATAAACTCTCCATTGCTTTTTAAATTTTTCTGTATTTTACATATGATAAGATACAGAGCAGTTCAAGTACCACCATGAAGTTGTCACATATACAGCACAGCCTGAGATACCTTTTTTCTTTGTGCTTTGTTCATTCTCTCTATAGGCCTTACATCTTCAGCAAGTGCCATATGGACAAAACAGTTTCTGGTAAAATTTTGGACAACAATTAAAATAAGCACAGCAGGAGATTCCAACTGTTGACCCCTAAAAGGTGGTTAATCAACAGCATATGGGTTTATTTATCCCAGCAAGCCCTTTTAATTAACAGTTCTGGAAAGTGTACTTTTTTATGAACACTTTGTTATAATAAATTGAGAAAATTCTAAATAGTGTAAATGAAGCTCCAGCTTGAAAGAAAATGACATTGTTTATAAGAAAAAAATCTGTCAAGAAGCCAAACCATGAGAAATACTAATACTAACCTCAAACAATGCTAGGTTAACAATGTTTGTGCCTGGAATCAGATCTGAATTTATAAGAAAATCCCTAAAGTGCAGAAAGTTTGGGTTTAGTTTTTAAACTCATCTCTAAAAAAAACCCACATGTTGTAGAGTTCATGTTTCAAGTAAAAAATGTCAGTAGGACAGGGACGAAGCCTAGTTTGAGCCCACCCTCTGAATATACCATGACATTTACTTTCAAGCTTGCAGTAGAAGATACTTGATGATAAGGTAGGTTGAAAGGAAGAGAGGGTAAAAAAATAAACTCTGATGCCAAACTAAAGAAGACAAGCAAACACTAACAAGTGGGCACACAGCACAGAATAAGTAAACACAAGAAAATCAACAAACATTAATAATACCTGTTTATTAATGCAATGCAAATTATTTAAGGTAAGCCTGAAGTAAACCAAAAGCTTAAGGTATACCCAAAATATTTAAAAAGAAACAGTAAACCAGTTGTTAGTGTAAATTGAGACAACTGCTTACAGAAAACTCATTTACATGTGTCTTGAAAACATAATCAGGTCCTTCATACTAAGAAATTGAGATGACAAACCAGAGAACTTTTTCTTTGTCTTCAGTCAACTGAAAAACAAAAACGTTTTTGATGGTATTGCGTTAGCTTATAAAACCTCCTGGTAAGCTTCCTGTAAATTATGTCCCAATGATGAATGCATTGGGAGTTATTAAAGCATTCAAATACCTCTAGTTAGGAAGCCATGCAAAGTGAAATAACTACTGAGCACCTTGTAGTATAATCACACTTCACCTCAAAGCAATGTATTTTATGCTTTGTTGAAAGCAACTGCTACTCTGGAAAGACTGTTTTCTATACACTTATCAGCAGAATCTGATCTGTCCTAGGAGGCAAAAACATAGAAGTGTTTTACTTACAGTATACTTCACTAAATTACAAGCCTTTTTCCTCTTAGAAAACTATTTTCTCAATACTAATGGTGTTGGGGTCTCCTTAGTTGAGATGTCTGATGGCCTATAGTAAAATGGAAGATTACCTTACAGAAAAATGAAGATCTGAAGTATAGTGAACATCAGAGCAATTCCAGGGCAATTATAGTTATAGCTACAACCTTCTAAAAATGTTTGCCAAAGATTCTGTTAGTCAGTTGAGATTCCACTAAGGTGTTATATTTGTCTTCAAAACAAAACAGAAAATGTTTTTGCTTTGTCACTGGCTTCCTTTGCCACATTAGAAATAAGAGAAAACAACCAAAATTGGAAATCATTATCTACCCTGTATTATGTGCTAACAATGAATGAGAAAGCAACCAGAATATGAGGACTCCACTAGACGGAGTAAAGATTACATTCTCAGAAGAAATCTACGTAGGGAACTGTTGTCTCTTTCTCTGTGGAATACCATAAAAAAACAGCCTGGAGCAGCAATTTTTTAGACTGTTAACCCTTACAACTCTGTAAAACTGTCAGGAGCAGTAACCACACATCACAAAGCTTAGGGTAAATATTAAAAATAGGGACAGAGAGATATCCCGATAAGCAGATATCTGTACACATCACCATTCCATGTATTTGAAGTCAGTGGGAGACTTTCAGTAAAGACTTCTACATTAAGGAAGATTTTCAGGATTGATCACTACTAAATACATACTTTACATACTTTAATTACAAACTGTTGTGTTCTAAGATGGATGTTTGACTCCATGTGTCTCATTATTCTAATTTTGAAAAAAGACCATCATGCAATGCCCAAAAAGAATATGATTAAGCACTGAATATGCTTTACAACCTCTGAGTAAATGTGGATGTCTTCAGCTATGCAGATAACACAATGAAAGTAGTCCTGAATCTATGTGAAGGAGGAAAAGAAAGAAAATAAAAAGAAAATTTAAGTGTTGTATAAATTACACCAGCTATCAACCTCCTGCACATTGAAGGCTATTTCTTGTAAAAAAGATAAAAAGCTACAGATTAGTCCAGCATGTTACTCTAAGTGAACCACTAATTTCATAAAACTGAAGACAGTATCCTACATAAAAACAGAGAAAAAGTGAAATCCTTTGTGACAATTAAGCTAAGTGATTCATGCAGAGCTGTTGATTTCATTTCCAAAAGAAGATCAATGATTAGGCAAATCTTCTGTCTTGTTTTCTCTGTCATTGTTAGTGAAAGTTTTTATTTTTTAAAGATCTTTTACTCCACTAGAAGATATTTCTGGTTTTATTTTTTTTACATGACCAGTGAGTAATAAAAGTACACTTGTTAAGGTAGAACCTTGTTAAGGTTCTAAGTATGCTCCATTAGGTTTGTTATAAAGATGCCGCCATTGTTGGCTTTTGGTTTATTTGTTTGTTTGTTTTTAATTAACCTATGCACACTAATCTACTAGATTATACATAGGGACTACTTGAAAAGCCACTTGAGGCAGCTTTTCATCAGAATGAACTACCTGTTTAGTACCTGCTTAGTCATGCTGTGAGGACTAGACTACAGTTTAATTTAAATCCCACATTTTCTTTTTGATAATTTCCATAAAATGAAGGAATAGCTAAGAGCTACTTTAGGCCTGGGCACTTCTTCTGAATTCTATAAAGTGTTTTTTGTTTGTATGTGCACTGAGATTAATTCAGTTCTAGTACACCAAAAGTAAAACTCTGCTATGAGCTACTTGCAGTCCAGTCATCTCACAAGTTTGCTCACAGGGTTAATAATGAAGACCTGGGAAACACAAACTAAGCATCTCAATCCTGCAAGCACAATATAGCACTAAAGGGTTAGATTCAATTTTCAACAGTGTCAAAGGAGCCTCAAAGAGTATGATCAAGGTATTACCAGTTAACTTTTGTGATGATGCAACAGAATCCATGTACAAACTCTGTAATATAATGCTATATATTTTAGGAAGGTAATAATTTCTTTCTGACACGGTATTCCCATGGCTCTCTGGTTTTTAAATGCTTTTGAGAATAAGGGAGAGATAACATTTCTTTTAAAATTACGGAGTTTGGGAGTTAGCCGAGTGAAAATTAGTAAACTTCCACTGTAACTAATTGAAATTAGATATTGTTTTCATTAAACTCTAATCAACTTCACATTTTGTTTATTTCCAAGAGTAGATTTCAAGTGTTGCAGATGTGTTGGTTAGGTTTCAGGGAGCAAATATCAACTATCACACCTGGTTCGTTTGCTATTTTATGCGTTCTGGGCACTGAGTTGCACAACATCCTTTTCTTTTCTAGTGCTCAGGAGCGGGGGTTTGGCTGCTTTATAATTCATCTCACTTTCTAGTGGTTAAAAATCAATCTATGGCTAAGTGCTCACGTAATTTGAATCAAAGTAGGCAAGCCTGCATCATTGTTAGTACCTCTTGATTGCAATGAATATCTTTGTACTAAGACAGTACATTGTACTTGTACTTGTGGTTCATTTCATTTATTTTCTACATCTTTATGTTTTCAGAATCTGACCAAACTGCATAATGTTTAACAATGAGCACCCTAATATTTTTAAGGAAGCATTGCAGTATACAAAAAAAGAAAGAAGGTTTTTGTATTTCCAAAGATAAAATTATTTTTATTTGAAGAAATATTGAGCTTCCAAGTAAAAATTTCTCTTTCATTCCAATGTAGCAATGATGAATATGTATTGATATAGTGCTAGGAAGATTTCTCTTTTTTTCTATGTTTGAAAATGCATTGTCCTTTTCTGAAAAAATACTTGTGTCCCAGTAATGGAATGGAAACGTGGAATGGAAATAGTAGAAAGAAGGTAAAAGCAGTTCTCAAAACTGTTGAGTACTGAGAAGTGAGGTAAAGGAAAAGCAGATGAAAACCCTCAGCTGTCTGTATAAAGGAATGAAAATTTGTACAGAAAAAGAAAGAAACAAGCAGGCATGGATGGTTAAATAATTTCTGTCAGAAAAGACAAATTAATAATTATCTTTAATAATTTGAATTTTAATTAAACTAATTATTCTTAAGTCTGTTCAGGAATGTTGTATAAAATGCACATAATTGATTTATGTCACTTGAAGGTAATTGTTTTACCATATCTGATATTTTGATAGAGAAACTTGGGAGAAGTTTCAGTTCTTGGACGTGACTCCTGAAAAAACATGTGTAAGTGTACAGCCTTGAGCTACTGAAGACTGATGTGGATATACTGAAATAGGAAAAAAGTCAACAGTTGATTAAGAATGTAGAATCATTATGCTTTTAATCATATTAAAACATTGTTGTTTCTTGCTAATATGAACCATCTGTGACTTATAACATAGCTACCATAGTTAAAATTCTTCATAGCAAAACCAGAAAAATGTTTCACAACTCTGATTTCCTTGGTCAGCCATAAAGATATCACCATACCTCTTGGTAGAGCAAAGTATCTGATGCAGAATCATAAAAACCATTCCTAAACTAATGGAGGACCATTCAAAACTAGTTTAATTATTTGCCTTGCAATTCATATTGGAAATTTTCTCAATAAACTTCTTCCAAACATGATTGAAAATTTGAAAATTCAGGTCTGAATCAGTTCCTTACCAATTCATAATCACTTTTTCCTTTATAGGTGTCATCCTTTAAGAAATGCTTTCTCCTCCTGCTGCTTGGTTCTTGGATTTAATCACAGACATTAATCTTTGTTTTGCTTGACCAAAGAAGATCTGTGAATCTAATGTATTTTAGATTCACAGAATATAGGCTCTCCTTTTCCTGGTTATCTGATTAGTATTTTCCAAGGCTATTTCAGATAGAATTTGGTGGGGTTTTTAGAGCTAGATGGCCAGAACTCCTCTGTTTTCACTTGAATATTAAAATGGCACTACTTTTTCATATTTTTAAAGAAGTATTGCAGCTGGTAAATCTTACGATTGCCTCTTTGATTTTCACAGCCATATTATACTGATGTTTGACTGTCTTTCATGGCTAAATAATACGCTTTGGTTTTCTTCCCCCTCTGTTATTTAGCCCAAATTCCTGCTTACAGTAATAGTCATTAACATGATCATTAGCTGAGTGATATTGTGGTTAATAAAAAGATTATTTCATCACAATTATTCTTTTTAAGACTTTTATGTTATCCACATATTGACAATATATCCCACTTTTTGATGGAAAAAAAAATAGCAGAACACTCTTAGTGTCTGTGCTATGGTCAGAAATTAAAATACTAAACAGCATTTACCTCTGTGAAAATTTTTAAGTAGTATAATAATATTCCTTTCAAACCAACGTTAATCTTTTTACTAGCTTTTTTGTGCAGCCTACATTTTTTAGACTATTACATTATCTTCTTTAGTTTAACAGCAACTTAAATGTCTTTTGTCTAGAAACTCACATACCTTATCAAAGGAAATATCATATAAGTACAGCAAGGTGGACTTGATGAATATGTATTATATACTTTTACCACTTTCCTGCTTACTCCTGTGTCTGATTACTTTTACTTTTTAAAGGAAAAACTTTTTTAAAACATTTAAATAATTGGAATAAGACTACTAGTGTTTGGTTTATGTGTTCTGTGACTTTTTAAACATATCTACCATGTTTACTACTTCTCATCTGTATAGTAGTATTTAATATAAAATAGTTATTAAAAATCTTTGCTATTGGACCACCTGCTAAAAATGGCAATAAAGTGACAGTTTCTGTTGAGAAACACCCAGAGTTATGAGGACTCTGAAGCACAACTCCTTTTTCTACCATGTGTTTTGGAGAAAAAATTGTGTAAAATTTTATTTTTTTATTAATAAAAAAATTTATTGTCTCAGAGGTTTTGACTAATCACTGCAGTTCTCTTTTAGCTGCAACATTTTCACAGAAGCTGCCAGTACCACAAGCATGCAGCAGTATCCTCACTGTGAGTGTCAGGATAGATCTTGTGTTGATCAAAGTAGAGAATGAAACGGCGGCCTGGTTGGAGTCTCATGAAGCCACAAAAATAACACACCACTATAACAGCAAGCAATGCACCAGCTGGGACGTGTGAATATGATGTGTGGCAGGTAATAGGAGGCACAGTTATTAGTAAGCCATTAACTTACACTAAGACAATATCAAATAATTAAGCAGTATGCTTGCTTTATATATGTAAACATATTTGTACTGTCTCTTCCTTTGAGCAGGAAGGAAGTCAGTGGACTGACCTAGCGCTGATTCCAGTAGGGATAGGCTCTGCCATGTTACCAGCACTTTCAGAGTAGCTTGGATACATGCTGTCAGATTAATTCTCAAAGGTGTGCTCAAACTAGAATAAATGTTCCATAACAAAACAAAACACCAAAGTGTACAAATCTGTTTTGTATATTGCCTGTTATATAATAGCATATAAAGTTAAGCAGTTGTTAACTTGGCACATAGTTAAGTATTTTGCCGAATATGGGTGTGTTAGCATAAACCTAGAACCTCTGTTGAGATGAACAAAATCATCATTATGGGGTTTGATAGCATGATCCAACATTTCATATACAAAATCATATTTCGTATGTAAACACAGTTTGTCCAAAACCAACATACATCATTTTACCTATTTGCAGGAATATCAGACAATAAATGCAACCCAACATTGCTGGGACTGAAGCAATATTTTCAGTTAGTTTAATCTATATTTTATGTTTAAACGTATTACTTAAGCTGAAATCCATCTGGGCTTATTAAAGCATAGTCCAAAGTCCAAAATATAGCTGGGAAGGCAAAAAATAAGTTAGCCGACTATAATGTGACCAACACAATAACAATACAGCCAGCTGCAAGCTGTATGTAGTAGAAACTTCTCAACAATTAAAAATCACTGTGCATGCACAGATTCTCATAATCTATTTATAACTGCTTCCTTTTCTTTATATTAAAGATAGAAAAAAAATGTAATCATGTCCAGAAACATTTTGTTTTAAATAACAAGAGCTAGTTTAATAGGTAAAATTACAGGAATCCAAACAAGTGAATATATAAATTAGTTTTTAAATCAATATCCCACTTGTAAGAGGAAAATTGTCAGGGCCTTTTTCAAGTAAGTAATGACATTATAGGAAGGTAAATCCAGAAAGTGCTAAATGACATAAGGTAAAGTCAACTATGCTAAGTTGTTTTTACAAATATCTGGTAAACAACACTATGCGGGGGTTTGCTAGCAAGCTAACACAAACAAATCCTATGAGAGAACTTGGCAAGTGTGGAGGCTGCAAAAAGGATCTGTGGGTCAAGTCTAGGTGGGCAGGAAGAAATATGAATCACCCAGCAAGACAAAGATCAGATGCATGTCTTCTGAGAAAGTGAGCAGTACAGAAAAATCAGGTGAGATTTTTATTTGAACAGCTGACTTCATCAAATTGTTTCAGAACCTCCCCCTCATTAGGCAACGTATTCCAGAGTTTCATGCATGTTTAAGCTGTACATTGAGAAAAACTTTTATTTTTATTTTGTTCTCCTATACTTTCTACATTGAAAAATCCCCTTCAAGCAGAAATGCTTCATATATAATAATGCTTCTGGTAACTCTCAGATTTCTTTCCCAAGCTGAATGGATGGAATTACTCCAACTGTCCCCATATAAATTCGTAACAAATATAGGTTCACAAAACAAAAGCTTCCTTTTTTGTCAGTAGGCTTTGTTGGAAATGCTTCAGTTAATTAAAAGAAACATTTAATAATTTTTAGTCATTCAATAGGCACTGCTTGTCCGTACTTATAGTTTCAACCAAATTTTATTGAAAATAGCCTGAGAAAAAAGTAATTATATTTTTAAACTGCAAGACTCTTTTTTTTTCAAAGCTACTGCTAATTTTAAAAGTATTAATTTGTATTTTGAAAGTGGGAAAGAGTATAAAGAATTCAAATTTTAAAAACTTTGCAAACTCATTCTCTTTTTCTGTGTTAATTTTCAAGTTGATTGAGTTTGAGTCCTGAAGAAATTCACTTCGAGTTATATTTTCAATTAAATTCTTAGCATACAACAGCAGCATTTAAATGTTGAGCTTCTGTCTCTGAAACACAAGGTTGTTTTTATAGGTTGAAATGGAAGGATTAGTACCATGATCAGCAATTTCACATGGTGATATAACTTCATACAGCTGTAATACTTCATCTTGTAAGTGCACATATATGTGTGTGTTTATATGCATATATGTATACTTATATAATATCTCAATAAAGATTATACAAAACCGGAATTAATTGAAGCATCCTAGAGGTCCATTATATTAACTACAGGCATATTAAAGCATCTTGAAATAGCACAGCAGTGACTGTCAGCTAGCCAGACTGCCTAATGTGGAGAATTTCCCTTGTTAGGTATCTTATTAAAGTTCTCAGCAGGGTTTCTAATTCGTCTCAACATCAAATGAATAGCACCGGTCTTTATTCAAGAAAGAGATAACTATAGTCTAACTAGAATATGCCAAATTCCAGAAATGTGCTTTCGCCGTTGCCAAAGATTTTTTTTTCTTTTTCTACTGTGTGTATTTCCAAGGGGCCTATCACTATGGACCCTATTCATAGGAAATATTATCCTGGGTTGCTGAACTATCACACCAATGACACCAGCTTACTTTCACAAGGATATTTAATCTGAGAGAAGTTGTTTCTTGATTTTGGGGAATCTGTGCAATTTTTAGTTATTTGAAAGTAGCTGCTACAGGAAGTAAAACAGTGAAAGACTGTGGCAGCCTCCCCTGTTCCCCTGCTTTTTTTTGAAGATCCTCTTGAAGGAGCAGGAAATGCTGCTACTATATCAATATTAATGTAATGCTAAGCATCAGTTACCAACTTTTATTAAAAACTCTCTCAGCAAGAGAGAGAGTCTTTGCATAGCGTGGAATCAGATAACACAGACAGGAAATAAATAGCTGATCTCCAAAGTAAATCTGCAAATACAGTTCCCTATGCCCTACATTCAACAAGGAAATCATCTCTTGACAGATACTGCAAACAAAATAGAGTTCAAGAGCTTCAATCATTAGAAAAAGTGAAACCTGTATTTAACTCTCTGTTCTACCAGATGGGGTTGATGAGAGAGCAAGTGACTGAGAATCAGAGCTGTATAAGGACAAAGTTGCCATGAAAACTGCTTTTCAAGACCTTGCTCTCAAAGGCCAAAGTTAGAGTAAGTGGGGAGGTACCAGTCCAAAAGCAAATGCTACAGACAGTGCCTATATTTCTACTCACATTTGAGTTTTGAGCAGCTTATTAAAGGCTCCAAACAGATGCCTCTATATCTGATCAGGATCTGGAGACAGGAATACTGATGGTAGACAGCTACAAAGTGTTTTTGCAAAGAGCTGAGAAAGGCTTGTTTTCCTTTGCTGATGGTGACTGTTAACTCTTCATAACTCTTCATGCAAACCTTAATGCATGAACCATTCAGAGAGATCTGAACACCTCTCCTGCATTGATATGTGCTTTTCTACCAACCATTTGATTAATACAAAATAGTCCTGGGCACAGACATAATTTTTCTCCCTCCTTTTGGCCTCTCTCTTCCTAGTGCCAGAAATCTTGCATTAAGGGATGCACCAAGGCCCAATTTCAGCCAGAAAGATGAAAAGATGCCTCACTGTACTGAGGCTGGCACTTGGCAGATACCTAGAGAGAGACACCAATTTAAAACTTGAAGAAAAAAGATTGAATTCTCTGTTTCTTTAGGATCTGCAAGTGCTCTAGCAGTGAGTAAAAAAAAAAAAATGTGCAAAAGGCACCATAAGCTTTAAAAACCGTAATAATCACAACCATGTTTTCTGGAAGGTCCAGTATAACCTGACTGCATAAGAAATTGAAGCGCTATGGAAAGTAAGCTGCTGCTTAGCCTAGGTCCTAGGAGCTGCAGGAGCTGCTTATTTAACTGTTCAGGACATGTACAAGCAGACTTGAAGAATAACAACAGCCTCATCCAAATGGTCCAGTGACCAGTTTGCCAGTACCTTAAAACAAAGAACAGATGGTGGAACCACCACAAAGAGATCTAGCAAACTGCCTCAGAAATGTTTACCATTTCTTCCTGAAAAACATTGCTTTCAGTCCTCACCATCATGTACTTCTCAGAAGTTACTTGCCTGTACTTCCCAGTGGACTACTCTAGAGTTTCTTGAACATCTTTGAAGGTATCATTTTATTATTTTTTCACCACGTACAAGATTATAGTCAATGCTGGAACATAAACACACACGAACGCACACACAGACATCAAGGGGGATCCATTCCTCATTTATAGTGAACAGTTTTCCTGATTAGTTAAAAATACATCTGATACAGATGTATTTTAGACAATTTTACATGTCTTGGATTCATTTGACATAGTTCAGGACTGAATACTGGTTTTCAAGAAGGTTAATTGCAAAATTAAATTTTAATAATTCACATCATGATAACAGTGGAGAAATTGTCCTTTCCAAAGGATTTGAAAAGATTACTGAAAGTTGGGGTCATGAAATACTTGAAAAATACAGTAGAAATTTCCAGTTTTGCTCATATAAACTTTTGCCATCTTGACTCAACTTCACACTCAATTTTGACTTTTAAATCAGCATATAAATCATAGCATATAGTAACTGAACATTGGCAGTTCTTAGTAGAATAAATTCATTTCTTCAAAGTTAGTTAGCAGAGTTTATCTCTCATTGTTACCACACCGTAAAAATTTGTGTAACCTGCAATTTAATTTTTCTGGTGTTTTCACAAAGGACTGTTTCTGCAGGGTAATATAAACCAGAGAGGTCATTAGGAGCTTCAGACGCCTCCTGAATGCTTTACTTGAAAGGATAGTGGGAGGGAGATTACTGAGGCAATAAATTTCTTTTAAGTTAAATTTCTTTCATAACAGAACTGTTTAGGTTACAGTAAGAGGGAATCAGAGAATGGTTGCAAAGTTTTAGGAAGAAATATTTTCAAAGTAATAATGGGAACCAGTAGTACGTAGTGTCCCCAGTCCCAAATCATCTATTCTGTCCTGAACCTACCCAGTGAAGAATTTGTCTGTTAGGATTTAACTTTCAAAAGTACTTTAAAAGTACATGTGATAAATGTTTACATAGTATTCCATGTTAGGCTTGATCTGATACTCAGATCTTGAAAAGAATTTAAGAAATTTAAACTAGGCTTTCCCTGGTATAAATAAGTACATATCCCCACCTGCCATCCCCACCCTTGGAGGTTCAGTTTGGTAGACAATAGACTGGATAAAAAACAAACTAGCTGAATGAAGAGATCTGGGTTGTGAGGTGGGAAATATCAGAGTAATATCCTGTAAAATCATATAGACAATTGTAGTATAGTGATGATACAAGAAGAAGGCTTTCAAGAAGATGGATCATAGTTTCAAAGAAGACAAGCATAAGCTATTACAGAAAAACAACACCAGATCAGATAATCAAGCTCTCACTTGGCTTAGCATCTTGAAAAAGAAAGGTGGAAACATACTGGAAGTAAAAACAACACATTTCGGAGAAAAAAATGTTCAAATTTAACACAATGAATCTTGGATTTAGTGAATTCACAGCAATATTTTCTGTCTATATAGACAATTTGAAATTAAATAGAGACAGATTTTTCAGAATAAATTGGCCTCTGGACTTCTGCTCTTGATATGATTTACAGAAGGCATGTTGTAGTACTAGTCACAGACAGTAAGAAATCAGATTACTGAACTGATCTTGGAGACAAGTGATACTTAACAGTGATACTCATACCTGCACAATTGGGTGTCTTCTGGCTCGTTCAAAACCAAGTGTGAAAGTTATGCAAAGAAGCATCAATTGTCTGTCGTTGTTTAAGAAAGGCAATATTGAATAGTCTCAGCACAAAGAGCTGTTTAGATACAGTCTGTGCTACCGAGAGGACATTCAACGTCTCATCTTCACTGTTTTTTTCTGCTCAATATTCCCTCAGCTGTGGATGGATGTTTTCAGACATCAAATAGTCAGAAGCAGCACTGCAAAATCAATGACACTGGTTCCATTACAGAGAGCAAGAAAAATCCTCATTGCACTTCTATAGGAGAAGAATACTGACTATGCAGATGACTTTTGAATTTCTATATGTATTGTATGCATATTTGTTTCGCCTACATTACTCCACTCTGAGAACGCAGATTTTGTTTTCTTTAAACCTGATTCTGCAAAAGCAAAACTCCCACTGCTGCCCATTTTAAAAATACAAAGAAAAGCTTTTGCATAAAGAGCACAGATACAATCTTTTTGTAAGCCAAAGGTTATGCAGCACGACAGGAATATAACACTCATAAACAAAGTAAAGGTTACATATTTCTGTCAGGAGGCTGAGGTTTCTGGTATCTTGATTAGACAATAGGTGCATTGCTCATTATCTGTTGCTAGAAGGAGGATGCTTCTTGTTCAGAACTCGTAAGTTATGTCAATTTTGGTTAAATAAGAAACATAGAGTATACATGAGAGTGTATGCATAGAAGAGATAAAAGTATTATTTCCTTCTGGAGGAAAAGGGAGATGCATTCCCATAATTACACATAGCAATAATTGTTGGAAGGCATAAGGAAAAAATTATTAATAAATTCAACTATGCAACTTCTCAAAGTGTTATCATCTGTTGAGAAATTCAGAAAATTTCAAGTTAAGGAAAATAAACGTAATTTTTCTGAATCTGCAATTTCTGTCAATGCAGGCAGCATAGTGATGAATATTAACTTCTCTGACTGTCTTTAACGTATAACATAGACATACCACTGCTAGGCTCGTTGAAGGAGCTGGGCTGAGGGTGTGGGGGAAGGAGGGAAAAAGTAGACATGAGTGATTCTGGTGAGCATTTGCTGTTTGTACTCTAGCTGCAAAAAGTGAACATGTTTGCAAGAGGGAAGAAAATTCAGCACTACTGAAAACAAATGGCCTCACTTAAAGAAAACTGGAGGTGGTGAGGGAAGGGAATTTCTTTACTGAAAACAAATGCATTCTCACTGTAGAAAAAACCCCAACCTTCAACAACGAACAAACAAAATTAACCCAGTATCTCAAGGCTGTTTAATACCTATCTGTTTCTGGTTGATTGGAAGAGAAAGGACAGTAGGAAGGGTTACCTCGAATTTCTCCCAAATGAAGGATTGTGGGGGTGGACTAGAGGGGGCTGACGACTGTGTAACATCAGGAGACACATTTGTTCAGTCTTCACTGGCATTTCCACGTCGAAGAACTTGTTTCAGCAAAAAGGTTAAAAACTGTTCTGTGACTTGGGTTAAATTAATTTCTTTGGCATGAAAAGATAGTCTTTTACCTCTCTATGCTTGATGTCCAAATCAGAGCACTTTTTTTTTCTGTTTGCTGTTTTAGTTTGCCAGCATTATTAGCTTTTCTCTTGCTTGCACAGAAATATTCCATCATTAAATCTGATTTATTTCCTGTTACACATTCATATCTTTGCCCCCCACTAATCCTTGTCATCTTCTCCATGGTAAATGTTTAAATCTGGATTAAAATTTGTTTGGATCCTCCTCAGGTCTTGTTTAGTTCTGATTTTTGTCTACTGGAGAAAAAAAAAGTGTAATATAAGAAGCTAGAACTTTCCTAAGTTTCAACAGCTGTTGTTGGGTGAGTTATTTTTCTTGTTTAAGGTATTACTTTTTAATTTCCTTTTACAGAAACTATATTCTGTTACCTGAAATGTAATTCTCATAGTGGTGAGACTCACAAGATCTATGGGTTTTCCCCTTTGCAATTTGCATAGTGCTATTGACATATATTCTGTATATCATCATTAACCTAGACATGTTTATAAAAAACAACAAGATCTGATGAAATGTTCAATGATAATGTAGACTTCATCTTTTAATAGTTAGTCGCAGTTTTATTTTGTTTTGGATCTCTTTAACATACAGTTTTCTAATGTTTGCAAAGTTTTTTTCAAGTTTTTTTTTTTGTTTTTCCTATGGGTGACACCAGAGTTCTCACTGTCCACCGTTGCCTCATGGAGGATAGTAAGATGAGAGAGAAACAAACTGATTCACTGGTGACTTCTGTAATGTGGCAACTGCCTCTAACTTTCCATTTAAGAACACCTAGACTAATTTAATGGTGCATTGTTTAAGGCATTTGTTCTTGCAGCCTATGTTTATTTTATCAACTTTCATGCAGTTTGCAAGTTTTATTTATTGCCAGCATTTTACTTGTATGGCTCTGTGCAGTCATCATGACAAAGAATTACTCTTGAGAGGTATTCAAAAGCTTTCCAACTTTTCTGAATGTGACAGGCTAGGATGCTGGAAATGGTTGAAGTCATGGAATGAAAAACATCATGGGAATATGACTAAGGACTAGTCATCACCACCTGGAAAGCTGTCATTAAAAAAAATAAAAAATCTTGTTAGAAGTCAACAGAATTTTGAGTCTTGCAAAGTTGCTTTAAGGGAAGTTAATGAACAAGATTCAGGTTCTGGAAGTTTGCATCAGTGATCTTTCTTCAGGGCAAAATCTTTTCTTAAAGAAAGAGACCTTCCCAAGTCAAACTTGACATCTAAAACTGGTTGTCAGAATGAGGTCAAAGTGGGCTTCAAACTCCCTCTGCACTATTTCACTTTTCCTAAAGTGGTGCAGGCTATTGCAGGCATCTGTTATTCCAAATTATGCTGGGTAACAACATTCCTGATAACAAAGCAACACTAATTAATGTGATATTATTCTCAAGTCACTATAAACTTTTGTTTAGGGCATAAAATAAAAATCATTAGTTGTTCTCCCAAGCTAGGTTCAAGGTTGGATGGACTTTGTGCTTTATTAGTGTCCAAAGGGTTCATGAAGATCTTCTCTAAAGTATTTAACCATAGAAACTGGTCATGTACACGTCTTAGAACCATCCTAATATTTTCATTTTTTTCTATGTTGAATCATACTTTATTATTTTAATCTGTTTCATAATTTAATTATCTTTCAAGCAAATCATTTTAACTCTATTTCACTTTATTTTTTTCTGTTTCGTGTGCTGTTGTGTCAGTTCAACTCTTAAGGTTTCCTTTAGCCATAGTATTTTATTGTCTCTATTAACTATCATAATGCCATCTAGCTTACCAATGTTCTCTGAAGTTGAAACATGTCTCTGGGAAGTCTTTCAGGATGGGGTCCTACTTAAGTTAACTATTAAAACATAAATGAGAATATTGAATGGCCTCTGACTCTACACAAGTACTAAAGCATTTTCTTCTTTAGTCTGCAATATTTACCCTCCTTTCTTCCTAATTCAGTCATAATTCTTTGGAAGAACATAATTAAACTAAAACTAGAAGCGTTAACTGCTTTGGATTTCAGTTATCATTTTTTCCTTTTATCTCCTTTCATTTCTAGCTGTCTTATTAGCATAATGGCTATATTGGCAGTCATTACAAGAATGAGATTATCCAGTGATGAATGCTTCCATTGCAAAGTATTTAAAATAGGAGGTAAGCTCATTAGGAACTCAATGGCTGTAATGGGAGTCAAGAATGCTCAGCACCAGTCACAAAATGCACAGGCTTTTGCAGAATCTGACCCAGCTGTTTAATTCTCAGTTCCATTTAAATTCCAGATGCATTTGTTGCTCTTTCTTATAATTTACTTGATTTTTTTTTTACTTTTTCCAGAGAACCTTGTAGTTTACAATCTAAACCAGCAAAGCTACGTCAGCTTGACAGGAGAAGGTACATCATGAACTGAAGTAACTGCATTCCCCCCTCTCTATAATATTAGGGTGCTTCATGATTTTTAAAATATTTACTTTCACAGGCTGTGCTCGGCACCTCAAGTAATCTTTCCCTGAAGATTCTCGAGTTGAGGTACATGGATCCTATAACTTCTTTGGCTTTAGAGTAATTTCTGGCTGAAACCATAAAGTGCACATCAAGTTTAAATCATTTAATCTGTGTCGAGATATATATGTGTAAATACAGAGCTAAAACTAAATAAAGAAATTTTCTATCTCTAATTCTCTTGATTTATTTACCATGCCAATTGATTATTATTTTTCATAGAAAATAGCTATAATTCGGAGGCTTTCTTGCCTATGTTCGTATCATTGTATTATAAAGCAACTAAGAAAAGAACCATGTATATGGTTATACTCAATTCCTAAGTGATATCACACTATGGGAAATAAAGCACCTCAGTGAATGATCCTCCTATTTTCACACTATTTCACATGATTGCACTGGAATTTGTAGAGTGACAGGAAAGATATATATACTGTCTAATGCAAGTAGGAATAAGTCAGCAGGAATCCCAAAACTGTTGATTGCCAGAGGGCAGTAGGGCATTTAAAGGAAGGATATTTAATAGATTCCTTTTATTTGTACGTTTTATTCAAGCATATGCTACTTGCCACTGTTAGAGCAAAGATATTGGACTAGATGAACCCTTGGCCTGATAAAATTTGGCCGTTTCTTTCTTTCAAAACTAATAATATTAAAGTGAGAAAGTAGGTGTCATGAATACCACAAACACCAAATTTTACTGGAGGTGATATTATACAACAGTGGGAGTAGGGATGAGATGTGCTATTTGATCAAAAGTATTGCAAGAGGATTGGAAATGAGCATAAGATTTCACAAAAAAAAAACCAACTCAACCAACCAACAAACAAAAAACCTCTCAGATTTGGAAGACAGTTTCCACGGTGCGCTCTCTTTCCCCTGATACGAGAAATGGCTTATGAAGAATTATGTGGCAGCCCAAGAACTTAAGTCCTTCACATATTCACAAAGGAGAGCTGGTTTGAGCATTATGTTGTTAGCTTCCCTGAGATGTTCTGTTAATGCAGAAGGATAGTCTGGAGCTGAGGTTTCTGGATTCTCTCTTACCCTCTCCACCATTTTTCATGAGTTGCAATGGTTAGTGAAAAGAAACAACCCTTAAATGCTGGGATTGTTTCAACTGGTGACCTGCTTTTCACCTTCTTTATTAAGAAAGACATTTCTTGCTTTGAAATGTGTTATACACGTGGCACATACCCTTCACTGACAAGTGTAACTAACAGTTTGCACAGTCATCTCTGGGTTCTGCTTTGGGAGCTTCTGGAGCTCCTGGGGACAAGGTCCAGGACTGTTAGGGAATGCCTGGATTTCAAGTCTGAGAAACCTGAGGGTACCTGCTGCTGCCAGGTAAGAACTAAGAAAGCTCTGTCACCTTCTGAGAGTTCAACCAGCTGTCCTTGACCTAAAGGTGCCTGAAGCCTTTGTTGAAGCTGTCATCCTGATTTCAGATGGTCAAACACTGATTTAGGTGGTGCTAGAGAGAGGCTTATAAAAGAGATATGTCTGAAGTGCAGCTCACAGACGCAATAGGGTGCACAGAAGCTGGCACAGAAGAGTACAGAGGGGGACTCCTCATTTCAGTTAAGACCAGCACAAAAATTCTCAGTTTTGGTTGTAATATGACACAGTGCACATATCAGTCAGGTGGTATCAGTCAGGCTGGGAGATGAAGTGATTGAGAGCAGCTCTGCCAAGGACTTGGGGTGCTGGCAGATGAAAGGTTGACATGAGCCTGCAGTGTGTGCTTGCAGCCCAGAAAGCCAGTTGTGTCCTGGGCTGCATCAAAAGCAGCATGGCCAGCAGGACGAAGGAGGAGATTCTGCCCCTCTACTCTGCTCTGGTGGGACTCTACCTGGAGAATTGCATCCAGCTTTGGGGTCCTCAGCACAGGAAAAACATGGACCTGTTGGAGTGGATCCAGAGGAGCGCCACAAAAAATGATCAGGGATGGAGCACAGTTCCTATGAAGAAAGGCTGAGAGAGTTGGGGGTTTTCAGCCCAGAGAAGAGAAGGCTCCAGGGAGACCTTACAGGAGCCTTCTAGTAGCAAAAAGGGGTTTACAAGAAAGATATCGACAAACTTTTTAGCAGGGCCTGTTGCAATAGGACAAAGAGTAATGGTTTCAAGATAAAAGAAGGTATATTTATATTAGATACAACGAAGAAATTTTTTACCATGAGGATGGTGAAACACAGGAACAGGTTGCCTGGAGACGTGGCAGGTGTCCTACCCATGGAATTGTTCAAGGTCTGGACTGGGTTCTGAGTCCAGAGTGGGCTCTGAGTGAGCTGATCTAGTAGAAGATATCCCTGCTCATTGCATGGAGCTTGGACTAGACAACCTTTAAAGTCCTTTGGAACACAAACTATTCTATGATTCCATTATACTTGGAAGAAATTAAGTGAAAGCAGCATTCCTTGCTGACGCAGATCTGATATTAAATGGAGAATTGTCAACTTAATAAAATGTCCACAAAGTAGGTTACCAAAAAAAGAGAGATAGAGGCCTTTTTCATAGAAGTAGGGTAGAATAGCAGCATATTTAAATGGAGTCTTGGGCAAAATAACATGTGACTGTACTCTGAGTACAGGGATCAAACAGAAAAAATGAGTATAATTACAAAAATCAAACTGTGACTTTATCAGAACTAGAGGGGGAAAAAAAAGGATAAACTGTCTGAAATCAGTGTAGGAATAAAGTTTTACTTTAAAAAAATTGAAGACAGTTACACACATGTGTGCACCATCTGCTTTTTTTCTTGTTTCACATTTGATGAACAACTTCTATCCTCTCAGGCCTTTTGATGCTTATAAAGAATTGAGAGAAATATCTGCTGAAAACATGATTGAAAATAAACCAGAATAAACCAAAATTGATTTAATTATAAAAATTTAATTAAAAAATAATTAAAAGATATGGGTGAAACAAGCTTATTTGTGACTTATCAGGTAAGTCACAAAAACAAAAAACAGTAATGGATGGTCTTTATAAGTATGGTCTTTACCACCATATTTTTGGAAAAAATATATAGCAGTATGTGTTCGAAAATAGTAGGTTATAAAAAGGTTGAAAGCAATATTTAAGAGCAGCTTTCTTAGAGTATGTTTTGAATAAGAAGGCGTTAACTCACACTGTAGAAAACAACAATGGATAAAACTGATCACAAAGCAATAGTTTGTGACTTTAAGGTGCGAAACAGTGAGAGCAGTAGAACAATAAAAATGTTCAAATAAATGCAAATTTCAGCATAGAGAATTTCTAGAATAGACCCCAGGCAGGGAAAGAAAAAGTGTAGAAAAAGCTTTGGTTTTGACAAATGTCACTGTTAAGTCAAAAGAACATACTGTTTCAACACAGAGAAAAGATGGGAAATTATATGCCATTACTGCTACAAAATCTTGAAACTAAGAAGGTTGGTATTTAACTTGTCTCTGTCTCTAAGACCCAATCTCACAGAAAATACATACCCATATAGAGATATAAAACAGAAAAACAAAAGATTGAAAGAAATAACACTTAGTAAGGGACACAAAGTTAGGAAAGCTTTTATAAACAAGACAAACAAACAAGAAGAGCAAAGATTCTCCTACCAGACAGCAAGAAAACCAAAGATTACTCAAAAAAATTCAATGGCCACTTTGCTAAGTAAAAAAGAAATAATATAATTGAGTGTCATTATTATCTTATGGAAAGTAATTATTTTACATTGCTCCATGCAAGGTAAGACTAAGCTGGACTACTGTGTCCAGCTTTAGATACCACACTAAGAAAGATCTCAACAAATTGAAACAAGTTGAAAGAACAACAGAAATACAAGGTTTTGAAAACATAACCTGGAAGGAAACATTTAAAAGTGAATTGGATTTGCTTAGAGAAGAATAGAAGGAAATAACATACCTGTTTTTCACTCCTGCATTTCACATAACACCATGCACTCCTGTTTATGTGATTATCTGTTCATGTGACAGTCCTTACAAAGACAAATATAGTTACTTTTGCTTTAAAAAGTAAACAAAGAGAAAAAAAATTCCAGGTTGTGTTTTAGTTTTCAACAAGTTCTCAAAATTAACCACTATTCATGCAAGCTTCAAAATTCTGAAATGTAGAACAAGTTTAATTCAGTTTCAAATTATATTATAGAATACTGTATTACTGTAAGAAAAGGTGGATAATTAATGTATTTCAGTTATGTAAGCTGTCTAATTTACAGCAAGAGAGATTTAGTTTAAAAAATTGTACCAAATATATATTTATAAGGATCGTAAGGGTGCACAGTCAGCGCAACTATGAAATCTGATCAATGATCATGTCTGTTAAAATATGTTAGGAATATTTAATATCATCATCGTAATTTAACCATAATTACTTTAACATAGTATGTGTTATCATAAAAATCAAAGGTTAACTAATAAATTAAAATAAATTCTGTACAGTAACAATTGTATGTAAAATTGCCATGACTTTTTTTAATTAAATCATTAATTTCATAAAGTAACTTGTAAAATGAAGACATGTATCTCACAAACCAGATGTTTCATTTTCGACTAGCGAAAAGATATTTTGCATTTAGAGGCACCTTAGCATTTAGGGTGAAAAACGAAGCTATCATTTGCCTTTCTGGAAATGATAATGCTTTGAAAAACTCTTTCTAAACTGCTCCTGAAAGCCCCAGTCCAGGATCTCTACTTTCACCTTAGTGGTACCTGATAAAGAGACTATATACTATTTGTCAGTCAGCTTTTTGTTCTCCTACATCCTTCATTCTTCTTTATTGTAACACATTATCTACAACATTATCGGTGAGCAAAATCTCTTGCTGCTGCTCTGTTCAGCCTATTCTTTTCTACAGTAGCAGTTTCCTTTGCTCTCTTCCCAGAGCCTACTACATCTGATCATGCTGCTGAGAGTTTTGTTGATCAGCCTGTCCGAACTCTTCGTTCTTTAGGCAAGCTTGAAGAGTCCTTGCCATCCCTATACCTTCCAAAGAATGCTTTTATTTGTCCTAACCTGTGGGATTTTCTTTCAGCAGCCTTTAATGCGATGCAATATAAAATGGAAAAAATTTAAGAGATAGAGAGGAAGCTAACAAGTATAGTAATATAAACCCTTTGGAGGTAAAGCTAGAGGAATTCCAGAGACCAGCTTCCCCCAGCTTCCCCTTCCAAACCATATACAGTTACAAACAGCATCAATAAAATTTATTCTTCTATTGAACCCAAAAGATTTATTGATGAAAAAGTAATTCTTGTTATACAGAAAAACAAATGCCACAGTGTTGTTGCAAGGCCAATGACTAAACTTGAAAGATGTGCTGCTGCCACTTCACTTGAAGATGGAGGGGGAGGTTAGTTCAAACATCATAGGTGTTAACTTTTTTTACCTTTTAAACAAACTTAATACAGAAATGCTGGGATGAGAATGACAATGCTTATTGAAAATATGCAAAACACAAGGCCTAATCACCTCTAAACCATTTGGAACTTGGAATCTCCTTAAACATGAGCTCTGATAATCACCAGCAGTAGATTTACAAAATATTTAAAGACATTCTACTCTGTCCTACAAATTTGACTCTATTCTAGGTCTACCAGGGTCAACTGGGTAATTTTTATAACAGTGTGTTTGGCCAAAACCAGCATAGTACCTCCAGCTCTGCTGGCCAGCTAGGCTCAGGAGCCTTGTACCACAGCAGCGATGGACAGTGGCTCCTCCGGAAGCTGTCCAGAACACAGAGAAGACTGTTACAGCATTGAGAAATCCCAGAAATGCTACAGGAGGGTTTATTAAACTGAATTCATTTGTCTATAATATAAATGTCTACACCTGACTGTTAATTCTGTAAGGAGCTGAGGAGGAAGAAGATATTTTTTTAGCAGGTAACTTAATCATTCCATGTTTTTATCTCAGGGTAAGCTGAGTTGTAATTCTCTTTCTGAACTGTCTAAAAAGAGACATTAACCTGTCTCATCTAGATCTAACTATCTATGATATAGAAGTTGAAAGCAATGCCAGATGAAGCCTACTCTACTTGTTTTGAGAAAACCTTACCAAGTTCAGACTTTAATCTTCTGTATTTGAAAGAACCTGCCACCAACTGTGAACTACTTTCTATTCTTTTTTCAGAACAAGATTTAAAACTGTATACACCATTAGCAGCGGCAGAGTAATTTGCTTTATAATCTAGTCTTTCCAGACAGATGGAATTTCACATCAGTAAGATGGTGTGCTACCTCTTAAAAGAATATTGCAAATATAGGTTAATTTTTATTATGATTCTTCTGGAGTAATTTAAAGATATTCCACTGCCACAATTTTTTCTCATTTTTTTTCTCTCTCCCTTATTTTTATCCTCAAAACCAACCTGTTAATTTCTGCATTTAACCAAATGAATTCATGTATTTTTTCAGAACAAAAGTAATTGTCGTAAGACGACTTTAATTTCAAAACTGATCTTAAAAAAATTAAAAAACATAACTTATAATTTCAAAATTAGATCAGACACTTTATGCTAACTGAAATGCTTAAGCATGTTTCTCCCAATTTCCCTCCCCACAATAAAACATGGAGTTTGTTTTATCAAAGAATTTTGAAAAGTATGCTTTGGCTAGTTTGCTTTTCCCAAATACAGATGTCCCTTCCTGCTTTCCACCCCTGTATCACACACACAAAACCATCCCCCATTAACAGACCTATTCTCATAGAGAGTGTTGTAAGAGCAAATTGATTCCCCTTCTTCCACAGCCACTCTTTGGTTTGATTTTGTCTCTTAATTAATTCAACTAAGGACTGTCACACCATACACTCCAGCCCAGAGATTTACTGGCAGCTAAACAGAGAATTGTTTATATCCTGTGCATGAAAACCAATAAATAAATAAGGAGACAAAGTAATAAACCGGATAGTCTTCACCCACTTAGCAATATCCAACTGTAAACTAAAGAGCAAACCAAAACAAGTTGGCATCTGGTAGTTTGGATGCTGCAGAGTTTGCTGCCAGGCACAGGGGCTCCACAAAATTAAACTTTAAAAGTGCAGAATCTGTGGGTTAGTGTCTGTATTTTGTAATGTTTACAAGCACTTGGTTAGTGGTTCAGCATTATGCATGTAGAATTGGTTATATTATCTACCTCTATTTTATATTTTTCCCAGTAGAGATGCTTGAGTGTATACCTTCACACTGTTAGGTTAAAATGCCACGCTGTTTTTCATGGCAACTCACTAAAAACATTACCAGTGTAAAGTGAGTCAGATTTTGCTCAGTGTGTAGCACTGAGTGAAGAATGACTGAAAAGCTAGATGAAGCTGCTAGACCTATGTTTAATGTACTTGGTGGAAAAGCAGTATAAAATTATTTCCCCCTACAGGGAAGTATAAAACTACCTCCCAAAACCTCATCTAATTTTTGATAGAGACAGTCTTACCCTTTATTAAAAGAACTTATAGATTTTCTTTTTTGTGTCCTTGTTCTCTGTTTTTCTTCTGGTGGAAAAAAAATTTAATTATCCAACATGTTACAGTCTCCGTGGTGTTTCCAATAAGACACAAAAATCATATTTTTTTTTCTACTAGAAAAGGTTTTTTTGGGGAAAGGAAAACTTGCAATTAAAGGCTGAAGAAGAAGATGTGTTTGAAATGTTTCCTGCAAGGAGGATTTAGCATGGAGCACTCATATGGGTGAGGACATGTTGGTGGTGCCATGCCACAGAGTAAAGCTATGGGCTAAAATCATCACAGTTGCAAATGTCATAGGAAGCAATTAATCAAATTACCTGTAAATCTAACTTTTCTGTTACACCTAATTTAAATCAGCCACCCAGTATTTCTTTTCACTTGTGTCATGTGCTATCTTTAATTTTTGTCTTGAAACATCTATTTTTACTTTGACTGATGTTTTTCAATTCCCTCCTTCACTGAGGTTTCATTAGATAGCTTGCAGATTTGGTGCTTTTTTGTAAATGGGAGAGTTTTTTCTCTGAGAAAGGAATGAACGTCTGTGCATAATTATACTTAGATTTTTTATATATATATAACCAAAATATATACACAGCATATGCTGAACTTGAATAAAGATGGCAGAAAAGGCTTGGGGGAAAAAAATCATTAATCTTAAGAAAGAAAAAGAAAAGCAAACAACCTAGTCCCTGGAAAGCACAGGAAAGGGTTTCTCTCTGGTTACTCCTTCAAATTCCAGTCCAGCTCTCTTTGATTGTAAACTTCACCCTCCTTTTATTGTCATGGTTTTTTAACTGTCCATCTTCACCTTCAAAATTTTGTTTGGGTCAAAAACTAAGAGAAAACTCTTTACTTGTCCTCCAGCCTTCTAAAAAAGACATACTGTAAATCACAATTCCACATACTTCTTTTCTGCGTTTTGTAAAATGGCTGGTATTCCACATTTTCAATAAACGGACTTGTCACCGGGATTGCAGCAGCCTGTTTAAGCATTTGACTGGTGTCACAAATGTTAGTGGTCCACTTGCTTATTTTCATGACTTCCACCTGCTGCACTTTGAGTCCCACTGTTACCCTATTTAACTTGACATGTTTCTGTTTGTGCTGAGCAGGTTGGATGTTATTGCATCCATTTAGGAACAGATGTTACTTAGTACACCCTGCACTCCTCCATGCCATCTTTTTTCACAGCTCTCTGAGAAACAACCACAGGGAGTACACTCTCACTTCTGTGTCACCCTTCCCACAGCAACTCCTGGAAAGAGATAGAAGGAAAGATGAGCTTTTAATATTGTTATGAAACCATATGCACCCTGCTGCCACCATATCAGAGAGTGTGTTTTCTCCCAGAGTGTTTAATACACCTCTTTTGACACTACAGAAAATGAATTGTGAAGGATACTGCAGTTAGAAAAGTGTTGATTTTTGCCTGGGGAAAAGAAAATCAGAAAAGGTTATAAAATTCCCTGTTCAATATTAACTTAATCACAATACATATTTTAGCAACATAGAGTATGTGTTACTTTTAACACACAGTTCCATGCCTGTCTTTTTCTCTAGTCTACCCTGCAGCTCTCGTTGGCTGTGAAAGTTAAGATTTATAGTGATAATACTTGCAATCTGACAATGAATTTCAAAGCTAACAGCTTTGTGGTGTTTTTCCTAGGCTCTTGCATATGTTTTTGCACTTGTAACACCATTAAAGTTTGATAGGAGAATTGTGCACATCATGAACATGAAAATGAGAATATAATTACCCCTCTGTTTTCAGATCACTAAAATCAATCTTCTTGTTTTATTATGAAGTATCAGGCTGCCTGCAGTTGAAACTATTTCCACATAAATGCTCAGAAAACCTAGTAAATGTAATGACTACCTATGCTAGAAATCAGAATGTTTCTTCCCGTGTCTAAAGCTTTAAAGTCATTTATTTTCTTCTCATAATACATTACCCCAAACCAAAATTCACAAAGTACCTAAATATGATCCTATTTTTCTGAAGCTATTTCAAAGGAATGCAAAAATAGTACCAGGAAAATTGCTAAGCAGCTTTAGACCACCTGTTAGACTGTCATGCTTTTTATAAGGGACAAGGTCTTTTCTTTAAATAACTTTTTAAATTATGCATATAACTGATAGGGAATTCTACCTTCAGGAAATAATGTGTGCTGGTAACAGACATATTTAACTTGGAAATATGACTGCATAACTTAGGATAAAGCCCATCTGAAAACATAACTCAGGAAGTTGGGACCTTGACTACAGCTGCCAAAACCTCACTGGTCAGGTGGTACTGGTGTCTGCTCAGAGAACAGAAATGCACGGATAAACGTCATGGGGATGCCTAGCCAAGAGCACTGCTAAATGTGACACAGCTTGATCTGTCCTGCTCGAGTGTTTTAGGTACATACAGGAAAAGAGTGAAAAAACAGATGAGCCATTAGCAGCTTTTATATCTCTGTAGTGGTTTGGGGGAGGAGAGTGGAAGGTGATGGTAGCACAGGTAACAAATTGTGACCGGTGATCGATATGGGGAAGATCACAGACATCAGCGTGGGGCTACATAAGCAGCAAAGCCTTCAGCAGCTTATGCTAACAATCTGCTTTTAAACAGCAATAAAGAGCGAAAACAGTTGCCACTCAGGGGTTGCTTGGGTGTCAGGTGCCTGGGTGTTCGGCACCTTGTATCACTCTGGGCTTGAAGGGTAGCTACAAGCAGAGGCTGGGGCTGCTGGACAGGACTCGGCTGGTGTGGATCCTCTTTCCTCAGGTTCATCAGGATGTCTGAGCTGAACAAAAGTCAAGCAGAAACCCAGAGCTTGTGTTGGCATGACTGCATAGTGTGCTTGTGTCAAGGAACAGACATCTTAGAACTGGGATCTCAGCACAGAAGTCATTATCTCATGTTCTGTGTAAATAAATCATATGTCATACTACTGAGTGGTACGCTTCTGTTCTTGTGGTTATGGCACCCTGATCTGCCTCAGGACAAGCACTACGATAAATATTTATTTCGTTCTCAGGCAGCTGCTATTTATCTTGGCTGTTGATTTCAAACTGTCTCACATCAAATTTCCTGAAACCTAGGATTTCTCATGCACTGAGTAATATTTATTTCTGTTGTATTTCAAAACAAAATCCATCATTAAAATCTCACTATTATGGCACAATTTTATTTCTAAATGAGATAAATATCTGATTCCTTCCCTTCCACCTTCTTCAAAACCATCTGCAAATTCTTTACTTTTAGATAGGTGAAAGCACAGAGACAAATGTATAAAATGTTTCATTTCTTTCTCCACAAGTGTTCAACTTCAAAGAGAATTCTTAATCATCATTTACTCTTCATGCAAAATATGGTTTCAGTGAAAATTTTGAACTCGAAAAATCTTTTTAAAGAAGCTGTTATAAATGTATTTCATAAATAGTAGATGTTCATATGGTCTCTGCAAACACATGAATTTTTTTAAAAATTTAAAATATCTCATGAAAGACACCTGCAAAAACATGATAAATCCAAGGATCTTCAGTACAAACACTCTGTAATGATAAGCTACTAGCTGTAAATAGCAATTGTATCTATAACCTTTTTGTCTGGATACTTTATCTGGATCAGTCTCCTGAATACATACAACAACAACAAAAAAAAGACAATTGATCAGGTTCTCATCTGGCCTTTCCAAGCATACATCTACTATCTTTAAATGACCTTTTTCAAATGAAGCAGTGAAAAATCTTGTCTATTAAATGAAGACTCATGATAAATAATTTATATTTAACCTATTGGTAATATCCTATTCAGAATTGTTTGAAACATTTCATTTTGACAACATTTATCATCAATGTCCTTCTTTTATAGTAAATTACTTTGCCAATGAAGATGTTTATGAACTAGTTTAAATATGTAGTCCCATTGGTCCAAATTTTTAATTCAGTTTATCATCTGTTGGGTTTTTTTTTAATCCCTGCTTTGATGGTCTTTTATTATCTTTTAAATATATGGATCTTTTAAGTATAAGAGAATTTTGAAGTAAAAGGAAAGTACGTTTAACTGTTTGTTCTACAATAAGCTTCCCAAAGATGCATGACAGCTGTAAGTAATAACCCTTTGACAGGGTGAATGCCCTCACGCTTCAGTTTGACTGACACTCTCAGTTCTGGTCTTCCCTTGCCTATGGCCCCTGGAGCACGATATTTGGCAGATGGATCCTGCACACACCTGATACCCCAGCAGGACACTGAGTACCACCGTGGGTATGTTAGCTTGAATTCAGCTCCTCACTGAGATGACTGGCATGTGGCTGATATTGAAACTAAAGTGAGGTAGGCCGTACCATGTAGGTACAACCACATCATTTCTACAATGTTATAGCAAGACCTGTTGCAATAGGACAACTGGAAATGGTTTTAAACTGAGGGTCAACTTACACTAGATTTAAGGACAAAGTTTTTTACAATGAGAATGGTAAAACACTGGATCATGTTCCCCAGAGAGGTGGTTTCCATCCCTGAAAACATTCAAGGTCAGGTTGGACCATTGCCGAGGAGTTGGACTAGATGACCTTTGAAGGTCCCTTTAAACACAAATTGTTCTATAATTGATGATTTCACTAGTCCTGCCTGCCTCCCCACCATTGCCTCCAGCTCCTGTATCTCAGCTTTCCTGTCTATGCAGGGCAGCACTCCAGCTGTTTCCTGGCAATAACTCCTGGCATTTGGTATGAAATGGAAATCTCTCAAACTGTGTACTACCTGTGTGACTTAATATTGATTTTACCAGGAAGAACACTGTCAAAAAGTAGACTGATGATTGATACACTTAACTGCTGGAAAATAATTTAAAAATGCTTTCCAGCAAAGATCGTTTATGGAATTCACTTTTGGACTCAGGTCTGCAATTATTCTAAGGAGTAGCATAAAGAGATGACAACAATTTTTGCTCTCTGCTGTAAACTTTAGAAGGTCATACCTGTTCATTGAGAAAATTTGTAAAAATTAAAAAATAATGATTAAAGACAGGCTGCGTCATTTTGACTAAAATTTTGTTTGACATATTGACTTTTTGAACAAGATGATTTTTCTTTGATTTTTCTTTTTACTAAAATTTTACAATCTCTTCTATTATAAGCATGAACTTGTAATAGGGAAGTTTGGAAAGGAGGTATATAGCATTCTCTTTAAAATTCTGTTTAAAATTCAAAGTCTTTAATTATAGATTTTTAATTCATACTCTATTTTGCAAACAATGTTGTAACTATAAAGGATTTTAAATACCAAATGAATTAATAATTCATTTCTTTTTTCAGTATTTTAATAAGTTCCCATTGTGAGTGAAAAGAAATTTATGATGTACATAAAATACATGGTGTTTTTATATAGTACACGTGTTGCCACAAGTACATAAAGAGGTCTTTGTGTAATGCATGGCCACTGTGAATAATCATTGCATAAGTCAGAAGGGTGAATAATATCAGGTTTATTTCTTGTTTGTAACTAAAAAATAGAGTGAAAAGAGAGACCTGCAAGCAAATCTAGCTAACTTAAAACTGACATTAAACATCTTTGCTTTTGTAATCACAAATCTAATAATAACTTGAACTTTTGGGGTTGAGGAGTGGGCTTCTCCAGTTGTTTTTTTTTTTAATGAGCAAAATTGACCACCATAAAAATACTGCCAGTACAATGCCACTGGTATTAGTAATGTTAACCTTCAACTTATATTATAAAGCATGTGGGATTTAATTTATAAATATTAGTTCAGAAGAAAAAGAGATGCTTAAGTTCTCTGGGCCCTACGCCAGCGTTTCCCCCGCTGTATGCTGAATCATTCCAGAAAATTACACTGTTGTGAAGATAACCTGCAAGCTTGAACATTGCTTTGTATGGAACACCTGCTGACAGAACTGTGCCCTGAAGGCTGGGGGTACCTCATTAGAATCATCACCAGAAATGTACATGTAGGAGTCTTCCTATAAGAGCAAATATTTAAAGACACAAAAGCATACAAAGCCAATTTGCAGACTACAGCTGAATAAATATTATGGAAAGGAAGAAGGAATAATAAAATATATTACACATACAAAATCTATATTAGAAGAACATTACTAAGGCAAAAAAGTCAGAAACAAAATAAGTTAGAAAATACCAGCATGACTACCACTGGTGCAATGTCACTAATTTATGCTTTTGCACATATTCCCTAGGATTAGAAATTATGACTTTTTAAATTACTTATTCCTGAAAAGGTAATTCTGAGTGAATAAAAATATTTATGCACTGATATAAAATTCAGATAAAGGTGTTAAAAGAAACAAGTGGAAAAAAACAATTCTGAAATTAGTTTGTTTAAACTTTTCCTCACCGAAACATTTTGGAAACTAAATTTAAAAGGAACCATTCCCAGAGTAAGGGAATATAAATTATATGATGGAGCTTTTTATATCCCACTTTGTACCTGATGCTCAAGATACACATCTGTAAGATAGAAGAAAAATTTACATAATGCAGTGAAAAGACAGAGTTTCATTCCAAAATTATTTATTTTTAAAGAGGACAAGGTCATTAGCTGGTAACTTTAGATGGATCTAATCTTCTAAAGATCTAATCTTGCCTAGTCTCCAAGAAAAGCAAGATGTCAGTATGACATTTATAAAGACAGAAGTGGTCACGTGGTGTCATGGTTTGAGACCCCTAAAAATCCAATTCCCTAGTCCAAGCCCCCCTCCCACATCTCACCCCAGTGTGAGATGGGTTTTCCAGACACAACACAAGACTCAATATGGGGGAAAGGGAATTATATTACAATCACTACACAAATAAATATTATAATACATTATATATACAATCTTAACTCTCTCTCCTATGATAAATCAGTATTTACAATGGATCAGATCTCTTCTTCCTCCAGTAAAAGTCCAGAACAGAAAAGGAAAGATCCATTCCACTCTTAGGGCAGCAGTGTCTCTCTTCTTCCATTCAGCAGCTGTAGCTGGACTGTTGTAGCTGGATCTCTTTCCAATACACACAAGGGAGTTCTCCTCTCCCCCTCTCAGCCCTTCGACTCCAATTGAAGGTCTCTCTCTCTTTTGTGGACTGCGATAACCGGGACAAAGGTTCACCTCACCACGTCATATCATGAAGTGCAGGGGGTCTTCGTGACGGTCCCTTTCCTCAGGGGATTCAAACTCCCTTGAGTCAGAACGTTAGGGCAGCTTTCAGTGGAAAGTTTTTGCCTCAACCGTTCTATCAGAGCTCCTGTGCTCTGTCTCAAGCTGCCAACCTGGCAGCAGCAGTAGGGGGGAGCAAGGTCACCCCCTCCACATTCCATCCGGCCGTCCCGGTCCAGCTCTGGGATGTCTTTGAGTTTTTCACCTCCTCTCTCTGCTGCATGTTGCATTTTAGGACTTCCATTCAGTAGGAGTCCACCCCCTCCACTTAGGAGGGATCTCAAAAGGGTTTTGGGGGGTTTGGCTCAGTTCTTACCCCAAAACTCTCTTTGTAGAGCTTAGTCCTGCTCTGTAGCTGGTTCTCTTTCTCTCTCTTTGCAGGATATCTCTCTGCATTGCTGCATGCCCTCATTACTGCTTCTCTCTTATCTCTTGACTTTCAGCCATAGTCTCCTTTCACTGCTGTCTCTGCCGCCGCTTTTCTGTCTTCTGCTGCCCACTCACAGTGGAGAAAAACTCCCAGCTTCTCAGTTACAGACCTCAGTCCAGTTTAACAATGTTTCCAAGTTTCAGTAACCAACCAAGGACTGGGGGGCTGTGGCCCCCAGTGGGGCTCCTGCCCCTTCTCCTCGTGGCTTCAGAACATGGTCACTTCTCTCCAACTACCACCACATCAACCTTCTTTTCCGGTCTGTTGTGATATGTTTAATTTTTCAGGGGCGCTGATTGGATCAACCCCAAGGGACACCACTCCCTCGGGGGTTACCATTTTTTTAACTCCAGGGGGAAAAAACACTTTTTTTCCCACCACACCAGGGTATGATCAGACACCCTTATTGAAGAGTCACAGTAAGACAATACAGGTTTACCCATGTATGCTAATGCAAAACAGTAGTCTAAAAGTCTAAAGAGATCAGGATTCCCCACTGTGAAGGAGTCCTCAGTTTCAAACTTCAATGACAGGGCAAAAGGGAGGGATCTTGTTAACTGCAGTCGCAATAAATGTGAATTTTCTGTATCCAAATTAACTCAAGCACATTAGTCACCACTCAAGCACGCTGCATTGTAGTGCAGATTTTGTGCTTACTCTTTTCCAGTTGCCAGCTGGAGGGCTTCAGAGGCTAAAAAACCAGTTCATACTAGGCAGTCAACGTAATTAACAAAGGAGGAGAGAAGTAGTATTTTCAGACAGTCCAACTAGCCTCACTTATTTCAGATTAAAAACTATGAACAACTGTGAGACATTTTCAGTAAATAGTTTATCCGAAGGAACATATATATGTATATATATATAAATTTCCTTTAGACATGTTTTTATATATATATATATGTATATATACACACAAATGGCTTGGATTATACAGTTTCAGTATCTAACCACAACCTAAAGTGCATTGAATCTTATAAGAATGGATGACCTTCTAAACTTTCATATACCATTTAATTTTAGCTAATCATGCAGAGAAATTGTCCAGACCTCTTTGCTTCCAAAACTGAACTTGTAGATTTTTCACGATGCATACTAATCATTACATTACCTTTAACAGAGACACCTTGTGTCTCCTGTCATTCATCAATAGCTCACTTGTAATGCAAATTCCTAACTAACAATACCCCAGATTCTTCTGCTAGGTCTATTTATGACTTATTTGAACCACATGTTCTTTCTAAGAGAAAAGCTGCTAAATACTAACCTAAATCAGCTAACTAGTCAGTTTTTACAACATGCTAAGATTTTATTTCCAAGTCGACCATAGATTTATTGAAGGAAAGTCCTACAGGGAAAAAACACACACAGTATGATGATTCTTGAATTCTGAAAACAGGACAGTATCTTGCAATCTGAACAGCAGCCTTGCTGTCTAAAAATGTGTTCCTTTACCAACTACATCTTAGCCCAGCCAGAGATACAAGAGATATGAATATATTTCTTTATAACAGATTGATATTGAATGGTATTGTATTACTTTCCTGTGTCTCTTCTTTTCTTGTCTTTTCCCACCTTTTGTTTTATCTATCAGCTGTGCTTGTACACTTAGATTGTAAGATCTTCAGAACAGAAGTGACTTCTATGAATGGTTGGTAGGACTCTTGTCCAACACAGAAAGATGTGGCTTTCAAATGTCACCATGATGCAAAATGTAATTTGTTACTAACACACACAAAAAAAATGTTCTACTTTTCTGTTGCTGTGGCAGAAGGAAAACTTTCGTGTTTATTTCAATACTCTTTAAGCTCATGGAAGATTAGATTGAAACTGGGTGATATGATGTGCATCTGAACTGTTTGGTATATTATTCTTTTATCCGAAGTACCTGTCACTTCATTTCTGGATGCTGTGTGACTTACTAGCAGCTGTGGCCTGATTTGACCACACGTGATAGATTTCTAAAACAGTATTTAAGTATTCATTACATTTCCTACTTAGTTACATGGTTAGCTAGTAGTAATTCCTTTCCTATTATTTAGTTTACGTTCCTCCAAGAGCTAATACTATTTGTTGTTCCATACTAAAAGTAGTTGGTCCAGAGTTTGGCAATTTGCACTTTCCAGTAGCTGCATACCACATGTCATTGTTGATTACAGGATATATTAAATTTTCTAGTTGTGAAAGCCTGCTTGTAAATATAGATATGCACATTTTCATGACAAATTTTAGCTTATGATTTTTACATGTACATTGTGACTGAAATGCTTCAACCTATGCAATCATCTTGTAATCTGCTGTACACAACGGACTCAGCTCTTTAGCATAGATTAAAGGAACCTGTGCCTTTCCATGCACACTGCACTAACCTTCAGATTTAATGCTACCTGAGCAACTGTTCCATTGCCCTCACATGAAAGATGCCTGCTCACTCCATCACATGGAGATAAAAGGTCAAGTTACACAGACATTAGGAAATATAATTTTATGTGCCTTGTGCTTAGAGAGAGATGTCAGCCTTCTGCCCTGTGCCAAGTACTTATTTATGCCCTGTGGCAAAATTTCAGGATGTTCCCAGCATTTTCTGTCAGCCAGGTTTAGGGGTTGCCCTGCTCAGTAGTTGCATTTCTGATCTCCTCTTTTAATGTTTCTGCCTCCCATGCACCTAACTTTAGATTTTGGATGTCATTCTGGGAACAAGGTATTTCTGAGTCAAACATTGCTATGAAATAGGATGTTCTGTAGTTCTCCTTATTGCATTAAACTCCTTGTTTTTGCCTGAAAATATTGTTAACCCAAGTCTCTGCAAGCCTCTGTCAAGGCTCTAGTCATCCTGGAAATATGTGTTGCTGGACACACCCTCTTTTCCAAAGCCTTTATCAACTAAATGTGTCAACTATTCTCTGAGACAGATTTAAATTTTATGAATGCCATTATAATTAATCCTGATTTCCAAGAAACTATGAATTTCTAGGCATTGTTTCTGTTTTATATATTTCTTCTCTTATTAACTGCTGAAACCATGCCAGAAGGAGGGCATAAAGCAGATGAATATAGATGCAATTTTAGATTACACTATCTGATTTAGAGCATTCTAAAATACGGTATAATACTTTTAATACTACTGTTTTTATCAGCATTTCATTTCAATGTAACTGAAAACCAGTTCTGTTTAAAAACTGATAGGGTTTAGTCCAAGATCTACTTTTCTATGTGATTTTAAATTGCCAGATTTTTTTTCTTAGGAGACTATCTAAAAAGGTAAAACAGTAATTGTAATAGAAAAATAGTGATTTTACTGAAATATGTCCTATTAAATAATTCATTTGCATTTGAAAACAGAACTACATTTAACAACAGAAATAATTTACAAGTGGTCATTGAGGCATTTTAAAAATGCATAATGTAGTTTCCCCAAATGACGCTGTAAGTATCAAAAGGAATGATTGGAAAGCATTCAGAAATTCTATTAACCATATTTTCAATAGCTGGAACATAAGTGTGTACTTGTAGCCTACATATCTTCAATGAAAAACTATGTGTTATCTTGTATTCTTGTATCTGTTAGTTCAAGAACCAATTGAACTAAAGAAAATTACACTAAAATGAGTTAATGGTACTTAAACTCTTCTTGTTTCCCATTGCCTCTCAGTTCAATGGCTCCTATCTTAAAAAAATGTTTTCTGCATATCGCTTTAAAATGAGTGTAATATTAGAGGTGTCTAGGAAGCATCCATTTTCCTGGTTGAATTCTTTCTTCCTATCTATTTCAAAAATCTAACTTTTCATTCTTGGTCCAATATCATGTGAATTTATTTATCTACTGATCCAAACTTCAGCACTAGAGGAGCAGAGAAGACCAAAGGAATTTCTGAGAATTCTACATCTATAATAAATGTAATTTGGGAGTTTAATTCAAGCTAGTCAGTTTCTTGGACCTGGCACCTCACCACATGTGATTTCGATCTGCTGGAAGAAGTAATCTTTGCTTGGGACCATTATTTTCCCATTAGAGGCTAGACTGCATCTGGTGAGCACCTGAAGCAGAGTTTCTAATGTCATTATCCTTGAAAGGAGTCTCATTTGTATGTACCTAAACCTCTTTGTGAAACAAACCACTGTTAGGGGCAATCAAGGGATTTGTCTCAGTATTGCACTGCCACCAAAACCAAATTGCTAATGTAGACAGAGCCTTAATGCTTCGATTTTCCTTAGTTTGACTTGGCATTTCTGCTATTCTTTCTTCTCCCTGGGTATGTTGGGTGCTGCCCTGTGATCCAGGCATTCTTCCTTTATCCATGCCCCTGAGGCAATGAATCTTTTATTGCTTTTTGCAAAATGAAAGAAGTTCAAAAAAAGGTCAACCCAGGACAGCTGGTGTTTAAAGAAATTTCAGTTGTGTGAAATATACCTTCTTAAGCAAAGGAAGGCGTTGAAGCCAGGCCTCCCACCTCCACAAACAAGCAAACTCATCCCACTCAAATATCATCTTCACTGGTAGCTTTTTTGAAACAAAGACATGCCCTAGCCCTCCTTGTTTTTCAGAGGAACTCTAGTGATAGGCTAGGGACCGTAGGATAATGTAAATCTTTCCATTCAATCCCAGATGGGTGCTGAAGACAACAGAGGAGAAAAATGCAAGTTGCCACCTCTGCAGTCCCCACCAGCCTGCTTAGGCAGCTCTTTGCCCAGTGCTCTGGACAGGTGCACCCCAGTTAACAGTGCCTGCCTCTCTCCATGCACTGCAGGGTTAGCCACCTAACACATTGCCAAGCTGTTTTTTTTAAAGACGAATAAATGTATCCAGGATTTTTAAGACATAAAACATCACAGTTTATAGCCAGAAGAGCTTACATTTTAAGAAAAACATATTTCATGAAGACAGGAAGCACTCAAAGTCTACAGGAGGTGAACGCTAAAAGTTTATTTAATATTATTGACTTCCTTATTTTTCAGGAGTGTAAAGATGGTAAATCACTGGAGTAACATAGCATCTCTGCAGGGCACACCAACTGATCAAAAAGACTGAATAAAAGCACAGTAAGGTTGGTTCAAGAAATATTTCAGACCTCACAGTCCTGCTAGGAAGTAATACTGGGAAGACAACATCTGAAGTCTTCGCTCATTTTTTCTCAGCTAAGAAAAACAAATGGAGATGAAAAGAATATTTTCTAGAGTGAAAATAAAAAAAAATTTTAAAAAAGTGAAAAAACCCCAAAAAGAATAGCCAAAAAAATAGTATGCTTTAATCCATTCAAAGTCGCAATTTCTAGGATGCAGTCTAATTCCCAGTACAGCAGTTATTTGAGTTTATAAATGCATTAGAGAGGCAGACAGGGCAATAAACAGTCAGTATATATTCTGTGGCAATATACAGAACTGAAATGAGTTAGTGTTGCCATACTTTAGGAGATAAAAAGACAAAAGAAAATTTGCACATGTATAGAGACTTAGATATTTGGAGACAGCAGAAACAACAGTGTTTGCTGTTATGTGGTTCTAGAATGCTGCCATACTTGTGTTTTAACAATAGTTGTCATAGATTAGCTTTAGTTGTCACCTTCTGCAAAAATCAAAGGAAAACTAGGTCAAGCTGTACTAACAAGTATGTAATTGCCATTGTTGTCTATAGGATAAACCCACCTCCGTTTGTGACTTAGCTTCATAAAAACTGCCAGGTTGGATCAGACCATTAGCCTGTTTTACTCAGTATGCTGTCTCACTGTGATTAGCACCAGATGATTCAGAAAGCACCAAAAAGTTCCAGCATTGACAAATACAGGATAAATTGCTGATAGGACACATTTCTTCATCCCTCCTGTGGCTTAATAACTGGTTTGTGCTTTGGAGTGTAAGCTTTAAATATTAGGTATATTAGGTAGGATAAAAAATATTTTTACAACTGTAGATTTGAAAGGAAATATCAATATTCTGAAATGTGAATTTGATTTGAAGCTGAGATGAAGCCCTGAATGCTGTTTTAGTTGCAACTTTCAGTTTAGAAATTTTACAACCTGGACTATAATTGTTGTTAGTGTGCATTTCCAAAATAACTGTAATATTGTATGGAACATTTGAGAAATGATATTTTGTTTCTTAAATTCACAAACTGATTCCTGCAGCCTTGAAAGCACAACTTTTGAGTTACTACCAAGAAACACATTGGAGATCCAAGCTGGGTATGAATATTCTATAGCTAAATGGACTACCACAAAAAGGGAGTAGATTGCCTTCTGTCCCAGAGCTATACCTTTGAGTCAGCATCAGTTTAATTTACAGACAAAAGGAAGTAAGTAGCATATTTAGAAAGGTTTGTAAACATAAGGAAAAAAAAAAGAAAGCTACGCTTAACCTATTTAGTAATTCATCACTTTATGTCTTTTCTGCAGGAAATGGCAGCTGAAATACTCACATTCTTGTCTCCTTATATCCTGGCTGTTTTTCAATGCTCTGCAATATCTGTCTTCCTCTTCAGCCCAGTGCTCCAGCTCATAAATTCGATCCTACATTAAACTGAACTGGGAACGTTACGTGAAGTGAAGAAAAAAAAATTTTTTTATAAAAAAAATACCTGGGTTATTACTTTTCAGCTGGATCAACTTCATAGAATGAAGTTTTTCTAAACATTGAAAAACTATAAACTATATTGTAGTTTATAGTTCTTCTAAAATTTGCAAGTGGACATTATTCCAGACATTTACATGGGGTTAATAATCCTGCCAACTGTGGCTTTACAGCAGATAATAATAAGGAATAATTTTGTTTTTAATCCTAGACCAATTTTTTAGGTTTATCAAAATAGAACATATATGGCTACAGTTTAAGTACTTTATGCCCTAAATTTTGCCTTATGACAAGACTTCCAAATAAAATTAATTCACTTATATCAAACCATATAAATCCAGAGGAAGTTATAGTCTAAAATGAGTTTGTGAGATTGCTATTTGTGAGAAAAGTTTAAATTTTGTGAGGACTTAGTGTCTTCTTCTTGTGACACTGGCAAGGCACTTCGCTTCTCCAAACTTGTTTCCTTGTCTACAGCAAGAGTTATGATAAATACGGGCCTTACTAACCATCTAAGACTTGCTGCCAGCTCTGAGATCTCAGTATACCCATGATAACAGAAAGGGTTACAATCCAGCTAGAAAACCAGGTTAAGAGCACATCTCATCAAAGTATCAATCTGGCAAGTCAGCATCAACTTAACCTGGAAGCCATGGAGGTCTTTTGTCATGTGTCCCCATGGCTGGGCATGACAGAGCTGTGGGGAGCAGGAGACCAGCCCTTCTTCAGCATTGATGAGACAGGGACTGATGGTCCTGGGCAGCTGACATGGAGTCCTGGGCTTTGGGCAGGGTGGGGTGAAACCCCAGAGAAGCTGGGCAGGGACAGGTGGGTCCTTAGTGCCATCAAGACCCCACCAGGACATGCCAGAAGTGTGTTTAGAGCAAGTGCCAACACAGTAAATAACTTGTACTCTGTGTATCACCCAGAGATTATCTGCTTTCTCCCATAGCAAGAACAATTAACGTTAAAACTGGTCAGAAAATTCAGAGAAAATATTTTTACTTTGGGATTTTTTATTTCCTCAGAATGCAAATTTTTGCTAAAATAGTCCAGTTGTGCTGAAATCCCATTGGAAATCTGCCACCAGAAAAGCTCTGGAACTTTTCTTGGTATCCTGCCAGCTCATCTCTGTGGTTCCTCAATAAAGCACCTGCTGGGTACCATGACCCCTAGCTCCGGATCTTCCAGGAGCCACAAGATAGAAAGACAGGTAGATGTTCCTGGCACCAAAATCCCATACTATTTCCAAGCAAACATGAAAATTTCTGTATTTTGATCCAAGTCAGAGTGAGAACAGTTTTACAAACATCAAAATAAATCACAAAAGGGAATCTCTTTTTTTTCCTTTCAGCTCTACGTCAATGTATTCAACAAATTAAAGAATGAAGGATTTTGGCATCAAACCCTTTTTTTTCATCAAAGACTTAAAAAGAAATGAAGTGTTCTAGTTTGGGGGTTACATTAGTATGCAATTCTGTGTTATTATTTGGACATTTATTTAAACAAATCTTACTTTTATTTATTGTTCACGTGAAGAGCTATATAAATTGTCAGACAGATGAGAAGCAATTGATCTAATCTCTCTGGATTAGTATAAATCATCTGAAGGGATGTCATGCAATAAATTTTATTACTACAGCTGAAGAGGGTAGGGATTGATAAAATCCCGTCAAATGGAGAAGAGACTGAATTATTGGGGAGGGGGACAAAAATGAGTAGGTCTAAATATACAATCTGAGTATGTAGAGCATATATAGAGCAGAGCTCCTCAGTAGATCTTGAAGCCACTTAAAAATTCCAATAAATGTGGAACTCTAGGACAAGGAGTGGAATTCTTCTTATGACGTCTGGAGATGAGGGAAAGCTGAGTGATAACCTTCACACTGCAGAGGATCAGAAGATTCAAAAAAATGAAAACACTGTCTAAGAGAATAAGATGCGAGGTCATGCACTTAAATACTGAGAATTTCTGCTCTGAAATGAAATTTATCAGTTAGAAGTGAGAAAAGAGAATTGGATTCTGTGCCATTAGGTAATCGTGGGATTACCTATCATTCAACTATCATTCAACAGCATAGTATAATTATAAAAAAAAAAGTCAAGAATGTATCAGTTGATAGGGTATTGTGAAGATGGAGAACTATTAATATCATCATAAAAAACTCATGTGGAAGGGTAAATAAAACCCATATCACCTGTACTCAGAAAACATGAGATCATGCTAGAGCAAATACAGAGAAAGCAGAGAAAAGGAACTTAGATATTACCATATGAAGTGCAAATAACATCTCCTTATAATAGTCTAAGTAAGTGTAGGACAATTCTACTGTCTGTGCGTACAACAGGAGGTAATCACTGCAGCAAAAAAAGACCTGTTTGACTAAAAAATTATGATATAAAAAGTAAAGGAGCTTAACTTGGCCATGTACCTGGTGCATATTAAAACTACTGAAAGAAAAAGTTAGTAAATATCAATGGGAAGCAGAATAGCAAAAATAGCAATAGACTATGGGCTTTAGGGGGGTGTTTTTCCAATTTTCAATCTTTTAATGTCAAGATTTTTTTAATAAATTTAGAAAATGGATAGTACTTAACAGTTTCCTACAGTAGGAATTGGACTGGACACTAGAAAGTGACTTCCAGTGAAATTTAGGATGATATTCAATTACATTTAAAGTCAATATAGCTGATGGGCAAAGTTAGGATGGGTGTAAATAATCTTTACCAAAGCAAGAATGATATGGAACTCATAAATAACACCTAGCCTGCGCTTAATTGAGATAAAGGGTATCAAACTAGTAATTTTATCTTTTGCACAACAATGAGAAAGGATGATGTACAATTTTGTGGACACTGATTGCACAAAACTTTTTTCTTTTTTCTTCATATTTATTTTGAGTTTGAAAGGTTTGACAGTTAGGATGTTGAAGGGAATATATGGACCACTTCTGGTTATGCTGTAGAAGAAAAAAATTGCACTAGTATAATAAAGAGTATATTGTATTAGTGTAATAAAGGCTGTACAAACAGGGCAATAAAGACTAAGTCTGCTACAAATATCACTGTCAACCTCATCATTCCAAATTAGCATAATTCTCTCATAACAGAGGTAAAAAGAATGGAAAATAAGGGCCAAATAATTTTAATGATATCAAAGGCCTTAATCAACAATTTGCTTCATTAAACACAGAATACGTCTCAGCCTGACAGAAATTCAAATCTGATTAAAAACAGGCCAAGTGGTAATTTAGAAATGCTTGTCAAGGAAGAAATCAACTGAAAGTATAATTCTCAATCCTTTTATATGCATCAGTGGGGTACTAATACAATTGTGAAAAAGCCACTTGACTATGTTCAAGTTAAATGGATTCAGACTGGGTAGGTGTCATGGATGGAGTGACACACTTCACGTATAAGAGATAAGTAGAGAGAGAGACCACTATCGAGTAGATTTTTTAATTACTGGAGAAAAAATAGAACAGCAGAGCCTCAAAACCTGATATTCAGTGATGACACAATACAGAAAGTCTGTTGTAAGGTAACAAGACAAACACAGAAATTTTCAAACACTTGGGATAAGTGTGTGGTAGAGTTTCCTACAGTCATGACCTAAAGATCATCAGAAGTCAAAATCTGTCATCAGATAAGATATTTCAAACACAAACTTTTTGTGGAAGTCGCACAGATATTTTCCTATAGCTCTGGGCACATTACAGAAGTCATAGCAGAACAGTTGGGGGAAAAAAAAGGATTCATGGGAAGCCCTGGAACTATAAATAATTGTGTCACTGATGGAAAGTTTTTCTCAATCACATAACAAAGTAATAGGCCATCTTGTTTTCCATTCATGAAGTGATTCTTCTCCTAGATTTCAACTCCCTCCAAGATATTGCTAGACTGACTAGCTCTCAACCTTTCTCTTCTAAGCAAATATTATGCTTACAATTTTCTTTGACAGCTGCTCCTAAGCATTCTTTGTAATTAGCAAAGATCTGGCAGAAACTCCACATTCCATAACCAAATTATTTCCTTAGTTATGTGGCCTAGTGCTTCCTAGTTATGTAGCATCGATACCTAGTGCTTAAGTGCTTGTGTAACATTCATTGTCTCATCTCAGAGCAAGACAAATATAATCCCGTCTGATTAATTAAAAGAGAGGCAAGTAGAGCTTAACATTAACACACATAAAATATTTTAATATTCAGCACAATCTCATATTCTCCACATCTTTTTGATAATGTAATGTTAAAAAAAAATCCTTAGTCCCCCACCTTATTCACAGAATATATACCTTCAGAAAAGAAAAGGTATCCCTCCTTCTCTTCTGTGAATGTCAACAGTATTTTAACAATGGATGCAGTAGAACAAATAGAAATAAAGAAACATAAGATAAAAACTGAAGTGTTATGGAAAAATTATAGCAAAATCTCCTTAATACTTTGCCAGTAGTGATGTTTTGGAGACAGGAGTAAAGAGGACATCATGCACTGTGTCAATGGACAGACACCCATCTTGCTAGTTTCTCTCTTCCTACTTGGTAGATCTGTGCCTGGACGCCATTTAAAAATTTTTGCAATAAAGTCCCAAGTAAAGAGAATAAATGTGAGAGAAGAGTTGAAAGGACAGATTTTATTTTTCTGGATGGCTGAGAAAGAAACATTCTGAAAAATTAGGCACATATATTTTTTTCTAGCAGAAATACCAAAGATAAATTTTATTATTACAGTCAAAAATCTGAAAACTTATCCCACAGCCATATATAAATTAAATTATTCTTACTATTAGGTAATACATAAAATTCACAGTAATTACATGGGAGACTAGGCTCTACCTACCAAAAGTCTTTATTTATTTCAGCATTTCCATCTTCCATCTAAAAGCAGTACCCACTGCTTGAAGGTTTTTTGCCTTTGAATGACAATGGTGGTAGGAAGAGCCCCAGATGCTTCTCATGCCATCTTCAGGAGAATATTGCTTCAATGAGCACTCCCTCAGGAAAGAGGGACATTAGCAAAGTTACTGAAACCATTTATTGAGATGGTAATTATATTTTTAACTGATTGGAACACATAGGAATTGAGAAATTGTAACCTCATACATTCCAGAACCAAAAGTACAAAATATCACTTTTCAGCAGTTCTATACCCAAAAAGTTTTAATGCAAAGTATGTCAGAGTTCATTTTTTCCACAGAAATCATAAAACCCCCAGATTCCCAGTAGAATTTCTTGTAACCCATTTTCCTACTTAATTTCTTCCAGTAGAGGCAAGAAACTACTCTCTTTTCTTTTGTGCTTTCCAAACAGGTTACCTGAATGAAAGCCATTGCATCAGGCATGCAGGCAGAGATAAGACACAGGGAGTATGACTTAATTAGACTCCATTTTTATTAACTTGCTTTATTTGGAAGCTGTCCACTAATAATTCTTACTGCATTGATCATTACTCCTTCCTTAATCGTTTGTACTTGTAGCTATCACCAGCTACAGATCAGGTCCCCAGGCTGTTCTGGATGCGTTTTTCAGCCCTTTGCTTGAAATCTGAAGGGGTGAATACACTGTTTCCAGTATAGTCCATACTATACAGTTGCCGTTCAAGTAGGAGTATTCCTCAGTCTACACTTTGATGAACTAAGCCTGTAGCAAGGCCCTGTTAAACTGTAGCAGACTAACCTTAGTTCCTGAACCATATAAGTGGTTTCTGGTAATGATAGAGGGAAGATCCCAGACACACTTCTCACTAACTGTGAGAGAAAAATTCCCTCCCAGTTAAAAAAGATCTTTAGCGATAAAACTGTCCTTTAGGGATCCTGGCCACACCCTTGAGGCCAGAGGGAAGTTTTGGACCAAGACTTACCCTTGGGAGGAGGACCAGGACAGGAGAGATGGAACTTTTCAGTCTGGAAAAGAGAAGTCTCATGTCTTCTCAAGACATGTAAATACCTGATGTGAGGGATAAAGATGAAGAAGCCAGCCATTTCTCAGTATTGCCCACTGACAGGACAAGAGAAAACAAACACAAGAAATTACATCTGAACATAATAAATTTAATTTTTCCTTTGAAGATAGTCAAACACTGGAATAGTCTGTCCAGATAGGTTGTGGAGTCACCAGCCCTGAAGATATTCAGAACCTGGCTGGACAATCTCCAGGAGTGTTGGATCTATCTGATCCTGCTTGTAGTTGGACTACAGGATCTCAAGAGGTTCCATACAATTTAAACATTTCTAAAAATATGTGAAAATATTACTAATTTCTCTTTGTGTCACAAATGGAACTGAGAAAACATTTGTAACGCACACAAATCATTCAATGAATTTATACAAGATTTGATGCAGCAGTGGTTTCAAATACTACAGTAAAGTAGTTTTAGAATCACAGAATCATTAAGGTTGGAAAAGACCTCCAAGATCATTGAGTCCAACCTCTGACCAAACACTACTATGCCAACTAGTTCCAGGGGTGGTGACTCCACCACTTCCATGGACAGCCCACTCCAACGCTTAACCACCCTTTCAGTGGAGAAATTCCTCCTGATTTCCAACTTGAACCTCCCCTGGCACAGCTCAAGCCCATTTCCTCTTGTCCTGTTGATAGTTGCCTGGGAGAAAAGGCCACACCCCATCTTGCTGCTGTCTCCTTTCAGGTAGTTGTAGAGAGAGATAAGGTCTCCCCTGAGCCTCATTTTTTTTCCAGGATACACCACCCCAGATCCCTCAGCCACTCATATGACGTACTCTCCAGTCCCTTCTCCAAATTTGTCGCCTTCTTTACTTAAGAGGCCACCAAGAGGGACAACTAATTAACCTGCTTTGTGCTACCAAAATGGCACGACTTCTCATTCTACTTCATATACAGATATCTTTCACTCTAATCAACAGAGTAGCTCTGATTATTATTTTTGTGACCACTTTTATTGTGCTTTAGGACCTCTGTCTAACAGATTTAGGTGTCTGTATGGTGTAAGCCAAGGATAGACTGACTTGTGAATCTGATCACAGATGGTGAAAGGAATGGCGTTCCACTTTAGGTGGGCATTTACATACACAGAAAGTTAACATTCTTTTATAAATTATTGGCAGCACCAAATGCCAATGCTTCAAGTATCAAGCTAAATTATTCATACTAGATGTAGAGCACATGAAAATCTAGCTTTAGTGTTTATTTATATAAAAAACAGTAGTGATCAATCTGACATATGATTTCAAACAATTTCACTAAATCAGTGAAGCTTGAAAACTCATCATTTTAAATTAGCCTTCTTTCAGTTTAGTTGAAGTTGCATAGAATCAAATTTAAATAAGACAATTTTAATCAAAAATAAACCTTTCTATACATGTAATCTGCACCGTTCTAACTAATGCTGTTTTAATTAGCATAAACTCATGTTCTGTACCTAAACCAGTAAAGCACTCCAGAAGAAAATAAGCAAAGACCATGAATCCTTTTATATGTAAGGAAGAAGAAGCATACCCAGTAGTATTTATTCGTGCACTCATTGACATTGCTGAATTAGTTTCTTCATGCAAACCAGATGTTTTGGTAATGGCACACAAAGGTGGCAGTTTGTTTCTTGCTGTCACAATGAATCAAAAGCTGAACAATAATAGACTTTGCTTTTTTCATAGAGTATTTGCCTTAGGTCAATTTTATTTGTTCAATAGGAGCTTTAGGTATAAGAACACATGTACCTATGCCTTCAAAAAAAGAGCAAGGTGTGCAAACTAGCAGGGAAAACAGGGGCCCAAACACTTGTTTGATGCTATAGATATAATGGACCAGTGAAGGATTCATCCATTCCATCTAGGTTAAGCTCTGTCTTTACCTGGGGCCCATTGCAAACACAACTTTATCCTTTGCTATGGCTGCACAGGCTTTGACCTCAGCATTGGAAGCTCTGGAGTATATGGTGCAGCAATGCCTAAGCTGGTTCCACTTTTGGGCTCAGAACGTAGACATGCTGATTTGTGCGAGATTGTTTGAGTTAAGGTCCTATTCTCAACATTCAGAACAAGCTTTATTGTTCCTTAATTTGTTCCAAAATTTCTCTATACCCCAGCTGGCACATTTGAGCTTTTCAGTAGGTTTTATTTAACTAAGAGTCTTATCATCCCATATAGAAATACCCATAGCAGCCTCAGAGTGTGCATGCATAAAAGGGAAATAAAGTAGTACATTATTACCACTGAAAACTTTCAGTAGTCAAATCAGTGTCTCCCTTGAAAGGTTCACTTAAATAGCAAAATGTTTTGAAAGTTTTCCCTTGCTTTCTGTATCTCCATAGTGCACACTGCAGTGATGATCCGTTTTCTTCAACTAGCTGATAGAATTGATTGCAAATGAATCTAATTACTTGTTATTATTTAATTTAAAGGGGAAAGAAGTTACCCTTTGCTCACAAGTCTTGTGTTACTAGATATTTAAGAAAAGCAATAAACATTCTGATACCCACAATAAAATCTGGAGATTGGCAAACCTGTCTGTTTGGCAGTTTTCACATTTTTCAGCAGTGCTTAGGTAAAGACATGCCAGTTAAATTTTACTGATCAATACAACTGTGTATAGTGTTATGTGAGGTATCACAGTTTTAAAAAATGGCATAAGAATGCTTAACAAGGGTTGTGTGATAATGTCACCAGCTATGGGCCACAGTGAGATTATGAAAGCTGCAACGTTGTCATTTCTTGGCTTTTCTAATGTCAAAAAATGTAGGTGAAAAGCTTATTTTCCTGTCTGTAGGAAGCAAGGCCTTTTCTTCCACATCAAGCCTCAATCTTTCCAATGGCAGCAATATGCATCTATGGATGAGAACTGTAATGACATGACCCTCTTCTCTGAAAAAAAATTAAAAAAAAAAGTAAAATGGAATGAGTCATATTTTTTCTCTGTAAAGAAACAAAGGATGCATTTTCAAATCTTATAGACAACCTTTGTATTTCCCATAGCTGTCGTCGGTTTGCTAAAGTCATTTAGAATAATAAGTACAGATAACAGTTATATTAATAAAAGAGTTCTGTAATTTGATGATCAAGTTTAAACAGCATTTTCAAGGGTGAATCAGACTTGAGAGCCAAATCTTGATAGTTTTTGAATTTTTCTGCTATTGTGCTAGCATCATGCTCTTGGCATAATCATTGAACAAACTTGCATTGTGGTTTCTGTGTGAGTTATTGCTAAGGGCCAGTGATGGTCCAGCTTTTTCTTGCTACTAAAGAAACTGCCATGAAATTTCCGTCTGATGCCAAACACAGTAGAAGTTTACACTCCGGTTTAAATGATAAGGGACTTGAGGCATTAAGCATTGAGTCAATGATCCGACTGAATTGCCTCCTTCCTTTAGAGTTGGGGGGGGGGGGGAACAGTTTATCCTCCTGTAGTTATAAAAGGGTAAAACCCCAGGGGGTGGTGACCCTTGAAGTTTTGAAGTTTTACCCCATGAGTGCTTCTGCAAAATATAAACATATCACACTCAGAACGGAAGAGAAGGTAGTTGTAGTTTTGGTGGTAGAAGTGGTAGCTGTGTTCTGAGGCCACAAGGAAGGGGCTCGGAGCGCCTTGGGGCCTCTGGGGCCCTCCCAGCCCCCGGCTGGGGGGGTGCTGCAGGGACTTGGAACAGCATAAGACTGGGCTAAGTACCTGTAGCTGAAAGCTAAAGAAGTTTTCTGCACCATGAGTGAGCAGAGGCAGAGCAGCAGCAGTGTCCAGAGATTGTGGCTAAGAGCCAGCAGAAGATAAGCAGCAGAAACAGCATGCAACTGAGCAAGGAAGACACAGAGTTGTCTTAGAGAACCGAGAGAGAGAGAGAGAGAGAGCAGCAGAGAGAGAGGAAGTTGGGGTAAGAACTGAAATAAAAACCCCAAACTCCTTTTGTGACCTTTCCTAAGTGGAAAGGATGGACTCCTAGTGAATGGAAGTCCTAAACCTGCAACAGCACTGCAGAGAGGAGCTAAAAAGCTCAGAGGAAGAATGCGGAGGGGGTGACCTTGGCCCCCCCCGCTGCTTGAGACAGAGCACAGAGCTCTGTAGGGAACTTGAATCCCCTGAAGATAAGGACCGTCACGAAGACCCCTGCGCTTCGTGGTATGACGTGGTGATAGCGCCCTTTGTCCTGGGAAACGCAGCCTACAGAGTAAGACCCTCGATTGAAGACGAGTGGCCGAGGGGCTTGGATACCCCTCGTGTGTGCTGGCAGAGATCCAGCTGCTGCATGAGAAGAAGAGCAAAACAGATAGACCTGCTACCCTAGAGACATTGCTGCTCCGAGAGTGAAAAGGATCTTTCCTTCTTCCCTCCTGGACTTTTATTTGGAGGGGAGAAGAGATTTGATCCCTTGTAAATACTTATGTCATGGTAGAGATAATTAAGATTGTATATAATGTATTGTAGTATTTATTTGTACAGTCATTGTAATATATATTCCCTTTCCCCCATTTTGAGTCTCGTGTGGTTGTCTGGAAAACCCATCTCACATTGGGTTGAGATGTGAGAGGGGGCTTAGACTAGGGAATTGGATTTTGAGGCTCTCAAACCATGACACCAGTGTACTGTCACATTAATCTGTCAGTTTTCTGTTGCTCTTAATTATTGTTCATCTCCAGTGGCAATGTAATATAAACCCGCTGAAAGGGATTTCAACTTTCTTTTTTTGTTTGTTTTTAATTTAATAAGACTTTTCAAATTACTTTTTTTGCTTCTTTGGGTACATATACCGCAAAAGAAGACCTTAAATGTGGCAAGATGATGCCTAAAATCATTATTTCAAATATCGCTGGAATTTTAGTAATAGTCTTATGTCAGTGGGTGCATTGTGCTCACTCTCTCTGCTCACCTGAAGTCTTGTGATGCCTCTCTGCCCTATAAGTCTTAAATTGCAAGCCAATTTCCAAATGACAGACTTGTTACAACTACATAAAGACTTCAGAGCACAGTGTTATCAGCTGAAATTCAGACACAAGATGCAGCAGAGATCTGTCAAGTTTTTGACAAATCCAGATGGTTTCAATGGTTTGGAGCCATTTCTAGCAGCACACTAAACTGCCTTTTTCTCTTCATTGTCCGCACAAGAAGGCAACAGAGAGTAGGTGCAAGAACATTGCCTCCTTTCCCCTTCCAGCTGGATCCCCAAAGCAGGCGGCCTGTCACCTTAGTGACTGTGGGTTTCTGCCTCTGGAGCTCAGAGGGGACAAAAGTCCCTGTTCTGGTAGAGCTATATGTGCTCCTCAGTTTCAGTGTAATAGTGAAACATCGTCAGATATGTATGGATCTAAGGACAGTTTTTTTGAAGCTGGGATTTCCAGCTAGTTTCATGCTCCTGATTGTCTTCCAAATCTTTGTCTTCTTAGTCCTGCTGACTTCCATCCTCCACCTGCTACTGTCTGATGCAGCATTTCAAAGATGCAGTGTGGAAAACAGTTTAATGCACTAATTAATTTGGCCATATTTAACTTTGAACTTACCTCTTTTGAAATCAAGTTGCAAGTACCATTATGGTGTAATTTGTCTGCAGAAACACAGCCACAGAGCTTAGACCAGGTTTAACCACCTAGTCACTCACCAGCTCCTAGATTCATGGAAAAAGCCAATATTAGCAACATTTTAGCTAACCAGCTCACAGCAGGAAGGGGTTTGTGTAAAATGCTTGCTAGTCCCAGCACTGAGCTGAGCTTAACACCTGGACTTAGAGGATCCCTGTTGAATTGATTCAGTGATGTTAAGTTCATTAACAATTATGAAAGGCATCAAAATAGATGATGAAATAATTAGATTTTCTTTCTATTCACACTCCAGAGAATTGTGATATTACTAAGAAAATCTAAACATTAGTTTGGAGCATTAAAACTCTCATATCTGGACAGAAAAAAATTATTTCTTTTATTAAATTGATAAGAGATACATTGTAAAGTTACAGTCTTCCAGCAGGTGATAAAAGCATCTGGTATAATGCCACCCACATTGTTCTTTTGCCCTGATGTTTGCTCTTAATAGGATTAGGGCAGAATAGGAGAAAGTGCATTTTCTTTCTGCATTATCTGCATTCTGCAACCTCCTGCTGTTCTGCAGTGTTCACTGCAGGAGCCTGGCAAAGTGAAGACGCAATGTTTAAGATAATTTCTCAAGTAGGCACTTTACTTTCTCATCTGTAATTTAAAACCTAAGCAAGGCACATCTGCAGCCAGCAGATCCGCACTCTGCAGAAAATGTATAGTTATAGAGCCTGCAATTATCTTACAAAAAAATTGTAAATTTTCATGCCATTTAAAGCAATTTAAAGGAAGCACCCTTAACAAAACATCAAAGAAAAAAATGCCAACAACCTCAGGCAAACAAAAAAACTACCACCAACAAAACACCCTATCTCTCAAATTACTCTAGACCTGGTCATCTCTGTACTTGAGTTTCTGTTAGCTACCTGTTATCTCACTAGTAAAGAAAATATGTTATTTGGAATTTAGGTTTCCATGTCCCTTACTGATCTGAGCTGCTTATTCTGGAAACATCTTCTCTAAAAGCAAGAATTTTGAAAATGAGTGATTCAGTGCTGAGCAGGACTCAGTACCTCATTGCAGGTGTCATATATGGAAAGAAAATGTGGCAAGAGTAATTCATATCGTTGGGCACAATTTATATGTGTGTGTATATATATAGTTTTCATTCAAAGTTGGCTTAAGTGAGTCAGATAAGTAGAATTAAAGGATAAAATGAGGAGTATCTTTTTTACTACACTTTTATCTAAATTACAAAGTCACTATGTAAGATTTCTGGTTTTCATAGCTTGTTTGTTTTGCAAACTTGGGTTCAAAAGAGGCATAAAGTTAGACATGTAGCCATTTTGCCAGGTTTGAGAGGCAAAGGAAAGGGTGCGTACTCAAATGTACTCAGCTGTTGCAGTTCTCAGAGGCAAAAGGATACAACCACAGGGAAAACAAAACAAAACAAAACACAAGAAAAACTCCAGTGTCAATCTGAAAACATTTCTTCCAGATTTTTGTCATGAAAAATAGTTTCTCTTCCCATAGAACTTGCAGGAAAGCCTGACTGCAACCTTGATGTTAGATGATAGATAAGAACCACTAACAGTGTCGCTGCTACTGAAGTGGAAATGCACTTTAGCTATTAACACTAAGAAGAAAACTTGATTTCTGAATGATAGCTGCAGGTTACTTAGGTTGAGAGAGGAAAATAACAGAAAAGTCTGTACCTGTGGCAAGGTGTCATAAAAAAAGGAGTCATCAGACCATTTTGTGAATCGGCATATGCTGGTAGAATCAGCTCTGAGTGTTACTTGTGCTCAGAATGTTACCTATGCTGTATGGCAGTTGGTGCTCACGAATCAGGAACACTCACTGCAAAGTACCTCAGCAGAACTGATTAGAAGTAACAGCATCTGCATCAAGACAAAATGAGGTGCAAGACATCTGCTGTGTTTTGGTTTCACTTCTTTGAGAACGGGTTGCACTTTTTGATTTAATTTTAAGCCTTTAGAATCAGAGCTTCATTGGCTCCTGAGAAGAAACACACTGACTTACAGTACAGGTGTCTGCTGGGCTGTTGGTCTGATGAAGGCAGCTCTAGGGATTTGTCCCTTCAGCAAACTTTTTGGACTTCAATGTTGCTCTGATAAATGTTCATTGAAGATGAAAAGTGAATTGTAAAGGAAGATGTGCAAAGCTGTGAGAACCGGGGTGGAGAGCTATATGTGCCAAATAAACAGGAAAAACAGACCCAAAAAAACCCAAACAACAATTCCTCCAAGTACAGGGGAAAAAAAAATAAAATTAAACACTCTTGAAATGCTACTACTGAGCTGCTTATTGAACTGGTGGAACTGCTGACTGTGTCTTTACTGTGATGTACCTAAATGTTCTCTGTTCCCCTGAAATCTCTGCAAGTCTTTTCTTTAGTACTTTACAGTACTAAATTGTTCTGAGATCAAAGCTCCTAAATTTCACGCACCGGTTAAAGCAGTACCATACTTTACTTGTTTTCAGCCAAGGTTTTGTGGTGTGCGTGTGTGTATGCAGATGCTTTCTTCTTGCAGTCTCAGAACACTGCTACACTGCTAATGCAACTAATTCAAAATTCAGAAATATCAGAGTTCTGCTTTCCTACGCACTATTAATATACCCCCTTTTTTTCTTCCCTTCTTCATTTAAACACAGTTCCAGCTGATGCCCAAAGAAGACCTGCAGCTCTAAGACGCTTTCCGTCAAGAGTAACAGGCTAACCTAATCTCAATGAGAACCTACCTGTTGTATCTCTAAATCTTCATGGCAAAATGTATGGGTTTATATTTTATATATAAAACACTGAACTCTATATAGAATTATTACCTGCCATTCTGCATTTTCTTAAGGTGTTTAACACCAAAGTATTTCAGCATTTTACCAAGATAGATTTTTTTACGGCATCTTCAGGAGTCTAGGAGTCACGTTCAGGGTAGAATGTTGAAGAGTATCAGTTGTGAGTATGACAGGGAATATCACCAAAATAGACTAATTCCTAAATTCATTTCTATAGGTGAAGAAGAAAGTTAGTAGAAATAACTAGAAATAACTGCAGTGTTTTTCCAATTACGGCCAGTATCACGGCCGATGTCAGAAGTTAAAAACTATGATATATATTAATAATACTTAAAGAAATTGACTGAAATACATTTTGGGGGAGATTGGTAAAATGGTACAATTTTTCTATAAGCTTTGTAGAACTTCTTATACCTCCAAGGTTTTTTCAAAACTCTACGTATTCAATACATTCATGTATTATTTCCTATACATATACTATATGCTATTTACTATACACTAAGAATGAGTGATCTCCAGATACACTGATCTATATGCAGTTTAACTTCCCAAATATCTTATTACTTCATTAATATCAGTGGGTTTTTTGCACATTTTCTTTTTAACTTAAGCAGTGTTTCGTTTTTAGCTTTTTGAAAAAGACTCACATTAGAAAGAATAGAAAGGATGCAAAAGGAGTCACCCAAAATACATTTATTCTTGAAATTCAAAAAAAATCTCTATCTTTTGCATGCAGAATGATTAGTACAGCATTCCTTGAACTCTAATCTCCTGTGAAATCAAGAGCTAGCACAAGCCAAGCTAGAGGGGTTGCTAGTAGTTGATATCACTTTCCAGTGCTTTCTTCTGCAGTGGGATAACTGCTGAGGCAACCCCTGTATTAAGTATGTTAATTTCAGCTTTGTGCAATCACTTTGACCTGCAGGAGGTGAATCATTCAGCCATTTATCTGCTAATCAATTCTGACACCTTCCAAGAACAGGCATAATTAATCACACCTCCCTTGATTTTGTGTTTTCATAAACAACATTGTTCTGCTGTCAAGATGTCTTGGTTTGATATATTTGGGAGCACGCCACCTGTGATTCAAAACTGCTTTTTTTCATGACAGAGCATCATGTTGATAAAATAACTCTTTTATTCTAATTTAATTATCCTATAGCTTTGTTTAAGATCATACCTATTTTGGCTTCCATTGAAGAGTACTAAAATGTATTACTTCTGTGGAGAGAAAAAGCATCACAAATACTGACATTCATCTGTATGACCTAACACTGGACATAGTGTTTCATCACCCTGCTTTAACTTCCATTCATTATTCTGTGCTTAGTTTGGATAATGGAGTCTACTGTTACTGTGCTTCAATATTATACATCATTGCTCCAAGAATGTTGCTCTGCCTTGTCTTTTTGTTCTAATTTCTGACTTTTTCAAGAAAGCATTACCTGAGATCTTCCACGTATTTCCAGAGGCAAATATATTTCAGGTGGTTTTAGTGATTTTCCTACCCTCTTTTTCCATATTTGCTGTCACACCATATCACATTAGATATCCAGCTGTATTGTTTGAGGCTGCATGAGGAATACGGATTTCATCATTTCCTCTCAGCATGTTTCACTTCAATACTCCAGGACTATCTGATCTTAGGTAAGTCCTCTCTTCCCATACACTATGTGGTAGCAAACCCTGAAGAGAAGTGAGTGTCATGGTTTGAGATAGCCTCAACATCCAATTCCCTAGCTCCATTCCCCCTCCCACATCTCAACCTAATGTGAGATGGGTTTTTCCAGACAAAACACACCAGACTCCAAATGGGGAAAAGGGAAATATATTACAATGACTGTACAAATAAATACCATATCACATTATACACATGATCACAAACTATCTCTACCATGACATATAGTATTTACAATGGATCAGATCTCTTCTCCCCTCCAAATAAAAGTCCAGGAGGGAAAGAAGGACAGATCCCTTCCAGTCTCTGAACAGCAGCATCTTCTGAGGCAGCAGGTTTCTTCTTCTCATGCAGCAGCTGATAGCTGGCTTTCTGCCAGCATCCACGAGGGAGGTATTCAAGCTCCCCCGGCCCCATCGCCTCACAACCGAGGGGTCTTCCGTGGACTTCGTAACCCCAGACAAGGTCGTTTCACCACGTCATATCACGAGACACAGGGGGGTCTTCGTGACGGTCTGGTATCTCTTGCAGGGCCTCTGTGCCCTGTCTCTCAGGCTGCCACCGTGGCAGCAGTGCAAGGGGGGGGAGCCAAGGTCAACTCCCCCTGCATTCCTCTCGGAGCTCTCTAGCTCCTTTCTACAGTGCATGTCGCACTTCAAGGCTCTTTCAAGTAAGAGTCCATCATCTTCCTCCTTCCAGGAGGTCTCAAAGGAGTTTTGGGGATCTGGTATCAGTCTTACCCCCAAGAACTCTGTAGCTCTCAGCTGCTGGCTCTCCTTTCCTCGACTCTCCTTCCAGGAGTCTCCTCTGCAGTGCTGCATGTTGCTTCTGCTGCTTCTTCAGTTCAGGTCTTATCTCTGGCTCTCTGCCACTGTTTCTCTGGTCAGCGTCGGCTGCTGCTCTGTGCCCATGGAGAAAACATCTCCCGGCATACTACAGGCACCTAGCCCAGCTTTATGCTGTTCCAGGTCCCTGCAGCCCCCAGCCAGGGGCTGGGAGGGGGCCAGAGGCCCCAAGGGGCTCAGAGCCCCTACCTCGTGGCTCTACAACATGGCCACCTCTCCTCCAACCAAACTACAACTCTTCTTTTCCGGTCTGGTTGTGATATATTTACATTTCTGCAGGAGCGCCCATTGGGCAGAACTTCAAAACTTCCAGGGGTTTCCACCCCTTGGGGTCTACCACTTCTCTTAGCCTCTGGGGAAAACAAGGTTCAAACCACTACAGTGAGGATGATGAGAGATGATCAAACTGCGTCTCAAATGTCACTAGTGGACTGTTTCAACTATCTAGCTAAATAGGTCTCAGGCCTCTTAGCAACCAGTTTCCTGTATCACGCTCAAAGAGACCGCTTACACAAGCTCCGGGGTGATGAAGTCCACCATGAAACTAATCTGGGTTAAAGCCTTCCTTACAATATTCAGGAAATAAAAGGTCTTTGATATTTCACATGTCACAGGGTAAAACCACACACATTCAGACATGACCTATGCAACACACACCCAGACTTACTTCACCGTAACATCCTCTTATGTCCACATAGTGGGAAAAATTGCAGGCTATTTATGCACCTGTGAATAAAAACAATTATAAAATAATTATCTAACCAATATAATTTTTAAAGTCACATTGAGATCTTACTTGCCAATATGATGCCCCTCTCTACATGTCTTGGTACCAATGCAAATTTGAAAATAAATTCTTCTAAATTTCAAATTATTCTTGCTCCAATTAATATGAGTCCAAGCTATTACAGGATTTCCCTCTGCTTTTCAAAAGAGACCATATAGGTTCATTTAAGTGTTCGCTTAACAAATCATTCCTGAGAAGCATGAGCAGTTAAGAAATAAAATTTACATTAATCCATTTTATAAAATTACTGAATATATACTGAAAATAACTGACATGAAGAGAAAAATCAACATAGCAATAATTGTCAAACTATTTGGAGGTATTCAGTGTGGTGTTTAGTTGTTCTATGCTGAGGGAAAAAAAGAAAAAGAACATGCAGTTTCAGGATACAAAAAAGAATGGTATAAATATCAAATAAAAAGTTAATCAATCTCCTAGCATCATGAAAAAGTTGTAGCACAATGATATATTCTTCAAATTGTAGAACACCTAGGATCATAAATGAAAACACATGTAGATATGGCTAAGAAAAAGGATATAAAATGCAGAGCAAAAATCAATAACATCTTTTTTGACAGTTTCATTCAAGGATCCAACTATTTTAGCCAATACTGGTTTTGAATGTTGAAAATTAGGACAATAAGCAGGGTCCCAAAGTAAGGTTATATTTTGCCCCTACTTTAAAATACCTGACAACCAGATACTTGAACAAAATTGAGCTTGATACAAAAAAAGCACCAAGACAACCAGAAGAGAACAATTATGAAAGTCTAGCATTCTAGAATTATACAAATTAGCAGGAATCATCTACAATTTTCTTTAAACATCTACCTCTCTTCATAGCTAGATTTGCCACAATTTGAATTAAGTATTCAAATCAAACTTCTACTTACAGGAGAGTTCCTTAGCTGTTGAGCTAAGTGGAGTGGCACTTTCTACCCTGTCAGGAGAAGTTGATGCCCCTCTAATCCTGAGCTGAATCTGGGGAATCCTAGGCTCTGATCCACAGAAGTCCTATTCTACTGGTACATCAGCAAGTTCACTCATTACAGAGCTTGATATTTAGGTTCCATTCATTTCTCCTCTTCTAGTCTTCTTTCTTAGATTCCTAAATTTCTTATTGTGTGTTACCTGGTTAAAATACTTTGTTAAGGACATTGGCAACAGCCCAAACCATGCAGACCATTTTGTGGCAAAAGATACAACTTGGTATACTCATTAGGCTTAAGATATATTAAATCTAAGTCTCCCATTTGCTGTAAATATCAATAATTGCATTTTAAAACAAAGAATTAACTCCAGTTTTATGCCTAAATTAATAGCTCTACATACCTTCAGGTTTCAAGCCTGTAGGAAGAGGGAAATCTACCTGCAGCCTTGCCTCCCCTATCTCATTTCCAGAGAAGATGAAGTTTCAGAAATACCCTAGCCCTAGCATTTTGCCTTTGCCATGTTGCTAGAAGTGTCCCCCCTCAGCAGTTTACAAATGTCTTCTCAGGCTTGCAACTCTTTAGGCATTGCACAAGGATCACAGGCATCACATCCAACATCTGATCCTAGATTCTGGATCCTTCTGAATCCTTCCTAGATTCCCAAAGGTGTATAATTTAGAGGTTCCTTTGTTTTATCACACATTGTACATCTGATAGATGCATAGGTATATGCATCTAAAGATAGACAACAGTGCCTGGCATAATGTAGACACAATTAATGTTTTTCTATGTAAGTATATTGACCAGGACTCCAAAAAAAATGTGTAGTTTGCTAATTTAAATATTGAGCAGTTTATTTACTAATGTAACATGAAAAGATCAGCTGGAGAAATAGATTGATCATGTTCCCTTAGCCTGTAAAAATTCTTAAAATAAGAACCACTGTTCCAGGAAGTGTGATACAAAGGAGACACTAATCTTGCAGATATGCTTGAGAAAGCTATCCTTTTTTCTTACATTCAGCCCATGTATCTCCAGGTACTGGGGACTGACCAGCTTCATCCATCACTGCATGGTAGAGACCTAAGTGATGGTGACTCATGAGATCTGACAAAAGGTCATTACAAAAGAAAGCATTGACTGTCACTTCAGCAAAAAAAAACAAAAATTGAGAATATCTATGTATATAAAACCTGAAACGTGTGGCTACTATTAGTAAACTATTCTGAATTTAACATAGGATAGATGCATAAATGGGAAGAAAGCCACAGGGATTAACGTCCTACTTCAAGCAGTATGTACAATCTTTAAAATTTCCTAGGGATTGGAAACCCTATGTAATTTTGAGGATTACATTGGAGCAAATACCTACTTCTAAGTTCTGCATTGTTCTATCCAATATTGATTTAATATCTTATTCCGCGCATCATTAGATCTGCTTCTACATTGCTGTCAGTAGTAGTTATGTCTTGGCAGGAGTGTGTAGTAGAGAAAAAAATCAACATTTTTCCCAAATGCATGCCTCCACAACAAATATGAGGAGGATAATACTAGTTTGTCTTTCAAATTTCAGTAACTCTCAGACCAGTTAGCTATGGAAATTATGTTTGTGATCATTCTGCTTGTGAGCATGTCCATCTGCTGACTGATTTCCATGCTAATTGATACAAAACAATGATGTCAAAGGTATGTAAGAGGCTATGTGTTTCAGGGAACAAAGAAGAAGGTAAAAGAGTTTATCGACATTTTTCCTAAAGGAAAGGCTAAAACATGACCCTGCAAATGTACTCCAATGCAAACTTCATATCTGAATTTAATTTTGAAAGTAAAAAGTAAAAGTGGAATTCCTATCAAGTGTTACACCTATGTTACTCCTCTGAAAAATCAAATTGGTGTTTGCTTTCTGCTTATTTTGATAGTGGAATAAGAATTCTACTATGTATCTCATGCAGCTAATGTTAAAGCAGTGTCTTACACATACTGCCAAAGCAAGCTTCAGACATATCTGGCAATGTATGTATCACTGCTTGTTTGCTGGTTTTTAACTCACAATTTTGGGGCAGAGCTTTCGTAAAGACTGCACTTGGGTAAAGGAAGGTGGCTGTCCAAGCAATTATAGTTTGGTCAGAATATTTTGTTTCTTCTGCAGTTCTTGCTGGTTTTTGGCATGCTAGAAGTCAAATTCTCACTTCAGTTATTATTGGCAGTAATAAAGAAAAAATCACTACTATAGTTATTGCCTCCTAAATACGTACAGTTAATTGGAGCGATAATGAATACATTGATAGCTACAGACAGTTTTGCCTGTAAGATGTAGCTTTCTAGAATAAAGAAATGGACAACCCACTTGCCAGGCCCACACAGAGTTATCTTATCAGCTCAATTTTCTCTCAGATTCTGGAGAGACACTTTCAAAAGTTTGAGTGTTATAGCATGATGACAACAGCAACAAAATCCCCACTGAAACTCACAGAGTTTGCTTGGACAATGCAGAAGCACCACAAATAGATGAAGGCTTTAATTTCCTGGAGAGGAACATTCAGAAGCAGTAAGGCCTCCATCTCTGGAAATATTGATAAAAAATTCTAGCCTGGGATTTCTCCATTTATGAATATTGGCATTCAAGATTATGTCTCCAAGAAACATTATTTCCTCTCCATGTGATTTACTCAAACTGGGAAAAATTTTCTTAGTTTGGAATTTAATTTTTTCCCCCTCAGGTTAAATATCTGTCAGAGCACAGCAACAGAGAAAATAAGAGTTTTCATCATGTCAATTCATTTTTTTACTCTGTGTATTAGAATTGGTCCTTTAGGTCTAGTAATGTATTTGAAAAGTAATGATTGGGTAAAGCAAAAAACATCAAGAAAGATGAAACTAAAATTGCGTGGAGCTGTGTATATTCTGTAATTAATTACCCCTATATAATAGTGACATAAACAACTTGTTCCTTGGAAATTTCCATCCATTCATATGATGACAATATTTCTCACTCACTGTGTCAAAAATTTTGCCAGAAAATATTGTGCAGAGCTAAAGACTAAAAAAGTCAGATTCCTTTGCAATTCTGCCACAAACTTCATGGAAAATCTTAAGAAGTATTTTTGTTTTTCCCATTTCTCCCCCTGCAAAATATGAATACTGTTTTCATAGATGTTCAGCGTGGCTGAACATTTGTTTGCTCATATATGGACAGTGCTTGTAATCATTGAATGGAAAGAACAGAGTAAAAGTTATAATTATGGTGAAATAGCAGGAAAATTGCTAACTGATGTGTGAAACCTGGTACTTAAAGGTCTGCTTCTAGGTAGAAAATCCATGCCTGAATTGACACATTCAAGTCAGAAACCTTATTTAATATGTTGTCTCCTATTCTTTTTCAATCTTTTAGACTTCCATTTCATTTTATTTTTCATTCTTTTTTCTTTTCTTTCTTTTCTTTTCTTTTCTTTTCTTTTCTTTTCTTTTCTTTTCTTTTCTTTTCTTTTCTTTTCTTTTCTTTTCTTTTCTTTTCTTTTCTTTTCTTTTCTTTTCTTTTCTTTTCTTTTCTTTTCTTTTCTTTTCTTTTCTTTTCTTTTCTTTTCTTTTCTTTTCTTTTCTTTTCTTTTCTTTTCTTTTCTTTCAGGCTAGACAGCTCCCTGATGTACAAAGGTAGAGGTGGAAGGCAGATTCAGGCGCCCAAGTGCACTGAGGTCATTACCTCCATCCTGATAGATGGAGTGCCTACATACAGTAAGTGGATAGGAGAAATTGGATAATAGCAAATCTGTTAACCACAGCAGCCTTCTGATCTTCTGAGAGTTAGTTTAGCCTGTAACATCCAGCTACAGCTCTGTAGCATCCAGGTCTGTGTTGCTTTTATGAACACAAATATGTATTTTCTGTGGTTAAAATTTTGGTAACCTATTTACAGAAGCAGGTGTGCAATTTGTGCAATAGTACCTCAAATTCACATCAGAAGTACACAGACTGTGCATGCCTAATTAACAACTGCAACAATAATGTTGTATCTGACCATACAGTTGATTTGTGTGCATAACTCTGTTGGTTGTGCTTTCAAACTAAGCATGCTAATGAAAGAATAGGCTATAAAATTATGTGCAAGCCATAAGTTACAATTTGACCCAAAAGAAAGTGTGCATGTAAGAATATACTTAAAAAGTCATTATTAAAAATAGGATTGATAATTCTTACGTTGGCATACATATATAAATTCCCTGCTTTAAAATGTGTAGGATGAGTAATCAGGTAGTATTTTTCTGGATGATTTTATGATATTACATCATTGATAACAAGGGTTGATGGTGTTTACCATTGGGATGAATATGAAAGTTTATAAAAATTCTTACCATAGGTGGTTTGCTATACATATCTGCTATCCCAATTTAAAAATTTGAACACTGTGAAAGTAACCAAAACACAAAAAGTATGTCTAACTATTTCATAAAAAGCTTGTCACTTCTTGAACATACAGTGATATGTTTAATGAAGAATAATGAAAGAATGGTAGATCAATTCTTGTCACTTATCTTGCAGTGATAGAATGATTCCCAGGGTATATACAATAGAATATCTACTCTAATCAAAATAAGCCATTAAATCTATCTCTCTGTTCCAAAGCAACAAAAATTACCAATTCTACATTATTCAAAACAGAGTTTTCTCTGAATTATTTTTTAAAAAATGTTCTTGGAAGAAAATTCCATGATTCCTACCAAGCAGTACCTTCTATTGCTCAGAAAACATTTGTTACTGTCTAGCTGGACATCTGCTAGTCTACACATAAATAATGCTATCTTTTTATGTTCAGTCAGAACACACTTTTTTTGACAATTTTAACTCATTTTTGTACCTTATCCCTAGTGAATTTGGAGAACAGCTCATTTTCTTTCAACATCTAAAAGACTTCTACAAACTTTGTAGGATATTAGAATATGAGAGATTTTGCCTGTGATTCATTCGTTTTCCCAGTGAAGGTCTTGCTCCCACCTCCATAGTGCTCAGCAGTACACATCCTCTATCTAACTCCACCAGTTTCCAAGTATGCAGAATGCTAAGTCCTTGGCTCTTTATAGTGTTCTAGAGGTGCCATAGCTCTTCTGTGGCTTAAAGAGTCACACCACCACCATCTACCACCACCACCTGCGTCTCCTAGAACGCTTCCATCAACACTGCCTCTAAACGATTCTAAACATCCACTGGTCAGACTATGTGACCAACACATCTGTTCTAGAGCAAGCAGCTGTCACAAGTATTGAGGCCATGTTGCTGAGAACACAGCTGCGTTGGGCAGGACACGTCTCCAGGATGAAGGACCACCGCCTCCCTAAGATCTTGCCTTACGGTGAACTTGCCACTGGTTGCCACATGAGAGGAGCCCTGAAGAAAAGATACAAGGACTCTCTGAAACAACATTTCAGCCTTGGCCATATTGATCACCATAACTGGTCTACTCTGGCCTCAAATCGGGAGGCCTGGAGACACACCATCTATAACGCAGCTGTCTCCTTTGAGAACACACGCAGGATCACCCTCGAGGAAAAAAGGCAACGCAGAAAGAACCGTGTCTTGCAAAATATACCACCTAGGGAGTCTTTCTGCTGTGCCTTTTGCAATCGGATTTGTCTGTCACGTATTGGCCTCATAAGTCACCAGCGTACCTGTATCAAATGTGGATAGAGCCTTCCCAAATCTTCGTTCGCGAAGCCCAGCCATGATGATGAACTCTTCTGTGGCTTAAAGAGTATTTAAAACAGCTACTCCTCTGTTTCACTGTGTCTCTGATCTTGCCATAGTTTTCTCATCTCAAGATTGAAAAGCTCCACTGTATGTTTTTCCTCTGTGTTAAAAATCAGATTAATCATGTTTCTCCATACTGAGTTTTTAATTAGTCCACAGCCTTCTGCAATGAGGAGCCTAAAACCAGAGCAGTCAATTCAGCTAAGTTCTGGTACAGAAGAGGAAAAAAAATATTGTTTCACGTGTCTTAAAGTGAAGTGGTGGTGCATCCTAGGTCAAAGCATGCATGACAGCTTGACTGTTTTTGACTGGCATTTAGTATGGGACCTACCAAACCCCTACTTCTGCTGGGCTTCAATCTCTTCTGTAGTTCTCTAAAGCACAAGGGCAGCATGATTAACTACAGCACAGAAGATAAACACCAAACTTATGAAATACAGGCTTTTAGTATGAAGTCACATTCACGTCCAACAGCCACTTTTTCCATGATGCCCATTAGTAATGTGTTAAGTATAAAGTGGAAAATATTTACACAGGATTATTCTTTTTTTCCCAAATCTCTGTAGTTTTTTATTTTAACTTCTGAAAGCAACACCTCCAAGAGTTTCTGCCCTCTGAAACACTGACCACTGGCTCAAGTTAACATGTAAACAAAATTTTGGATTGTCCTAAATCACTTTGAAGACCCAAAGGACTATCTTTGGAAGGTTAAATCCATGATCGCTTATACTTATACAGGTATCACTTCCCATTTATCATCATGCAAATTCAGAGCTATAGACAGACCTTCCAAATTTCTTAATTTTGCTGAAGACCACTGCAAGGTTCAGTACTGATAAAAGTATCTAAATAGGAAAGAAAATAAAAAAAAATATTGTGCTGATAGGCCCACATCTGCTTTTTTTTACAAATGTTTTTATAATTTAAAGTTTAGAGATACTTGTTTTTTAAACATACCTTAGCTTTTTTCACTTATATCAGTATTAAATTTCAGGTTTTGTATTTTTATAACAGGTTTTCAGTAATCCTGTTCAATAGACAAAAAAAAGTTCAGAAGACAACAGAAAGACCAAGAGTTATCTCACGATAAAGATAAAATTTACCTAGGAGTCAAATGAAATACTTCTGTGAACTAGCGGGCAACCTATATGGTATAACAGACAGTGGTGACATAATAAATAAGTAAAAAAATGAAGGACACTTGAGAGAAAGGAGGTCAGAAAATAACAGAAAATAAGGAAAAGAAATGTGTACATATCTACTGAAAAATTGAGCATAACTATAGCTTTGAAATAGTTGAATAACTTATCCTCTTTTTCTTCATTAAAGCAATTTTTTGCTATTATTGAAAACTAAATTCCTAATGTTGACTTGTATAAAAATTTATAGATTTTCAGTTTAAAAAAATTATTTTATTTATCAGAATCATTAAACAAAGAGGGAAATATATATTATATATACTGTATTGATTATGATCATTTTAAAAAAATTATTTAGTCTAAATATTGTAGTAAAAGATCCCTTATTAAACACACATGGGAAAAAAAATGCAAGTGACTTCTTGTCATACTGAATATACTGTATTTAATATGATTTTAATGTATCATAATTAATATGAGTTTTAGTCTTGTAATAGGCCTACCATGGTTATTTATATCAAAATGTTGAGATTCCGCTCAGAGTTTTTTTGACCTGGCAATGAATTTTCGTGATGTTATAAACCATTATTTTGTCTTTTTTTTTTTATAATAGAGTACAGTATGCCCAGGAATATTTAGTGAGATTTCATTTATGCACCTATCTCAGTGGCATTTCTATGGCTTGAGCAAGGTTGCCATGACAGCTTTGCAAATATTCCAAATTCTGATCTTCCTCTGACACTAGAAGAAACAAAGAAATGTAGACATTTTCCTTACATCTATATATGTGTACTGAAGTATAATATATATTATCACCATTTGTTTCAGGGGTTATTCTTCATTCTTCCCTCTAAATAACAGCACATGTCTCATTTAGTCTGTAATCCTGTCCAGTTTTCAGCATTTTTTCTGTGTGGTGTCTTTCTTCCAAAAATGTCTTTAAAGGTGATCTGCAAATTCATTGAAAGCAAAACATGGGTACATGAAGATAGATTGTAATTTGTGAAAGTATAAGATGCAGGCAGATGGGGACAGTTACAAATTTAAGAGATTTGAACCTCTGTGGCAAATTTGTAGTGTGTGATAGAGCTGACTTGTGCCAACACACACACAAGAAAAACATTGGGAGAGTCTATCACATGACAGGAGATACAAAGAAAACACTTGCACAAATGCTAGAGAGATAGTGGCCAGGGAGGTGGCAGTTGTAATTTGCTGACCTGTTCTGAAGGGATCCTGATTTCTGTCCACATTTCTTCTTTCCCAGCAGGAGACAGGTGGAAACACATCTATTATCTCTGCCAGCTTCTGCTCCCTGGCCTTCTCAGTGAGCACCGCAAAGAGGATTCATTTATTTCTTCCCAGTACTGTCAACCCTTATGTCGATAAATTACCCTTATCTGCTCCTTATCTGTTACGGTTCCTGTCATCTCTTTTGCTGACCTTTTGTTCTCTATTTACTTGAAACATTCTTATAATTTATTTTAACTCCTGGTGCAACTTCCTGCCATTGTCTGCCTTTGCTTCCCTCTCTTTTATTTCACAGTGGCTTAACTTAATTTTGTAATACTGCTAGTCCTTTAGAGTTTTTGGTTTAGATTCTTTGAATGACCCTCTTCTGTTAAGGATTTATTGTAGTTCTTTCTGTATTGACCTTTCTGACTTTTTCATTTTCTTCTTTTCCAGAGGCAGGAGGAAAAAAAAAAAGAAATTATTACCATACAGCTAACATTCTATTTACAGGTAGCAGTCAATTTGTGAAAGCAAAACTGTTGTGTGAAACCTTTTCCTTTTCCTTTTCCTTTTCCTTTTCCTTTTCCTTTTCCTTTTCCTTTTCCTTTTCCTTTTCCTTTTCCTTTTCCTTTTCCTTTTCCTTTTCCTTTTCCTTTTCCTTTTCCTTTTCCTTTTCCTTTTCCATTTCCATTTCCTTTTCCTTTTTTCTTTTCCTTTTCCTTTTTTCCTTTTCCTATTCCTTTTCCTTTTCCATTTCCTCTCCTCTCCACTCCTCTTCTCTCTTCTCCTTCTTTTTTCTTACAGCTTTTCTTCTCTCCATCACTCAGGGGAATTCACTGATTGATGAATCTGAAATTTGTTGGTGATCCTATATTTGTATATGATCCTTCCTAAGTTACAAACCATCAGTAGTGTCACACCACAAGATGAGACATCACCCAAAATTTGAGGGATGATCCTGAAGTTCATTTCTTCACTCCTTTTTTTCTTTCTCTGGTTCATCACTATACCCTGTCCATTTTTTCTCCAAATGACTACACTCAAAATATCTTTGATCTTGAAAAATGAAAAATAAATTTATTTACTTATTTATTTATAATATTTATATTAACATTACTTATAAATTTATTTATTTGATGCGAAGTTTGAAGGGAGTTTTCCCCCTTATCTCCCCTTTGCTGTCAGGACCAAACTTCCCAGATCTAGGTAATTCTGACTTGTAAAATTCTGCAAATATTTTCACTCAGCACACTGTACATGAAGTGCAAACATTCAGCTATCACAGCACTGATTTTTCTTCAGCTGTTACTGGAACATAACACAAGTATTCACAGTACTCATTAAATAACAAGTTGCCTTAATATCTTTTAAAAAATTCTTGTGCTTATTGTCTATAAAATTGTGTATGAGTACATATAATTAGTGTAATTATTTAGACTTAGAGCTTCAGGTCTTTGACAACCCCTTGTTAATTTTACCTTAGTGTATCTAAACAATGACTAGAGGTATTTTTTTCTTGAGACATATATAAAAAGTCAGCAAAAATACCAAACTGAACAACTCAGAGGCTTATCAGTAATGCCTTGTAGTAGTTACAGTATTGAGAGTCTTATGTTCTTGTTTTCTGCTGTTTCCTAGCTCTTGAAAATCTGTATTTTCTTCTTTGTACTCAAAGTGTATAACCATTTTCAATGGCAAATGGGCAGATCAGTTTCTTCAAAATAAAAAAGTTTTTCTTTTTAGAAAGCATTTAAATAAGGCTTTTTTTTTTCACAAAGCAGGTACATAAATATGTGGTATATAGACATGAATATGATACTAATGAAGACAACATATTGTGATGCCCAAGCTTCCAGGCAGACAGAGACTCTGTAAAGGCCTGTTATTGGTCCTCATGTAGGCCTGGACTACTAGTAGTAGCCCAGCGTAATTCAGAGAAGCACGTAACACAAACTGAGCACATAACACGTAACACATAGCACATAACGCTCTGCACATAACACAAACTGAGCCAGGCATTTTACATTTTCTATAACACAAACCGAAGCACCTTTTTCCATGTTTCCGCAAAATGCCTGTAGACATTACTATGAAATATCGGAAACAGAGGAAAACTACCCCCTGCTGCTTCTGTTCTTCAGAACACAACTTTCCTCTTAATTTTTTTCCCTCCAGAATCTGTCAAAAGCTTTAAAGCTATCCTGCCATTTTAACACTGTTTTTCACACTTCCTTGTTCAGAAGACTGCATACATATCCCAGGTCTGTAATTGCCCTAATTTGATGCTCTCTTCTGTTTCAAACTCTTTCTGATTTAAGTTTTTTGCACCTCTGCATTGTTTAGTGTTACCAATTGCACATTTTTTGGATTTCATAATACATATTTTTGCATCTTGATTTTGCTATGTTCTCAATGCATATGCTCAGCCTTTAGGCTTCCTCCTATAATACATCATCACTTTCTTCCCCCATGTGATGATATTTGTCCTTTGCTCCTTCATGCCCATTGCACAGATTGCTATAAGGAACTGCACCTGCTGAATTCCCAAACGTTTTGAGCTTTTGTTCACTGACCAGATCCATATTCTGACATTGCTTTGGACTATGTAAATGCATCTAAAACGTGAAACCTCTCCTTCATATGCCCTACATTAAAACCTTAAAACTGGAGACATTATTTCAGCTATCAATCCCCAGTACGAATTCCTCAGATTCTACCTCTCTACCCCAAAGAGAAAGAGGAGATACAAGGACTCCCCAAAACAACATCTCAGCCTTGGCCATGCTGATCAACATAACTGGTCTACTCTGGCCTCAAATTGGGAGGTCTGGAGACACACCATCTATAACGCTGCTGATGCCTCTGAGAAAGCACGCAGGATCACTCTTAAGGAGAAAAGACAACGCAGAAAGAATCGTGCCTTGCAGAATATACCACCTAAGGACTCTTTCTACTGTGCCTTTTGCAACCGGACATGTCTATCTCGTGTTGGCCCTTTTAGCCACCAACACACTTGCAACAAACGTGGGTAGAGCCCTTCCCAAATCTTCGTTCACGAAGCCTAGCCATGATGATCATGATGATGATGACCTCTTTACCTGAATATCATGCCCCCCCACCTCCAACCACACCATCAAAAGTTGACAAGTTTTTGAGCATTGCTTCATAAGTCTTGCCAAAGGCATGAGGCTAGGTGCTTCCCAGCATTTTTAAGTGCACTGAGACAGAGAGGCTCTACGCAGAGCATAAAAAATAATTCCTATGAAAGAAAAAGAGTTTAAAATAAGTTTTCTGATGAGATTTACTTTCTTTTGAAGTGATTTATTTTTCCTCTCTGTTGGGCTCCAAGTCATATTTCTAATTTTAATTGTTAAAAATTGTTAAAAAACCACTACCTGTTCCTCTCATGTTAAAATATAACAGTTTTTAGTTCTTTCCTTGTTCTTTATTTATCATGCGCATTTTTGTTTTGTTGCTAATAAGCATCCATCCTTTAATTTCTTCCTACTAACTTCAAATAAGGTTTTATATTTGTTCTGTCATTTTAATCCCTAAATCTACCTTGTGAAAAGGCAAGCAGCAGAATCCATTTATTAACTATTGACTCTAGGCTGATATATGCAGAGTTCATTTCTACTCAGCCACCATAAATCTCTAAACAGCAATTCAGCAAGCTGAAAATTTTCTTTATTACAGCTTTGTAATAGTGACCAGAAGCAGAAAAGAGAAACTTCCCAGACAGTAAAGAAAAACCTGAGGGGAGTTCAAAACTATTGGGTGTACACTAACTTCCTTTCCAAACTATTACATATGGAGACACTAATAGAAGGAAAGTCCTTCATATCCTGGAGCAAATATTAATCTCTTGAAACAAGATTTGCAGCAGCATCCAATTATACTGCATTTCAGTGATCACTTGTCCTGTGTTCTGAAACCTGCAGGTTAGTCATACCAAAGGATGACATTTCATTTCATTGATATCAGAGTGTATGTATTGGTTCTCTAATTAAACAGTCTAATTCCAATAAAAAGTTAAGTTGGTAAGTGTATATTGTCAAAGTTAGCTGTACAAATTGACTCTGTAAAATCATGGAGAAATTAACAATTGCATACTACACTATCTTATGTCAGTGTTTTGTAGAAAATTATCTGAAAATGTAATTAATTATAGTAAATGACCATATTTTGAGAGGGTCAGCTGAATAATAAAGAGAAAGTTGTGTTCACAGAACATTACTTATTTTCACTTGTACCTTCTTTAACTCTTGTAATGCATTTTTAAAACTATTTTTCATTAAAGTTCTAGTTCTTTATACTTACTTTTATGATATGCATGTATTTTAAACTGTCCTTAGGACCACCTTTTTCTGTTAAATTGTCTCATTGCATTCAATGCCAGTTTTGTCTTTTGGATTTTAATACAATAATGCTACCAATTTTGCTGCAAAGAAAATGAAAGAAAGTGATGAAATAAAGAAAGAACATTGGATTGCTTTGCTTAGAAGAATCACTAAATAGCCATTTAGGCATAACTAATTTGGGAGAAATAAATAAAAGCACCGATTGATAATTCTAGGTACTCACATCCAAGTTCTGAGCATCTATGTCTAGGAGAATATACTAGAAAGTTCAATATACCTGTCAAGGCAAGAGAAAATATCCTATGAAACCAGGAAGAAATAGACTTTTCTGTACATCTCCCAAGTATTTTCTTTTAGTTCAAATATGCTGTTGCAAAACACTAATAAAAAATAAAATTAATATTGCACAGTGTAAGTTTATTTGCCCTAACCTCTTGCCAAGCTGGGACATCATCTTAAATCCATTGTGCCATATGGCCAGAGAAATAACCAGATCATTTACATGTTGGCAAAGTTGTCATAAACCATTATTTCTGTGATCTGAAACACAACTGAAAAAGACTGAGAACTCATTGCTTTTTAAAAAGGCACCCGAGAAGAATGCTAACATATCCATCATGCTACAGTGTGATGAAGTCCTATACATTAATGGAAATCAATCTAATAAGAAGCAACAAATACACTTTTTCTCACTTGAACTTCTTACTGGGCACTTTAATTTGAAAACCACCTCTTCTACCAGCTCCTATCTTCCAGTTCCTTTATAAGGTCCCTTAATTCCCACCAGGAATTAAGAGTTGGCATTTATTTCCTCTGAAACCCTATTGAACAGTGATGAAACATATATAAATGAAAAGAGACAACTATTCATTGCCTTGAAAACTGACTCCTGAATATGTGATGTCTTGAATAATTTCCTTAAATAGGGAATAAAGCACTAAACTGTACCAGTCTGTTGTTTTGTCAGGGGGAAAGCTAATATGAGTCAAGAAAACAGATAAATGTTACATTTTAGTCTCCAACTTCACATCTAAAAGGTCCTTCAGCCTTCCACAAAAAGGTTTACCACCAGTACAGGTGCAGAATTTTAAAAAGGACTCTTTTATTGGCTGTTTCTCTTACCTTGCTAGCATGTGTTTTATGCAATCTAACCGTAATGAGGATTTTTACTTAAAGGAAAATCACTATAGTCTTTGAAAACAATTTTTGGTGTTCTTCAGGTATTTGATTTTAGAATTAGTAAGGTAAGGCAAAGGAAATAGCTCCTGTGATCATACCATCATACTCAGAAATTACAGTGAATGGCTAGAAAAATTGGACATCTCCTTTTGCACCAATTACTGTGTTAAAGAAATCATTACTTTGTACAGTGTAGGGGTCAGTAAGGCACCAAAGAGAGGATAAACTATATAGACTGGAACAACCAATCTTTTCTGGAATGATAATCCGAACTGAACTGTGGGAGAAGAGACAGTGAATAGAACCTCCAGGATAAAGATATAAAGTTCTTGCCTTTTTGCATCTGAAAATGGAGGCTTTAGAGTAGATAGAGGTAACAGTAAAAATGGTAGGCATTGACAGGATGGTGGATGGTAAAGAAAGATAACAGTCGATAGTCTCAGTCAAATAGAGGATGCTCAACAAAAGCAGCTTTAACCAATTGACATGAAAAGTCAAACTGGCTTTTAAAAACCAGTCATTTACAACTGACCAGCATTCCCATTATGATAAATCCTGGATTTGTTCATAAGTTCCCAGAAAAATCTTTGTTCCTCATATCTATGAGAGGGATAATTTCTTGACCTAGTATCAGCAAAAGCAATGGAAAAGATTGTCTTGTGTTCTTTAAAACATAATAGTGATAGGGGTAAAAAATGATACCTTCAGCTGAACAATATCCCCTGCTATCAAAGCATGGAAAAAATTTTTATGAAATCACATAAGGAAGGTAAATTTTTGTTATTAAAAATATTTATTATTCTTTATTCAAAAGAGGCTTCACTGCACAAGTTTCTTAGGGACACAACTGGAGCTCTAATGAGCTTCCAGATAGACCCCAATACTTCTGTGAAAGAGCTTTGAAGAGCTTTTGAACTCCAAGTTCATTCTGGTTTTTGCCATACAAACAAGCGCACCAGATCTTGTGAGTCTTCTGATACAAAAATCTGGGAAAACCAAATCTTTTCTTGTTCTCCAGAAATGAATCCTAAAACCAGGAAAGGAAAAAAATATACCAACAAGCAAGCTTTATTAAAAAAATCAGAAACACAGAAATGAGTGCCATACTGACAGCATGGAATATTTTTAAACAACTTCTGTGGGTACTGCTGTGTAACTTCTGTATGTTCTTGACTTAAGTGCAGGGTTGAGAATTTTTGTGAGGTTAAAAATTAGATTACCTCATTATGTTGTTAATGTTAGATATTAAACTGATATTAAATATTTCTAGCACATATTTACTTAATTGCTATAACTGCTTAATATTGCTATGCATCATTTTGATTTTGTAGCCATGAAATAATTAGAAATACTGATTATATGAATCCATATTGTGATAAAACTTTTTATGGGATTTGGCTGCATGTTTTTTTAAATATAGTATAAATCATAACTGTGAACCCCTATCTTGGATGCATGGAATGTCACAGAATATTCTTTATTAAGAATAAAGAGCTGCCTCTCAAGCAAATATGCACTTACAAATCAGGTTAAGGTAAGAAGTTTTGCAAAGAACTCAGTAGACACTTCATTTGTCTGATAAATTCCAGTAATACTGCACTAATAGCACTGGTCTTTTTAATTCATTTCACTGAGATTTTTGTACCTGCACAAAGTTCTTTCACTTAATGTATTCTTTTATATGTACTTAATGTCACTATGTTTCTTTTGACTGTGAAGAAAAACTTTCATAAAAAAGGAGGTTTACTTTCTCAATATGGAATATGGTATTTTAGGCAATATTGTTCCTATGTTTTTCCTTTATTTTTACCTACTTTTACTCAATAACTGAATCTTTTCTTTCATCATGAATTTTCAAATGATAGTACATAAACTATGGAACAATTACATTATATCTATTAGTATGCTGAGTTAATGATGATTATAAAGACTTTATGATAATTATACAATATAGAGCTAGGAGAGCTCTATTTTTTACAGAATGAGCCAACATTAGGGATCAAAATTTGTTGCTCAGTATAAATATCTACACTCTAAAGCAAAAATGACAGTCAAAAATGACAGTCAAAAATGACAGTCGCTAAAATATTTCATTGTAGTCATAGAGAAATAGTAGTTTTTCTTTGGTCACATTCTTTGGTAACACAGGAAGACCATGAATCAGCTCAGATAGCTCAGTTCTGTGTCTTAGTTTAGTATATCTACTTAAATCCAAATTAAACCCCAAACCCAAATCAAGAAATCAAAAAGGAATTATATCTACTCCACCTCCAACTGAATATTTTCAAAAGAAAAATATTGCAGTAAATATTACTCAAAGTGGTTTTGTCGTTTTAAAATGGTTTTGAGTGGATGTTTGAATACAATTTGCAACCATTTAAGAAACCTCCTTTTTATAAGGTGTATCTCTTACTCCGTATGTTTTGGTTCAGTCCAGGTCCACTCCACTGAAATAAAAACTGCCTTCATGTACATCAGCTGCATATTGCTGTCAAGGTTTTGTCAAGCATGTTAGAAACAATATATATGCAGTATCACACACATGACAAGACAGTGCTTCATCCAACAGTATACAGTCTTATTATCATTTGTCATTGGTGAACACCTGCATGAGTGGCTTTGGGGTTTGGAGGAAGTTTGGAAAATGCCTGTGTGTTTGACAACCAGGCATGACCAGTCACAGTAACAAGGTCCAGTGGGGCTCATAGAGGTTGGGATTGAAACTGTAGAAGAGGTAGTGGGAGGGTTATTTTTCCCCCTCTTTAAGGTCATTACTGTATTGTATATGTATGTTTCAGATACTGCTACATGAACTCCATTTTAATGGTACAATCACATTGCCATAGCAAGAGGCAGGCTGGCTCCCTTGCTTCTCATGGCTCCATCAAGTGGCCCACATGCTCCATTACAGACAAGTATATTTGCCTCTAAATTGGGACCTACCTTCTCTTCCAGACAAGTGCATAAATTATCAATAATGTTGAACAGAAAAATATTGCTCTGTGGCACCGTTTGGATGTATTTAGAGTCAGACTTGACAAAAACATTTTTGTCTTTTTCTATATTCTAAAATAAATAGCTTTTGCAGAGCAAATTAAAAGTCATGAAAGCCTTTTTATTCCCATTAATACATTCTGAGTACAAAAAGAAATCTTACTCCTGGATAGCCCTTACATTTCTCTACTCATGGGTAGTTTTGGGGGGATATGATCAAACAATATTTTTAAAAATGAGAGTCGCCATCTTCAGTATTATTTGTGCCTCATAACTTTCGATGGTAACAACACAGACATCTCTCTCACTTTACCTGTTGGCTCTAAGACAAGAACAGTGACTGAAAAGTGCCTGTTTCTCTGCACTGATTGTAAAGAGGACCTAAGGTCAATGAGCCAAAATATACATATCTATACTCTATACTTGTTACTGTTAGTTGGTTTTATTTCACATCTTCTGTCAAAGGGCTTGGAAATATTCCAGGAACATGACAATAGTTGTATATTCATAGCCTTGAAATTCAGAGAGCTATGTCTTTAAAAATTGCCCAGACTGAGATTTTGTTGAGGTATTAGATTATCTTCTGCATTTCCTGTACTAGCTAGGGAAAGCAAGTAAATTTACGTATGAAAGAAGGATCATCTTTAAACGTTCTCAATCCCTTTTTAAAACACTCTCTATGGAGCCAAATTTCACTTAGCAAACAGGTTTTTTGAAGAGCAACTTGTGAGAAAATGCTATCAAAATTAAAACTGTACTTCAGCAATTTAATCTCCATATAACAATCAGGATTCTCTGTATGCTAGAAGAGCAAACAAGTGTGCTGGTCTAGGAACTGTGATCTTTGTCCAAATCATGTGTAACACTGGATCCTGTCCAGTCAAATGAGAAGTATTAGGCTTTCTGTATCTAAGAATTTATTAATGTCCTTGAAGATGTATATCCAAAAACATCCAGATGAATTTCCAGTTGTCATCTGGGTGTTTAACTGTGAAAAAACCCCAATGTTGAGTTCTCTGGACTCTCACACATAGGTCCCCCTTAGTTTTGGCCATCTGCATTTATACAGAGAGGATTAGGGTTCCTACTAAACTGTTTCAAGAAAGGAAGGATAACAGAAATATTGCACATTAGTTTGATGGGGAAAAGGGCTGGAAATATGCCTTAAAACTACTCTAGAAGCCTAAACATGCAAATAGTCACAGGAATTTTAAAAAAGATCCAAGGTGTCTAAATTCTTAAGTCATGAGTGGTATAAGTGAGGCATATTTTATCATGTGAACTATGGAGACCTAAATCTACAAATTGAGAGTTTACTGAGTCATAGAGAAACAATGATGTCTTGGAGTCATAGAGATACATTTAGGGTGGCAGGGACATCTGGAGATCACCTGTCTGGTCCAATCCACTGTTCAGCTTAGATAAGGCTTCCCAAGGCCTTGTGAAGTTTTTAATATCCCCAAGGATGAAAAGTCCGTAGCCTCTCTTGACAACCTCTTTTAGTGTTTCACTATACCACTGTGAAATTTTTTCCTAATATTCAAATATATATTTTTTTTCCTAATATTTGAAATTTCCTGTATTGCATCTTTTGTCCTTGAGTATTCCCTTCTATTAAGTACCTGAAGGCAAGCAACATCTCCTCTTCACCCTCTCTTCCTAAGAAGAATAAGTGCATCTCTCTCAGTGTCTTCTTGTACATCACGTACATTCAAACATCGCGATCATCTCAGTGGTCCTCCACTGGGGAACCCAAAGCTGGGCACAGCACTCCAGATGAGGCTAATGAGAGCCGAATGGAGGGAAATAATCACTTTCACCAATCTGCTACCTCCAGACCTGCTCACAGGGCATATTATGCAGTTGGTTTTCTTTGGTGCAAGGGCACACTGTCTACTCATGTTCAGCTTGGTTTTCCACCATTACCCATGAAGGTTTTTCTACTAAACTGATTTCCGGACAGTCAGCTCCCAGACTGTATTCATGCATAGGCTTATGCCTCTCCAGGTGCAGGACTTTGCATTTGTCTTTTCTGAACTTCATGAATTCTGTTAGCTCATTTCCTCTTGAAATCTCATTTCACTGCTTGAAATCTCTCTGAATAGCAATGCTACACTGTGGTTTATTATCATTTTCTTACCTACACGTCCCCAAATTTGAGGGATAGCCACTTGAAATGGATATATCTGACTCCATCATGATGGCTCCAAGCACCAGAGCTGGAGTCTTGTGCTACTACTACTTGCACTACCAAAAGACACAATAAAGCACCTCTGACAAGTAACCAAAATTTAGAGTAAGGACACGACAGGAAGCACACACACAGACACAGACACAGATTTCACTTGAATCACTTCCTTCCAGAATTTAGGTTCAATAGCTGCATTGTGATTGAGGATGTGGGGGGTCTCTTAAGGACAGTTCCAATAAAGTGTTAATAATCTTTCCAAAAAACCACACAGATGATGGTTTGGTTTTTGCCTAGCAGCCTAACACTTACAGTACTTGGAAAAGAAAAAAATGGGAAACAACTTTGGAACTCTACCTCACTAGACAAGGGTCCAATCCCACATTTCTAAGCTTCCAGGAGAGTCTAATAATCCTCAGACTGAAATCCAGAATGGGGAGAAAATATTCTTGACTTCTCCTGGTAAAAGGCCTACTGGATTGCTACAAATGAAAGCATCTCATAATACAGTAAAAAAGCAAGGTAGGTAGAAGAAGGAGATAGATAAAGGAGTTTTTTAAAGCAATACCATGTCAGCTCGTGGTTTTACTTAGTGCTCTCTGAACAGAGAGTAAACATGTATTTTACAGTAAATAGTCACTGGATAAAGCAGAACTTAATTCCAAAAGGAAATGGTAATTATGTTGACACTCAAAAACACTGCTCATTAATGTTATAACATTTATACTGATATCAAGCATATACCAATCTATTTAAATTTATGATCAGTATACACTATTGGTAAATAAATTTAAGTGTTACTTTAGTATTCAACCCAAAGGTTGTTTAATGGTTCAGATTTGGTATATTTCACCTTCCAAAATAAGTGCTTTGAAATCTTGGGCCACTGTGAAACAGTGTGAATGACTTTCTACTGAATATCAGAGTCTGATCTCCACATATTTTAAAGATTTAAACTAAAAAAACTGAAGTTTAACTCTTATGGTTTTAGTTGATTGTGCTATATTGGTTTTTGGTGTGATACTAAAGTTACAGAAGACACGAGTCTATTTCATGTTTGAGTAGAAGTTAACCATAAAAATCATTTGCTAAAATATAGCCACTCCTAATTTCATACTTTTTAATAGTTAGAAATGGCTTCCACTACCTAGTGCACTTTTGTTATCCATTCTAATCAGAATTTGATAGTCCATTAAAAATAAAAATTGAAAAAAAATATGAAATTAAGCCACAATCTCTCAAGCAATACAGATAATTTTTGGCACTTTTTCTGATATCTCTTATGATAAAGCCATACACTTTTTTCATTATCATTCCTTTTTCATCTCTTGGAAGATGAGCTCCCCAGTCAGTTTTCTCCTCAGCAAACAGAAATATCCCCTTTAAGGCCTTGTATACTTATTTCCCTTGAATCTGAGAGAAAAAAATAAAAAAATGTGGATAAAACGAAAAGGCTAGATTCCCCAAAATATTATAGTTTCTAAAACAGGTCGTGGTCTCAGATGTTTGTTCTCCCTGGTTTCAAGCATCTTTTACCCTCTGTTGCACAGTAGCAAATATCTGGCAGCAGGGTTTAAACTGTACAAAATCTACCTTTGAAGGTTTTGCAATTTGATATGAGAAAAATGTGAGCTGTATGGGGGATGTTACATTTCTTGACAGCAAATGCCAACTGACTTAATAGGATAGAGGCTCTGCCACAGTTTCTATTTATCACAAGCCAAAAACTTCCCAGGAGTTTATTACAGCAAACTAGAACAGTTAAAAGGAACATAGTTTGTAGAATTTGTATGGTAATGTCAAATGTTAATAGTAAAAAAAAAAAAAAAATTGTCACAGACACTAATGACAATTTCTTACTGATTTATGGCTTTCTGTTGCCTTTCTTGCCACAATAAGCACAGCTCCCTAATACCCACAGAGCAAGAGAGAGAGCTGAATATGGCAGTTTAAATCTATATGCATGTTGACTGCCTCATCAGCACGTGTTTCGACTAGCCAAACACCGTATATTCCCCTAAACAGGACATATAAAAGTCATACTGGGAAAATATCCAAAGATCCATGGTATTATAATATGTATTATGCTACATTCAAGTATTTAGAGGTTAAAATCTCCTGGGGTTTTTAGTTACATTCATGTATTTTTTCCACAGAGGAATTTTTTAAGTCTTCCTTAGAAGACTTAAAACATTATAACACAAGTATTTTACATTAAATTTGGTGGATACATCAGCTTTATGTGTGAAGTACAAATCAAGCCACAGAAATGTCAAAGGTTTGGGTAATTCTCCTGTCATGGTTTGAGATAGCCCCAAAATCCAATTCCCTAGCTCCATTCTCCCTCCCACATCTCAACCTAATGTGAGATGGGTTTTTCCAGACAAAAACACACCAGACTCCAAATGGGGAAAAGGGAAATATATTACAATGACTGTACAAATAAATACCATATCACATTATACACACGATCACAACTATCTCTACCATGACATATGTATTTACAATGGATCAGATCTCTTCTCCCCTCCAAATAAAAGTCCAGGAGGGAAAGAAGGACAGATCCCTTCCAGTCCTTAAGCAGCAGGATCTTCTAATGCAGCAGGTTTCTTCTCATGCATGCAGCAGCTGTGGTTGGCTTTCTGCCAGCACTCACGAGGGAGGTATCCAAGCCTCTCTCTCGGCCCCATCGCCTCACAACCGAGGGGTCTTCCGTGGGCTTCGTAACCCCAGACAAGGTCGTTTCACCACGTCATATCACGAAGACACAGGGGGGTCTTCATGACGGTCTGGTATCTCTTGCAGGGCCTCTGTGCCCTGCCTCTCAGGCTGCCACCGTGGCAGCAGTGCGAGGGGGGAGCCAAGGTCAACTCCCCCCGCATTCCATCTGGCCGTCCCGGTCCAGCTCCGGGATGCTCTGAGCTTCTCAGCTCCTCTCTCTCTCCGGTGCTGCATGTCTAAAACTCTTCTCCTTTATAGGAATCCATCTCCCTCTTTTCTCAGAGGGATCTCAAAGGAGTTTTGGGGGGCTGGTACAGTCTTACCCCAAACTCTGTCTCTCTGAGGCTGGCTCTCTTTTTTTCTCGGCTCTCCTTCCAGGAGTCCTTTCTCTGGTGCTGCATGTTGCTTCTGCTGCTCTTTCAGTTCAGGTCCTTATCTCTGGCTCTCTACCACCGTTTCTCTGGTCAGTGTCGGCTGCTGCTCTGCGCCCATGGAGAAAACATCTCCCGGCATACTACAGGCACCTAGCCCAGCTTTATGCTGTTACAGGTCCCTGCAGCCCCCAGCCAGGGGTTGGGAGGGGGCCAGAGGGCCCAAGGGGCTCAGAGCCCCTTCCTCGTGGCTCTACAACATGGCCACCTCTCCTACAACAAACTACAACTCTTTTTTTCCGGTCTGGTTGTGATATGTTTACATTTCTGCAGGAGCGCCCATTGGGCAGAACTTCAAAACTTCCAGGGGTTTCCACCCCTTGGGGTCTACCACTTCTTTTAGCCTCTGGGGGAAAACAAGATTCAAACCACGACATCTCCTTTCAGATTTCATGTATAATTATAGCTGGGTAACTTGGAAATTAACTACTATACCTGCAAAAAATGAACTGCCTTTAACTTAAGATTTTCATATTTTTTATAGCTATATAATATCAAGCATTTAATTAAATATCTTTCTCCAAATATAGCCTTTTTCCATCAAATGACTATAAATACGGTGAGACTGATAACACTTGAACCACAGACAGTGGACCATCCTTTTACTCCTTGGGCTAACACACCAGAAAGGTGATCCAAACTCAGAAAGATTGAGGTTGGGATTTTAGCTTTCTAGATTTTGAAGTCAAGGAGGGGTTGTTCTTTTGCTTCCTTTAACCTCCACCCAGGTAACAGTCTAGTGTGGCCAACCTGCTGAGAAGGGGGTAGCTCATCAGCACAGTATGTAGAGTTGCACTGTCAACTCCACCTTGGCCAGTTGGTTGCAAGTTCAAATCTGCTCTATGAGTTTTCCCACATCACATACCCACAGAGGATCCACACCTACTGGGCTGACAACTGAGTCACCCTTTAAAGAGGTTGATCAAAGAGTTCACTTTTTCTTTCAGACCCTGGATCAAAGGAGCAGAAATTTTCCTCGCAAAAACTAAGCACGTCCCAAAGCATGTTGTTCCTTCTCTGAAGGTAGGACCAGCTGCTGGTCATAGGGTGCTTGGGTAGCCCCTGACATGGTAAGCAATGAACCAGATCCGGAGTCCTGAAGGGAGCTTGAAGGAGATCAGACCAGAAACAGGACTGATGGGAAGGCAGCAGTGTAAGTCCATAATCTGTTAGGGAGACAGAGTTGTATGAACCAACGGGTCCATCCCATCCAGGAGGCAAGACATCTATAGGATAGGACTGAGGTCCTTCTGGGTAGTAGAACCAGAGTTGGGAACACCTACAGCATAGCTCAGGGAGGGAATTAAGGCTGAGCTGAAATGGGGCTCCCAAACCCATGGGGAGGAGGAAAGGGGTGGCCCCAAGGAAGACTGAGCAGGAACTGAAATACCCCTTAGTGCCCTCAGGACCCTGACGGCCTCGTACCTGAATGTCTTGTGCAGTCCTATAAAAGAGAAGCCAACTATGTTGAGCTGCATGCACAAGCCCAGCTTATTTGAATGCATGCTGGTTTAAGATTAAGTGCCGTTTGCTGGTTTAATTGACTGAGCCAGCATCAGTCTTTTTCATCATACTGCTGCCAGCCAATTCTCCAGCTGCAAAGCTGTCTCTGAAAGAATGGTCCCAGCATGTATTGACAAGGGTCCCATTCTTTTCTGGACAAACAAGTCGCTTCCCTCTGCAAATGTGCAGTTTTGTACAGTTATGCACTAAAATGAGACAGCTGGTTTGGAGCTCAGCAGAGGTGTTTGTTTGTAGTGATCACCTCTAAGGCAAGTGGGTATTCTGGATGTCCCTGAAAGATGAGAGCCAGAGAGCTAAGTGGTTTGCTGCCATTCTGTAGCTACGATAGGGAGGTACTACATCTAGGAGCCAGAGTTTGCCCTACCTCATATTCGCTCTTAAGTTGCCCTTCCTTTAACAGATCTAAAGTGAGAATTAGCACACATATCTGCATGGACAGAAGACAAGGTCAAAACCAGGGTGTGCCAGTGAGACAGAAGGGGTCACAAACTGATAGCAAATGCTAACTGGTGCAGCTCTTCTAACTCATACTCCTGCAACCTCTTCTGTTTTTCACCAGTGGCTTGTGATCAGCCAAATTACAAACTGAGAAATCATTTACTTTCAAAATTGATTATCTTTTCATATTATGGATCATTAATTCACTTTTTTCTTTTTTAAAATGTTGTTCTCTTTCAATTTTTAAAAAAACCTTAAGAAATAGCCTGCAATGGTTTCCATACAATAAGACAATTAAGAACCACATGTATAGTTAACTAAAACACTTTACTGAACGGTAGAAGACCAAACTCCTTGACCCTTCTTACCAGATCATTAAACCTTCAGAGCATGCACTCTAAACACTGGCAATATATCCAGCTTTTCTCTTTCTGCCAATCATCCTTTGGAGGTAGAACCCATGAAAAATGTGATCATATGCAAGGGAAGATAGACGATGCAATCTTTTTGGCTTTCAGTAAAGTTTTTGATAGTGTCTCTCACAGTATCCTTCTGGGCAAAATATCCAGCACACAGATGGATAAACACGTCATGATGGGTGAGTAACTGGATCATGGGTCGGGTGCAAAGGTTTATTAAATAGAGTTACATCAGGCTAGTGGATGGGCATTAGTGGGGTTCTTCAGGGCTCCATCCTCTGCCAGTGCTCTTTAGCATCCTCATAAATGACTTGGATGCAGGACTCAAAGGGATACTAAGTTTGCCAATGACACTGAACTGGGAGGAGCTGTTAATTGCAGAGACACCCTGCAGAAAGACCTGGACAATTTGGAAGGCTGTGAAATCATCAATTGTATGAAGCTTAACAAAGACTAGTGCTGGATTCTGCACCTGGGACAGGGCTACCCTGGGTCTACATACCGACTTGGGAATGATACGATGCACAAAGGGACCTGGGAGTCCAGGTCAATGGCAAGTTGAATATAAATCAGCCTTTAGGCATCAGTGTGATTCTTGAGGTTGTTCTGTGCAGGACCAGGAGTTGGATTTTGACGATCTTTTTTTAGGTATCTTCCAACTCAGGATATTCAATGATTCTGTGATTCTAATTGCAAGTGACTCCTCCCTGGTCTCCTTCCTCAATGTTCGTGGTTACAACAACACACACTCTGGGTCAGTTCAGAGGACTTCACTTAAATGCTCATCAAACATGACAAGAAGTTTTTACTTTTCCAAATACCAGAAAGAAGGGATAGTTTGAAAAGTAAAATGGTTTTTGAGGAAGAATACTGAAATAGTCACTTGTTCCCCGAGTCATGAAATACTGATAGGCTTCCTGGCTCCTAGACAGGAGCAAGATTCAGAGGAAGTAAAGCTCTGCAAAGAGTAGAAATGCATTGATTTTGGAGCAAAATCCAACTGAGAAAATAGGCATGCCAGGAAAGTAGTTGCTGCCAGCTGTCCAGGAAACGACAACAGCATGAAAAAGCTTATTATAGGTAGAGATAAATAGGTAACAAAGTGAGAAGAGGAGAGACATGCTATTCTTATGAGGAGCTAAGTGAACTAATTGTTATATTCTTTACTGTCTGTCTTTTAAAGATGATTACAACAATACTACTATCATCTTTGGATGTAAGAATCTATTATTCTCTACAGTCAGATTTAAGCACTAAAGAGAGATGCTGAATGCAAACAAGGAGATAAAAAGAACTGATGAAGTACAAAGATAAAGATTGAATAACAACAAGACAGACGAAGGTTGTCAGCTTAATAAAGCAAACTAATTTCAACAATCTGAATCACTAGCTTGTTGACATTTCTGAGCATGTTTAAGCAGTTATCTAATAAAACAAATTTCATGTGAATGGGGTCATAGTATAACAGTTAAGGAGTAATCACCATCTTTGAGTATTATTGTTCATACTTTAGAAAGTCTTTGTAGTTTCAGAATATAATTGACAAAGCCATATATTATATTGTTATATATTCAAAAGTGAAAGTAATCATCCTCCTGCTTTTGAATTAAACATATAATTAATTATTCAGGTACTCTTATGTTCTTTCAGATACTCTACAGTCCTTTAGGGAACTTTTTTCCCTAGAAAAAAAGATTTCCAAAAAAAGTCAATAGGTTAAAAAAATTTTGTTATGGTATTTATATAAGTATCTCAGAGAATATACTTTTCTATAACCCTAGAGAATCTGACAATTTCTTATCAGATTCCTTGAAAAACATATCGCAAGTCAATATCATCTACTTAACCCAGACTAGGGTCTTAAAGAAGCAAATATTAACAAATAAACCAAATGAAAGCTCATTGTCCCAAAACTAATTATGTAGTCAGCTAATTAACATTGCTTAGCTAATTAATTAATATCGGAATATACCCATTTTCCCTCTCTTCTTTCATTCTATAAAAGCTTGTATGTGCATTTCAATATGCTGTTAATTACAAGTAATTTTTCAAGTCTTTAATGAGGATACTTAACTTACCAGCTTTACTAACCAGCACAAAACTAATTTTTAACAAGAAGACCTATGAATTTTAGAGCAATTTCATTTTGTATATTTTTCTGTGGATTAATTCAAAGAAGGTTTGGAGGGTCAGAATACATTTGAACTAGGCTCCAAATTAAATTTACAGAATACTGCCTGGTATGACCCAGCCTGGTACTGCAGCTATTGATAGTAGCTCCCCATGTCAACTGCTCTTGAGGGTGAACAGAGTTGTTTTCACCACTGCTAAAAAAATGCAGGATTAAAGCAACCCACTCTGGATTGAATACATTTCAAGCTGGTTTTTTAGGTGTAATAGAGAAGAGCTTTCTATGCCTGTGTTATGGATCAATGTCTGAGGATGTAACGCATTATTTGTTTTTTTCTGTAAGGTTTGCAGCCAGTTTGGGTGCTTTCTTACAAAAACAGTGTGCAGATCTTTATCTCACTCAGTTCTGGGGGATTTCATAGGTTCTAGTATATTACATGCATCTACTGTTTTTCTTCCCTGTCATATTTACAGTAAAATATTTAATCTTAATGTTCCAGTTGGGAAGGGGCTGAGTGAATAGACAATTGTAAAGAGATTCGTAAGAAGTAATTTCACTGAGAGTCAAGCTTGATTAATTTGAGCCTTTCTACTTACGTCCTACTCATCTACTTTTGTTCTTAACTAAACAGGTTTACTTCACGAGGGCCAAGTTTTTTGTAGTGCTGGGTGATAATGAATTTTCTCTCCTGCCTTCTCACTCAGAGCTTTCCTGGTCGTGGTTTTTCCAAAAGGACTCCTTAAGGTCAGCACACATGAGGATTTGGGTCTTCTGCATTTCAGTAGTGGAGCTGCTAGCACACAATACTAGAGCCATACTGGTACTGGAAGACGACTCTTAGCTGGGCTCTATCTCTGGTGCTCTGCTCCACACTTTGCTAACCTGGATGATACATGCAATAATGGATTTCTCTTGCATCTGCCAACTGAATGTCCTGTTATTGGTTTTGTTTGTGGGGTTTTTTTTCATTCAGAAGATGCAATTGATACAACAACCAAACCCATTTCCTGACATCACCTACATAAGGAAGGAGCTGAACAGAGGATTTAGTGACACACTAGTTTTCTTCTCCATCCTCCACCAAACCCACATACAATGGGTGGACAATATATGCAACGACTCAAGCAATTTAGAAAGGATCAGCCACTGTCACTTGCTAAAAGACTGGCTTGATGTTTTTTAGTATTCGCTGGGTTTTAGTGCTGTTCAAATGTTGCAGTGTACACTACACCCACTTCTGCCTCATCCTGTAGGATTTGAGGTTTTCTGCCTTTTAACATGGAAGTCAGACTGGAAATAGTGCTGCTTCTGTAAACTTTTTGTTGGTAAGCTCCTCTTTAGCATCTTCAGTAGGCTTTACTTCACCTTATTTAACAGCGTGAGCCTAAGAGACAAGTTATCAGTTCTTCCAAGCAGTACAGTTCCCTTAATGCAGCTTTCCCAGCCACTCCCAGAGGTAGAATCGATATTGCTGGATTGAAAAGAATGGTTTTGGTGATCACATAAGAAAAAAGTAATGCCTGTGGCTTTTGTGCACAGTGGAATCAGATGTACTACAGAGAGACCTTACACCGGCTTCCCTTGACAACTTTGCCAATATCTTTCTAAGCATGTAACAAGCCCTATTCTGGCCCCAGAATCTTCAGAATGACTGAGGAACTATTTATGCATTGTATTTAATATGTGTTTCAATGTAATGTACATATAAATCTTGATGACAAGAGTTTCCAAAGCTTCTCTCCTTTTCCTCCAGGTGGGAGGTGGTTGTGTTGGCTCTAAGTCCACAGACTCATAGTGACTGTTTTTCTGTGGCCCAGTGTTACTGTTGAGGGGAATAGCTTCAACTAAATGAGTAGCAAATACCCTCCATCTCTTCCCTTCTAGCCCAGCAGGATGTAAAGCTATAGGATAGGAGGATTTCAAAGGCAACAAATGAGTAGCCTGCTGGATCAGCGTTAGGCTACAATAAAATAAGTGACAACTATAGGCTTTCCAGCACTAATACCTTAAAAAGAAAGAACTGATTTCTGCTCTGTTATCAGCATATGATCTAAAGGATGAAGTCAAAGAGAAAAAGAGTCATAGCCCTGAAACTTTAAGTAGGCATTAAAGCTCTGACATCAAATCTCTGAATGGCATGAAGAAGTGATCATTTTCCACTGCCAAACTCTCTCCATTCTCTGCAAATATTCTCTGCAGATGCCCTGCACAGGACTCCAATTTGCCCTTCAGGATCTACGCTTCTGTAAATCACATAGTGTAAGCCACAGTACAGCAGCACCTACTAGTCTCTCTGGGCATAGTCTTTTTGTGCTTTATTCTCTACTGTCTCAATACATTCTCCGGATCAGGTGTGGCCCATGTAGCCCCTGAGCAATTTGTGTTTGTACTTTTTCCTTTACTAGAGAGCAGTGTATTGGCAAGGTTTTGGTAGCTGGGGGCCTATAGTAGTGGCTTGTCTGAGAAACTGCTGGAAGCTTCCCCCATACCTGATGGAGCCAATGCCAGATGGCTCTAAGACGGACCTGCTGCTGGCTAAGGCTGAACACAACAGTGATGGTGGTAGCACCTCTGGAATAATGTATTTGAGAAGGGGAAACCCAGTAGCAACTGCAGCCAGAGAGAGGAGTGAGAATATGTGAAAGAAACAATTCTGCAGACACCAGGGTCAGTGAAGGAGGGGGAGGACACTCCATGTGCCAGAGCAGAGATTCCCCTGCAGCTTGTAGTGAAGACCATGGTGAGGCAGGCTGTCCCTCTGCAGCCTAGGGAACTCCACAGTGGAGCAGGGATCTGATCCATCTGTAGCCCATGGAAGGCCCCACACTGGAGCGGGTAGAAGCCCAAAGAATGCTGTGATGCCATGGGAAGGCCACAGTGAAGGAGGTTCCTTGCAGGACCTGCGGACCCATGGATAGAGGAGCCCATGCTGGAGCAGGTTTGCTGACAGGACTTGTGACCCCGTGGGGGACCCACCCTGGAGCAGCCTGTTCCTGAAGGACACATCCTGTGGTGGGGACTCATTCTTGACCAGATCATGAAGAACTGCAGACCATGGGAAGGACTAATGTTCTCCTAAAGTTTGTGAGGACTCTCTCCCATGGGAAGGATTCCATGCTGTAGTAGGGGAAGAGTGTGAGACATCTTTCCCCTGAGAAGAAAGGAGCGGTAGAGACAACGTGTGGTGAACTGACCACAGCATCAATTCCCCATCCTCCTGCACTGTTGGGGGGTAGGAGGTAGAGAAAATTTGGAGCCCTGGAAGGAGGAAGGAGTGGAGTGAGGGTGTTATTAAGATTTCATTTTATTTCTCATTGATCTACTCTGATTTGATTGGTACTAAATTCTATTAATTTCCCTAAGTTGAGTCTATTTTGCCCATGACAGCAACTGGTGAGTGATCTCTCCCTGTCCTTATATCAATGGACAAGCTTTTCATTATATTTTCTTTCCACTGTCCAGCTGAGGACTTGAGTGATAAAGTGGCTTTGGTGAGCACCTGATGCCCAGCCAGGGTCATCCCACCACAAATAGTTTCTGGGACTGGTAAAAGTAACAATTGCTTCTAGTTCTAATCTTACCCAAACAAATATAAAGGGGATTTTTTCACCTTTAATTTAGACACAGAAACTTCCAGTAGCACAATGGAAGCATGCTACTGAAAGATTTACAGACTTACAGCTTGTGCACAATACATTCTCTTTTCCTTAGCTAATAATAACAGCACAAAGTACCTATAATCTCTTTTGGCTTAAAAATCTAGAAATGTTAAAGGAAGTTAACTGAAGAATAAAAAACTGATTGTCAGGACTCCATGTTCCTCAGTGAAGCTCATGTTTGTTTCCATAGGTAAGTGTTTGAGAGCTCAAAAATATATTAAAAAAAGGCCCAAGTTACCCATCAAAGTATACATATATGTTTTCTCCATGAGGCAGAGCATAACTATATCAATATTTTTGATGGCACTTATGCTTTGCTGCTTTTAGCAAGAACAATAGATAGAATATCTTATCTGTAGAACTAAGGAACATTCTCAGGCTCTATCTGTGCAGATGCCTTGCATGATATCTGGCTCTGTTGGGTTTCTTGGCCAGAGTTTGGTAATGGGGAGATTAAAGGAGTGGCTTCTGTGAGAAACTGCTAGAAGCTTCCCCCGTGTCTGGCAGAGCCAATGTCAGCCAGCTCCAGGATGGACCCGCCGCTGGTCAAGACTAAGCCCATCAGGAATGATTGCAACACTTCTGAGATAACATATTTAAGAAGGAAAAAGAAGTTATTGGGCAGAGGAAAATTGCAGCCAGAGAAGAGTGGAATGAGAACATGTGAACAACAATGCAGACACCAAGGTCAGTGGGGAAGGAGAGGGAGGAGGTGCTTCAAGTGCTGGAGTTGAGGTTTTCCCCTGCAGACAAGACCATGGTGAGATGGGTTGTCCCCCTGCAGTCCATGGAGGACCATCGGGGTGCAGAGATCCACCTGCAGTCCATGGAGGCATCCACACCATAGCAGGTGGATGCCCAAAGGAGGCTGTAACCCTCTGGGAGGCCCGTGCTGGAGCAGGGTCCTAGCAGGGACCTGCTGACTCATGGGGAGAAGAACCCATGTTGGAGCAGGTTTTCCTTGTAGGACTCGTGGACCTGAGGGGGACCAATGCTGGAACAGCTTGTGCCTGAAGGACTGCACTCTGTGGAAAACTGACCTGTGTTGCAGCAGTTTGTTGCCTATGGTATAGACTCACATTGGAGAAGTTCATGTCTCCTGTGGGAGGGACCCCACACTGGAGTAGAGTAAGGACTCCTCTCCCTGAACAGTGGTAGAAACCACCTGTGATGAACTGACCACAACCCACATTCCCCATCTCCCTGCACTGCTGGGTGGGAGGAGGTAGAACATGGAAGGAAGGGAGGGGGAGGGGAAGGTGTTTTTAAGATTTATTTTACTTTTCATTATCCTTCTCTGACTCTGTTAATAACAAATTTAATTATTATCCCAACTTCGAGTCTGTTTTGCCCATGATGGTAATTGGTGACTTATCTCTCATGGTCTTTATCTCAGCTCATGAACCCTATGTCATATTTTCTTTCCTCTTTCTGTCCATTTGCAGATGTCAGTAAGGGAGTGGCTTTGGTGTGTACCTGGCAGCCAGCCACGGTCAGTCTTCTACACTGGCATGTATTTATATTTATTTGTGGTTTTAAATCAAAGATTGACTGTCTTAAAATCAGTAATGTTGACTGGAAGTGAGCTCTGGAATTTCTGCGATTTAGCTAAATTCTAATTTAGCATTTAAAGTAGAATTTTCATGAGCACACCAGGTCAGTTGTAATGACTAAGAATTTCCATCATAAATACCAAAAAAGAAGATTTATTAACCAACCAATCAGTGTTATACCAGTAAAATGCATTTGCTTTTATAAAAGGGAAATTTATTGGATAAAATTATAAGGTATTTTCTGGAATATTCACCAGTTTACGATGTTGTCAAACTTCTTAAAAAATAAAAATATAACCAAACATTTTAAAAACTCATATTTTTTATCCACTTTGTTCTTATGATTTATCAGTTGTCTTAAACAGCACATTCAATGTTTTATTCCAAGCATCATTTAATCCTCAAATACGTGTTTCTCTAAACAGACTAATTAAAAAAAAGGCTGCAGAAATCAGTGTTATAACTGAGAAAATAATCACCTCAAATGCTAGATGACTTTTTCATAATGTCACATCATTGTGACAAAGTTCCCCCAGTGAAATATGCTTTACAAAAGAGAAATCAGAAGAAGCTGTTTTTCTTTTGATAAAATGGAGCAGAAATTATGCAATTTACAAAAAAAAAAAAGCTGATGCTTTGGTTTTCAGTCCAAGGTAACAACAGCAATATGAGAATATTCCCATCCAAAAGGTGAGAGAGGACTCTCTACTGATCAAGGAGTACGTAGAATTTTATGGACCTGAAGCCAATGTTTTGTTAGATAAAAATATTTCTTTCTCCATTGCTCAGCCTGTATTCCTTACCTTGATTTGACTTCCCATAATTTAAATAGTATTTCATATCTTCAAAGCACTATACATGCATTAACTAATTTCACTTATTAAAATTTGACACTGCTGTCTAATGCAGTGGATTTGAAAACTTTCTGTTAAGCATGTTCTGATAATCCTCAACTATATAGTTGTAAACTGTCTTTTGATGTTAGATCTGTAACTTCTCCCTGGTTATATGCTTCAAATTTGTATGATGATTACAATGATTACTGAACTTCTAGTCCAGGAAAGGAGGTAGGATTTCCCTTTCCTTGGGAGAATTATGATAACCCAAGCAGGCATTGCTTCATATTAATGTCACAAAGTCTCCGTGATAACTTGGTCACCAAGATGTACACACTGCCTGATAGACCAGTTTGGTACTGTATTTCTAGTATTGCATGATAAATTTATTGTTCTAACCTCAATGCACAAATATGGCATGCATTTACTCATTAGGTAAAGAAGTTAATGTCCTTAGAAGCAGCAACTAGCAATGCTCTACATGGAGCGCAGGTTGGCTCCACATAACCTTTACATTTGTATGAGGTGCTCCAGAGGCCTGGAGCACCTCTCCTCTGAAGACAGGCTAAAGAGTTGGGATTGCTCAGCCTGGAGAACAGAAGGCTCCAGAGAGACATTATAGCAGCCTTCCAGTAACTAAAGGGGCTACAAGAGAGCTGGAGAGGGACTTTTTACAAGGGCACATAGAGACAGGACAAGAAGAAATGGCTTTAAATTGAAAGAGGGTAGGTTTAGATTAGATGTTAGGAAGAGGGTGGTGAGGCACTGGAACACGTTGCCCAGAGACGTTGTGGATGCCCCATCCCTGGAAGTGTTAAAGGCCAGGTTGGATGGGGCTCTTAGCATGGATGATCTAGTGGAAGATGTCCCTGCCCACAGCAGGGGACTTGGAACTAGGTAGTCTTTAAGGCCCCTTCCAACCCAAACTGTTCTGTGATTTTATATCCTACATTTTTCCACTTTTCAGAGACAGATCTGAATGTGTCGGTTCGAGGGCAAAAAAAATTGGTGAGTGACTGCAAGGAGGGTGTATTAGGACCCTGTGCTCTGAATGCCACAAGGCTGTGGGTCAATCTGGATGTGGCCTAAATTAATTCTGGAACACAAGATAGCTTCCAAGTATTGCAAAAAACGAAAATTATAACCTGTTTGCCAAAGGTGTTCAATGAAGAAAACAGGACATGGGTGTTAATTCTTTTGATCTTTCCCAATTTTAAGAACACATCTAAGGCAAAACCATCTGTTGAAGATCTCCATGGGCAGAAAAAGGGTGCACAGCAATGACCACAGAGAAAGACTTGAAGAGTTCCAACAGAGCATTTCAAATCTTGGAATTTCCTGTTCTAAAGAGCATTAAGTGGCTCATTAGATTGAGGCAGCTTCGCCTTCTTTTCTACATACCAGGCTGCAAACTAAAAGGGTAAATCCCTCTTCTGAGCAGTAACACCCATTAAGCTTTGATAATATGACCTGCACCTTAGAGAGTGACAGAGTGACAGGCTAAGTAATCATTAGCAGTAAACAATAATGTGCATAATAACAATGAATCATCAGAAAGAAAACAGAGCACTATTTGGTTCTAAAGATGAATTAGGACAATTTGCTTTGTGCATTAAATGAATTTCCCTGCAGTACTTCAGGCAGCCTGGTTTTCATACCTTCAGCTGCATCTGCTCCTCCTGAGAGTTGCTGTAGTCACTTTACTGAGTTTCTGTTTTATAAACAGAGAAGTCATCTCTCTTACCCTGCCCTTACCAGCTTGTCTCAGCATATGCTGCTAGCTTTCACAGTTGACAGACACTCTGACAACTGGCAGTCTGTCTGTCAAGAAGATCCTAAAAGACGAAAGCATTGAGTAGAAAGTTCAGTTCAGGATCATCTCCATGGCTTTAGGAGTATGTTTGCAACATAGATACTGTAGCAGAATGTTGACAAAAATCATATAACTTGCTTTTCTGTGAACATGATATCTACTTTAAAGTGGTAATATTTACTTCTTGCAATGTTTAATCACCAGAAAGTTATATATTTTAAAAACCAACCTCTCTCTTCCTTTCTCTGGGCCAAGTACAGTCCTCAGAAAAGACAAGTAACTACGTCTCACTGTGCCATGAGGAGTGGGCGCTTTGCTTCAAGGTGACCCTCCTAGATTTACCTCTCTTTCTCCCGTCCATATTTTGGACACTTTGCCAGGCTGCTGTCACCTTCTCCTTGCTTCTTCTCACCTTTCAGAACATTGTCTACTTTCCTTCTGCCTGGCTTATGTCAGGTGAGGAGCTGATCCAACGCCATCACACCAGGCAACTGGCAGCAGGCCGAGCAATGTTGTCCCTTTGCTGCTGGCAGCCGAGAGCAGGAGGAGAGGAGGCGGTGACCTGCCTTGCAGCGCTGACAGCAGGGGAGGGCTGCCAGTGGCAGGACTGGGATGGTGCCAGGAGCCTTGCTGGGACAACGCTGGCTCTGCATTGCAATACCTCTGCAGGAATGGGGCAACTTCACTGATATCCCTGACAAGCACTTACATTTTATTCTCTCAAGTGTAGTCCTTGATGAAGTTTAGGAGCCTATGAAGCAGCTTTGTGCTACTGTCACTGCTTCTAATTATCAGCTCCAATAAAGCTTCATCCTGTTTCCTTCTCCCCAGCTTTTAAAATGATGTTGTGACCTCCTGGGTAACTGGGCTTTTCTTTCTAATTAGCCAGAAGAAAGAGCAAATCTACAGTACCTGCTTGAACATGAACCAAACTGACTGATAGTAAAATACAAGTGCAGAATGTTATGCAAAATATTCATCCTAGAAAAATTAAGATTTAATTCAAAGAGGAGATGGGAATGCTACCAAATCCTGTCCATCATATGTGGTTTATTTAAGTCAATCATTTCAGGCATACAATAAATTTTGAGCACAATGAAACAGCTTCTACTACCTTCTTTCTGAGTAGAATACCTCTGCTTAAATAGATCATTTGTCTTTGATAGCCATCTGAAGGACTTTTAATACACTCACCTTGTATGGCTGCAAATTGACAATGCTATGCAACTCATCCCAAGCTGTAGTGTAAGTATCTTCAGATGACTCTCTTTTTCCCTCCTTTAGACTTTGTGGAGTCAGATTTGGGGAATTTTTCAAAGTGGGTTTTTTATTCTTTCTTTCTCAGTGAGTTGATTCAGCAAGTCACACAGTTCACTTAACTGTTTCATATGATAAATCTGAAAGATAATTTAAATTGGCACAAACCCTCTATGATATGCCAATCAATTCTAAATGCCATCTGTCACAGTACACTCAAAGCGGAGGAGAGAAGAAAGCACCCACTGCTTCAGTTCCCCCACATTACCCGGCAGGTGCCTGACTGCCTGTCAGCAACCCTGTGTCTTCCTGCTTTCCGAAGCTTAATAGGACAACCACTTGTCCTGATTGCTCCTGGTAAAATCTACTGCAGATTTTCCAAAAATTACATCCAAAGCTAAGGTTACATTTTATCTTCTCAAAGGAGGAGTCAGAGAAGCAAAAATCTCTTAGTTTTCCTTACAAAATTTAGAGGGTAATTCTCTTCTTATCCCTCCTTTCTTTACTATTGAGCACAGAAATATATCTGCCTTACAGTTTGTATGTACGCAGCTCCTTTCAACTGAAGAGCATCTACATTTCTCACTTCTCTGGAAAAGTGAGGTCTGCCCCAGAGTATCATTTACCTTTTTGCTTCCATGTTTCCACCCCACAAGTGCTCAAAAAAATTGTTTGTGGTTTTCTCTCTACATATTTATTTTAGGTTTGCTTGGACAAGTAAGAAGGGTGACTTTTGGGGTGGTTTTTTGTTTTTGTTTTTTTTGGTTGGTTGGTTGGTTTTTTTATAGGGGAAAGTGGTACACATTTATAACAGTAATGGTTTAAATACTTATATGATTTGCTTTACCTCCATTCCCTCATCTGTACAGGCGCTTGCTGTAACCTGGATGCTTGTGTTATCACCAGTACCAAACACACAAGAGCAGACTGGTTGGCAGAGATGGACCATGTGTCACTTCATTCCTCCCTGCCTGTAAACAACATTGCATTTAGTGGGCTACCCTACAGAAATTTTTCTTTTTTTTTTCCCCATCTGCTGTTATCCACAGCCACAGTAATGTAAACAGCGCAGCTGGCTCTTCAATAAGAGGACCTTTTCTTAGATTTTCCAAATCCTTCCCCCAGGATGTCCCAGGTCTCTAAGAAGATCCTACCAGCAAGGCTATTTTCTGTTATTTCCTGCCTATTAGTTAAGAACAAACAACATAAGAAACTCTTTGCATTCTTATCCCCAGCTTTCCTCAGACAGCTGTCTTTATTTAGTCTTTCAAATGATCTATGAATTTATTGCTTTCATTCCCTCATGAAATTAGCAACTTCAAAATCCTGTCCATCTTCTCTGAAGATTTGATGAGTGCTAACAACAAAAGCAGCATCCAGGTTGCTGGGGTTTTGGAAACAGCTGAGAGCACTCATTTGGCCTTTCTTTGCCTGAGAGGGTTGCTTAGAGTGGGTAAATTGCTTGATATCTTTTTCCTTGTAGGACCTTTAACCTAGGTGTCGGAAGATTATGTCTTCTGCCTCTGAAAGCAGTACAGGAAATAAAACTGTCTTCCAAAAGCCTTATCTATTTACTAGAAAAAAAACAAATTATCACTACAGTATTGTCAGCTGAAGTGAGAGCTTCACTGTGCAAGGCAAGAGGAAGAACTAGCTCTTGTCCTAAACAGTTACACAAACAAATAAGACAGAGGAATGGTTGAGGAAAAGATTATTAGATCCCTAAGAGTCTAACCATCTCTTCTTTTGAGCCTTTATGGATATTTTATGCCTGTTGTCAACCAGATACTGTTTTCAAATATAAATATAAAAGACAGTTATGCTGGAAATCAGGACAGCTACAGGTCATTAAACAACATATGTTGAGATTCACTGATGCCATGAAGCACCCACTTAGTGGATGATGTACAAGATACAAACTAAATTTATATTTGCTAAGCAGAATGTATGTTAAGAGTGGGCAGGTTGACAACAGCTTATTTTTGAATAATTGTTTTTCCCTAAAGAAATAATATCTACCTTCACTAGAGAAGCAAAATATACAAGCTTTTGAAAATTATTTGTAGAATTTAATTAGACAATCATAAACTTATTTGAAAGATATTAAATTACATAGCTTTATTCAAAATCTTATAGGCACTATCCAACTTAACATTAAATTCTGTGGGTTTCAAAAAAATTTCTGCAGAACTTACACAGACTTATTGCTATCATCTCTTCTGGAGGATTGTTTAAGAAAAATGCCTAATGACTATAGAAGTAGTCAGGAGTATAGTTTGCAATTCCACGTGGAAATGAGTTTCATTATGGTTTGTACTCACTGCATATACTGAATAAATTAATCTCAATTTCTTTTCTTCTTAGGATGAATCTCAGATGAAAAGATGGAATCCAAGTTGCTTGTTCTTACCCTTTTGATTTAATTTTCCTTATACAATCACAAAATTAAAACACACATTATCTTGTGGAGTCTTCATATATTTGGATTGATTTTGTTTAACAGGCACTTTCTATTTCCAGTGATAAAGTTTCCATTTCCACCCTCCCCATCCCATTTGGACCATTCTTCAGCAAAGTGCTTTCTGAGGGAAGAAGCACCTATAAACGATCTAGCAGGCCCCCTTCCCCTGAGTCAGCAAGTTCCTCCACAGCATTCATTCTTAACAAGGAAAGTCCTGAAACAATCAGTTATAAACATTTGACAAAGGGATTATGATCTCTTTTTAGTATAGCCCTTCTTACAGAGATACTGTCTTTTCTTCAATTAATTATTTAAAATTAATTTTCTTCATGCTCTTTTATTACACTGTGACATCTTCTGACTTCTTCTGCAGTGTTCCTTTTTAATGTCTGAGAGGTATAGAAAGGCTAACATCTATCAGCCACATATCAGGCTGACTGATGCCTTCCATGGTCTGCTATGAAGAGCCTACTTCTCTGCTCCAGGCTGCACAGCAAGCTTCTCAACTCCAATCAACTCCAAAAGCTGCCTGTGCCTACCAGTGCTCAGAAACTCCACAAGCATGATGTAAAATATATTATCTGTAATCATGTAAATTTGTACAGTCAGAGAGTTGATTTTTATTTGCTTGGCAGGAGAATCCACAGGCTTGCAACACTCCAAAGCTTTTAAATTGCTAGGTACAACTGCTGTGACATTTCAATTCAGCTGTGTTCATCCCAAATGATAGAACGACCATCTCTGACCTTTCACATGCATGTATATGCATAAAGCTCGACGGTAAGTAAATGTTTGAAATCTCTCTGAGTACCAAAGGCAGCTGCTGCTTTGCATGTGTATGTGCAAAGATTTAGAAAATTTTCATTAATATTCTGCTAAAGTAAGCCTGTGAATTTTATTGTTAGCAGTAACATCAGCTTTAGAGAAATAATAGGTGAAAGACAATATGTGGCATGCATTCACATCAAATCCTGACAGAAAAGCAAAGCAGTATCTAGGAGTATGCTCCTCACAAAGGTTTATGCCTCTCATCCCTGAGCAGAGCTGCCAGGCTGGTGTGGAGCTGTGTCACCTGTGACCCACTTCCCAGCTGTATTATGACAGCAAATGTCAGGCAGGGACCAGCATCTGTACTGTGCCACTCCATTACTGCTTTCTTCATTCAGCCATAAAGCCCAAAGTACATTCCCTAAAAGAAGAAAGTGATAGTTGTCAGAAAAAAAAATTCTGAAAGCATAAGGTCATATTGTATACGGAGAATGAACCGATTTATTGTGGTTCCTAAGTAATCTCTTGCAAACACAGATCCTCAGAGGTTCTGCCTGTTGATCAAAGCTTGTTCCTCTACCAAACAGCGGTGTGTAAATAATAACTCATTTCCTCTTTCTGGCAGAAGGTCGAAGGGCACCTTTGAGAGCTGTATCTACTAATATACCTAAATTTTCTGCTCACAGTCCCTCATAGGATTTAATATAACAAAAAGTGACCAAAAATGCTGCCTTTCATGCTGCCCTCTATAACAAGAACATCCTTTTCTAAAATGTGAGGAATTGACTTCCTAAAGCAATGAAATAAATTACTTTATAACTCTTCTATGAGAAGTGTCTTGTCCAAATCTCTTGCCAATATATTACACAGCTAAAATCTGCAGCCTCCTCTGTGTGTGTGAACAGAGATATGATCTTTGGATCATGAAGAGAAGGGCTAAAACAAACCCTGTTATGCCTCTTTAAAAACCAATGAATTTCAATAAAGACTTTGTCAGCAAATCATTTTTGATTTATACCAGTGTTACTTGTCCTAGAACCCAGGCTTACACATTAGGTGCCATGAATGCCAAAGGGAATCCTAATTATTTGCTGTCTGAATCATCAGAGAATAAAGCAGAAAATGGTTTTTCTAGCCTGTGATATATTGTGACATAATTTTCAAAAAATCTTTCCTATTCTACAATGACAAAAATTCTAGATTTCAAGATGTTCCTACAGTATAAAGTAGACAAGAAAAAATGTGACTCTGACCTCAAAACACCCAAAGACCCAATAGTTTCGAATAAAACAGACTTGGGACTGTTTATCTAACCCCTAAAAGTGATCCTCAACCATGAAACATTTGATTTGAATTCAATTTTTTTCTTGTGAAAAATAAAACATTCCAGCAAAAACATGTTTTGCATTTGAGGAATATTAATTTTCTGACATAAAAATTCTTTTGAAACTAAATTTCTGACAAGATCACTGAAACAGAGCTCTTCAGACCAAAATCAAAATAGAAACTGAATTACAGTTCACCAGAACTTTCAACCACAATAAAATTTGTGCAGTGTTTTGGTATTTTGGAAAATCAGAATATAACCATATAGGCAAAGGTTGTAATCTGTATTCCTATTCAACATGTGAAAAATGTACATTTTCATCTAATTACCATTAATAATTTAAGATTATTATCTCGATTTTAACTGTTGTATTGAAAATGTGACAGCAGTCAGCTGTTTGACTGCCAGAAGGAGATACAAAAGGAACTCAAAGATCTCACTTTAAAATATGAAGAGACCCTAGGTTGACACTTCATATTGCATTGCTGAGATGGCATCTCTCCCTTTCCATTTCTCCTTGCCAAGGTGTTTATTCATGGTAGTGGACTCCTAATGAAGGCGGAATCTCTTCAATAGTAAGATTTCAGAACAACTCCAAGGACCTATAAAAGCTCTAGAGAGCAACACAAATGTTGGAGTGGTAATTCAATGGGGATAACCAGGAGGATTTCAAATGTTTCCTGAAAAACTCTAAGCCCAGAGAGGAGCTACCCTTTTTGCTAAAGCAAAAGGCTAAAGGCAAAAAGATGGCTGGCTACCCTCCTTCAGCAGTGAAACTCAGAAACTGCAGACAAGTATGTAAGAGAAAAAAACTTTGTGAGGGCATTAAGGCCATTTTGGAACCCAAAAAGAAGAGGAATTGAATCCACCTTCACAAATCTCAGAAACAATATGGTTAAGCACAAACTTAAATTTGTTGTTTTAACTCATCCATTTGCAGTGACTAAACTAATTAAACCATCTTGAACTGAATGTATAAGAAAACTATTAAAGGTAGCATGATTAAGGCATTCATACTTGTTTTAGGTAGAATAACTGAATGCAGATGAAGGTGGGTTCAAATCAATTCCATTGAATTAATGGAATAAACAAAAAAGGGCTAGTGTCCTTGTGAAATACCATCCTCTACAGAACTAAAGACACAGCATCAAAAACCCAACAAAAACCCCACACACCAACAAAAAAACATAAAGCACAACTTGACCCTCCCAAGATAGAAATGAAAAATAAATTATTAAAATTAGCTTTAAGAGTGTATTGAAAGTGAAGAGAAAGTAACAAATGAATCAATGCAACTGTTGTTTTGAGCCAAATAAAATTATTTTATTACTATTACTGTGGGGATTTTGTTTGAAAAGTGTCTTACACTTAACACTAATTTTTGAAAAGGTGCATGCTTTTCTTATCTGTTAGACAATTTTTACCAGTATACTGGTTTTTGTGAATTCTGTCTACCCGCTGTGAGACTACTATATTCAGATTAGACCACTCTAGGCCATACTCTTTTTCTACCTGGACATGAGAGTAAAAGTTCTGTTTACTTGAAGTTGCATGAAAGATCAGCATTGTGTTCTGACAATTTGTTCCCACATTGGATAATTGAACTTCTATAAAAGTAACTAAGTTGTGGGAGTCAATAAAGCTAACATGGTCCAAGTTGGAGGCAGGATCAGGAATCCCTCATTGGACATACAGGTTGATATTTTAAGAGTCTGGAGTCTACATATTCATAGGGGGGCCAAGCTATTACAAACACGGGGTTTTACAAGGATGAGGTAAGGGAAAAACCCAAGTTACACCTTTTGGGTTTAGCACTTACAGCATGGGGAAAAACCACTTATTTTAGGATTACATTTTTGGGGATTTACATGGGGGAGAGATGTCCAATGTTTACAGAATGCACAGGATACAGAGCCATTGTGCTGTCTACTCTTTTATATGGTTCCAAATCATGGGTCACCTACCGCCACCACCTGCGACTCTAAGAACACTTCCATCAACGCTGCCTCCGTACAATCCTAAACATCCACTGGTCAGATTATGTGACTAATATGTTTGTTCTAGAGCAAGCAGCAGTCACAAGTATTGAGGCCATGTTGATGAGAACTCAGCTGCATTGGGCAGGGCACGTCTCAAGGATGAAGGACCACCGCCTCCCTAAGGTCTTGCTTTATGGTGAACTTGCCACCGGCTGCCGCATGAGAGGAGCCCCGAAGAAAAGATACAAGGACTCCCTGAAACAACATCTCAGCCTTGGCCATATTGATCAACATAACTGGTCTACTCTGGCCTCCAGTCGGGAGGTCTGGAGACACACTATTTATAACGCTGCTGCTTCTTTTGAGAAAGCACGCAGGATCACTCTTGAGGAGAAAAGACAACGCAGAAAGAATCGTGGCAGAATATTCCACCTAAGGAATCTTTCTGCTGCACCTTTTGCAACCGGACTTGTCTGTCTCATATTGGCCTTTTTAGCCACCAGCGAGCTTGTAACAAATGTGGGTAAAGCCCTTCCCAAATCTTCATTCGGGAAGCCTAGCTGTGATGACACAGGATACACAGGGAGGGGGAAAACAACAATGGATTTTATGCAGAGGCTTGATAACATCACAGTACAGTGTCTCTGTAACTTGGCAGAACATTCCAAACAGGCGACATCCTGTCTGGTTCTCAAATGCAGGTTTTTTCCCCAGTTAAGGTTTTCTGCTGAGGCCCAGCAATTTCTTTTTCTGGTATCCAAAATTTGGATTGCTACACTAAGTAGCTAAAGAGGTTACTAGGACAGCAAGTCTGTCAGGAAAGTTTGTGGGAACTTGAAGGAGGGAAGCACTAGTAACTAGCACAAAGGTCAGTAGCTTGTCATGGAAGAGCTGCTTAATTATATCTGTGAACACCCCTTTAAAATATGCCCCTAATATGCTATGCTATTAAGAACACAGGAACATAAACATTTCTATAAGGAATAAATAGATATAAGCCATATTTATTCCTCTGTAGCAGGTTTCACACCTTTAAATATTTCTCCATGAGAGTATATAAAAATTGCTGGTATAAAGGAATAGGAGTGAAATCTACAAGGCTGAAGCTACATGATAAAATGGTATCATTATCATAAAGTTTATAATATTACAAAATTAGTATGTGTCTACTTTTTAATTTAGTATTTTTAAAGCATATGTTTATTTGCTTTATTACAGCTTATTAATTATTCTCACAATTAGGGAAAATTCTAATGATGATTAATAGCCACATAATACTAACCTAAGTTAGATGTGGAATTAATTTAATAATGTGTTCTTATTATTTTTGCTGATAATTTACACAGATATAGATATTACTAATACTTAAACATTATATATTATAATAGATAGCTATGTAAGCAATTGTGTCATATATATCACATCTAGTTTTCAACTAAGAAAGACATTTCTTTTATCTTCAGTGTTCATCTGAAGGGCATGTTAATCTTGAAAGCAGTTTATTACATTAAGTTGACAAACAACTACTTTAAAGGAAATGACACAGGGTCAGACTTGTAAAAAACCATATGTGTGTGCTCCTCGTTCCTATTCTTCAAACTGTGTTGAAAATAATTATATTATTATTCTTGTAAATAAGATACTTACTAAGATAAGATAGTTCTTTAAATTATGTTAAACTGATATGGTTGATTAACTACCTCTGAAATGAAGCTAGTAAACCAGCATACACCTGTCTGATTTGAACTAAAATTGACATTTTTACTTGTCTTGAATATTACTGACTAATATGGCATAAATATTAAGACATAGTACAAGGACAACAGCTCAGCCTCCTTTACTGTCATAATAGCTTAGAACCAGATCAGTCTTTCAAGCATCCTTGATAACTCATAAACAATTCTTCTTCACAATTGTCATTGCACCCAGAGGTGAAAGATAAATCATTATTTCTGCCAGGACAGGAATGGTAGCAAGTTTTTTTTAAAATGATGTTATGAACATTCTTCACTTCATTGGGATGATTGAGGCACAAGCTGATTCAAAGTGAGTTCTTGTGTTGAATTTTACATGATGGATAGTTCCATGACTGCTGTAGGACAATGCTGACAGAATATCAACTGCAGACATTTCAATATATGTATAGCACAGTTAAGTTCTGATCAATATATCTTGTTTATTTCTTGCCAAGAACATAGTTTTACTAGATATGATTAGTGTCTAATCTACCTCCCACACTATAGTATACATATAAGAAACTTTGGTAGCAAGCTGGGAAGAGAGAAAAAAAATTGGACCGATGGCTGAGCACTAAATTAAAACTTTTGAGAATTTCAATATGAACCTGAAAGAAAAGTGTTGAATGCAAGCATGAACAAAATACCCTTGTGAAAACTATGTTTCTTTACACTGTTTCCTCATGTATTTGAATTAAAGTGCAGGCACTATGGGTCTGGATGCCTCAGGAAGAAATTTACCTTTTGATTAACTCAGGGAAGGCAATTTACACAGCCAGTTGATCCACTGACTGACCTGACATTCATCCAAAACAAAGGCCACTCCCCATCACTCTTATCTTGAGATAAATTTGGTTTTCTTTAGAACAGCTAGAGTCATTCCTATATTTTTTTTTTCAGTTCCATCTACGTCATACCTTTTGACTTTTTGTAGTAGATTGATTCTGGGGGGACGCCAGTACCCACTAAAGCCACTCTCTCACTCCCTTCTGAAACCAAACAGAGGAGAGAAAATACAATGTAGGTTTCATGAGCTGAGATAAGGACCATGAGAGAGAAGTCACCAATTACCATCATGGGCAAAACAGACTCAAAGTTGGGATAATAATTAAATTTGTTATTAACAGAGTCAGAGAAGGATAATGAAAAGTAAAATAAATCTTAAAAACACCTTCCCCTCCCCCTCCCTTCCTTCCATGTTCTACCTCCTCCCACCCAGCAGTGCAGGGAGATGGGGAATGTGGGTTGTGGTCAGTTCATCACAAGTGGTTTCTGCCACTGCTCAGAGAGAGACCCCTCTACTCCAGTGTGGGGTCCCTCCTACAGGAGACACGAACTTCTCCAACATGAGTCCATACCATGGGCAACAAACTGCTGCAACACAGGTCAGTTTTCCACAGAGTGCAGTCCTTCAGGCACAGGCTGCTCCAGCATAGGTCTCCCACAGGGCCACAAGTCCTACCAAGAAAACCTGCTCCAGCATGGGTTCTTCTCCCCATGAGTCAACAGGTCCCTGCTAGGACCCTGCTCCAGCACAGGCCTCCCACGGGGTTACAGCCTCCTTTGGGCATCCACCTGCTATGGTGTGGATGCCTCCATGGACTGCAGGTGGATCTCTGCACCCCGATGGTCGTCCAGGGGGACAGCCCATCTCACCATGGGCTGCACCACGGGCTGCAGGGGAAAACCTCAGCTCTGGCACCTAAAGCACCTCCTCCCTCTCCTTCCCCACTGACCTTGGTGTCTGCATTGTTGTTCACATGTTCTCATTCCACTCTTCTCTGGCTGCAATTTTCCTCTGCCCAATAACTTCTTTTTCCTTCTTAAATATGATATCACAGAGATGTTGCAATCATTCCTGATGGGCTTAGTCTTGACCAGCGGCGGGTCCATCCTGGAGCTGGCTGACATTGGCTCTGCCAGACACAGGAGAAGCTTCTAGCAGCTACTTACAGAAGCCACCCCTGTAGCTCCCCTTCTATGGAAACCTGGCCACAGAAACCCAATATGCCTTTGTAAACTGTCCACAACCTTTCCAAGACAAATGAACAGCAGCATTGCTCTTTTCTCTGTGTGAATTACATGAATGCACGATGCTATTCCAGTACTTAATCTTAAGGGTTTTGGCCAGAGTTCAGATGTATGCATGCACAAACATCCTTTCCTCAGGGATCAGATGTGTAAGTATCTCTGGAACAGGAGAGAAGCCTGCAAGACATCTGTGTAATCACCATTATCATCACTCAAGTTTGCCCTCATTCTCCATTAACACCTGAATTTAAAGGCTTCTCAGTTAAAGTCCATAGCTGAAATTCCTCTCAAAGTTGTGGTATTTCTGTGTCTGCAAAGCTACTTGCTACAGTTCACTTGTGTTCTGCCAGACTGCACCCAACCACTGTTTCAAACAGTGCTAAGTTTAACATTTTCAAAATCATCAGTCATTCAGGGGGTTTTTGTTGTTTTAGATTTTTTGTTTTTACAAGACAGGTCTTAACACAGGAGAAAATATTTTACCAGGAAATTCAATTGCATGTGGTCTGGAAATCCCAGATATGTCTCCTGGTCCTTACCTAATGTATAGGTTTAAATCCTCACAAGCAAAGGAAGCCTTCTTAAAATGCCAAACAGGTTCAGCTGAGATGAAAAGTTGGCTTCTTAAATCAACCCTACTAATGCTGATGTGGGAGTACTGAATCCCATGGGAGCAAGTGAAACCAATTCCACAAGATTTGTTGCTTATCACTTCCCAAACTGAGTTTAAGATTAAGGTTTGATTTAGTAATAGACAACTATATAGGGAATACCTGTCCCAAAACAATGCTTTTCTATGTACCTTATTGCTGTAGCTATGGTCAGCAAAGGCATGCAAGTTGGAGTATTCCGATTAAAAAATAAAATATTCAGACTCCAGTAAGTTACTTTCCTTCAGTTTTAGAACTTTCCAGGATATTATTATTTGGAAATATGTTTAAATCAGTGGTCTCCAGAACAGGTTGTACTTTGCACTTATTACTGGAGTAGAAAGGACTGATAAGAACGGGCATTTGGGAATTTGGTATGGAATTTGGTGTACCCTTCCATTATTTTTTTTTCAAAATGAGGAGCAGCTGTTATTACATTTCTTATAAGATACATTTGTTATTCATGGTTACAGGACTAAAGATCAAAAAATGTGCTAAAACTTTTGGAGATCAGGTCCACCCCCAGCATGTTTTTCTTGGGCTACAGTGCTATATCTTCACCCACTTGATATCTACTGTGGGGAATGCCCTTTTGAAAATGGGTATCTATTTTGAGAGAATAGCCATGGTTACAAATAAGGCCCTAAGTTTTGCATTCAGCACAGCAAAATCATCTTTCTTCAAGAGAAGAGATGTGCAGTGACCTTCCTCTTGCACACCACATAGTCCTGTGGTTCAAACACTTTAAAAACATGACAGTAGGTACTTCGAAAGGTGTCAAGCTAATGAGAGCCTGTAGCTCAAATTACTCACTTGCATATTGACATGCTGCAACTACACAAATTGTGCTAAAAAGGAGATTTCCTCTCCTTTTGTCTGTGTTTAAACAAAGGCTCAGCTTTATGAAATGGGGAAACCTACTGTGAAATTCTGAATCAGGGACATAGGCTTTTGTATAAGAAGTACTGAACCCTTTTACAGAAATCCTTGGGTCTTTACACAGTGAATAACAAGTGCCTTGGTCAGACACCTGAAAGTACTTCTCTTTCTCCCCATGCTTTGAAAGTCTACGCACCTCACCTTGACTTGGCATATTATTGCAAAGAGCCTTACGTTCAGTACATTGCCACATCAATGTCAGAGGCCCAAAATATGTCTGCAGATTCTGGTACTGACTGTTTTTCCCTCAAAAGCCTACATGCTGAAGTTTCTCCGTCTGTCACATTACAATCTTCATTGCCCATCTGAAATCCTACAGTTTCTTTGACTCTCTACAGGCTATTTTTTTCCCTCCTGCTTAATTCAATATCTCTAACATTTGTCTTATACGCCCTGCTTTTAATTTTGAGGCACTTGGTGCTAAGAGATAAGCCCGTGGCAGATGTAATTATCCAGCAGCATATTAGTCACTTGTTACTGCCACCTAACTGCCTCTGTCATACTAGTGTTTTGACTGGGAAGGGAGTGCTTGGAAAGCCTTTCACCTTCTTTACAATTATTTCTTCATGATAAATACCTTTGTGAAAGCTAGACACAAAAATCAAAAGATTAAACCTGAGACAGACTCATCAGTTCTGTAAATCAATAGATTTGACTTGCAGAACTTACTTCATGCTTTATCTCTATTGCTGGCATCACTATGTTGACTTTTTAAACTGAAAACAACAAATATAGTCATCTAGTTTAACCTTAGGCTTTTATTATTTCCTTCAGGCCTGAACCATCATCCGAACCCATACATATCTTTTAGTCATGCATCCCGATAAAGCATAGAAAACTGGAGTATAACCAAAGAATAAGCTTTACTGTTTACTTTTTGTAATACTTACGAATCAGTTTTCCTAGTTTCAGTTTATAGTCTTTGCAGCTCTTCAGCAGACATTATCACACTATTGTAGCTTCCATCCAGGGTAATGGAGTAGATTAGGACAGACAGGTATGCAAGCAGGTGAACCACCCTGGATTCTAAGGATGCTGGGCAACACCGCACAGAGCCTTCTAAATACCTCTGTGTAGACTCTAGTTCACAATAATCACTGAATCACTGGCTGGACCTAAAATTACTCTCACAGTGTCTTTCTTGCATCAAGCTTCTGGTTTCACACTACTACTTTAGATACAGCACTGCATCTGTGTTGGCTCCATTTTCCTCACGCTGCACCAGAAAAGGAAAATGCTATTAGCAAGACTGCTGCAAAGCATTTCTGTAGAATTTCCCTCAAATACCCATGACCTTATTCACCTTCCCTCTGCCCCAGACATGCTGCATTTGGACTGATTTTATGCAGCATCACTCTGGTGGCTCTGTGTCACTCTTCCCTGAACTCTCAGTAATGGGAATTAGTGTGGGGAAACCTGGGCCTGGTTTGCACACAACAGTTCAGGAACTTCTGAATGCACATTTACTGACTCAAGATCCAAACTGTGCAAAGTGACTAGGTCTGGATACATACAGCCAGATTCATATGGCACTGCACTTGAGTTTAGAAGCCCAGCTCACAGAAATTGGCTCTGCAGTGAGTTAGCTCACTGTGTTTGCAAGGATTAATGGAGTGATTAATCAGGAACTGGAGAAACAACCCACAGATAATGCACAGTTGATTATAGTTTCTTTTATCTGGCTGTGCCCCTGGATTGAAATTTTATGTAATGCACAAACCAGGAGTGTTTCAGCTAAATTCCTTGTGGGTATTTGCAATCAAGATACCATAACACAGCTTGATACAAATGTTAACTTTTGCTCAAGGGAGTTTGGGAATGATGGGGTTATTGTAGGTCAGTGTAAAACGAAAGGATGTCAGAGAGTAAGCCCAGTTTCACCCAGAGCTGACACTGACATTTTTAAAAAGCTGTTCAACGAAGAAAAATCTTGCTCTTTCGGGGATTGCAATTTGCAGAGGTTTGGACTTGCTCAGTTTTAAAAATGAGCCTCCAAGGTGGAAGAAGACAAAAATGGGAAAGAAGACTTTGCAATGGAAACACATTGGCTGAGAAAAATGTTTCAGTTATGCAAAAACAGTGGCACATAAGGATGGAAATGGATTATAAAGAACCTGTGCTCCTAAGTGCCCTTGCAGCTCTTTATTATTTCATCCCCTGACATTATCTCAATCAAAGGTCCTATGAGTCCTACTTTTGCCATGTTTGAGCAGCACTGATAGCCAAAAGATTATTTTGAGAAATATCAAAATCTTAATTAGAAGTTTCTGTGAGAAGAAAAATTATTTTCCTAGATTAACTGCTGGTTTTATGTACTTGCAAAAAACTATACTGACTCCAAGAGGACGGCTCAGTTAAAGACCATGCTGTGCTAAACTAATATCAAGGTGAACAACCTTTAGGCATATTGTATTAATGTAGTAAATGAGGGCAAAAGACCTTTAGAGACTGAAAAATAACTTATAAAAATTCACAAAAGAACTCAGGTTCACAGCCGTGTCTTTGAGTGCTTAATCACTCTTGTAGGCATCTGAAATGCCATGGTAACTGTAATTTTATGGATAAACTTGCCCTAAATATCTGCTGCTAGCTTCACCCATAATCCACTATAGCCCAGAATCTGGTAGACATCTTGTTGATTCTAATTAATCATTAATCATACTGCCCCTCGTCTTACCTCTAGAATCCAGACTGAAAGATGCTGTCGAAATTCACCTACCCAAAGGAAAATATAAAATAGCTGTGCAGGGGATGCTGATCACAGCATCTCATACCTGATGTGGGAAACCTATGTTCATACTCATAAATAAAATACCCCTGACTATAGAAGTGAGTCTCTTAATCCCTGTTTTCCACATGTTGTCCCCATGACAGGAATTCATGGCCTTGTGGAGTTTCTCTCCCAGGGGCATAGGGGCAGAAAGATCAAAATCTGTCTGAAGTCGGTATACTCTGGATGTAAAGTAAAATGGAGATATGCAATGAGTCCATCCTGAAACACCACAAAAAGGTATTTTTTCTACTCATGATCTGTGCAATTTCCTTTGTAAGTCACCTCATCTTGTTGGCTATATACATCATGTATGCACACACACTGGTTCAGGGATATTGCCATAGGAACATCTAGTCTCTAGTCCCAGTGATTTTGGGATTAGACCCAACTGAGTTTTGGGCAAGGTTGAGGCACAGCTTCACATGTACAGAAAAAGCAATCTCAGGCTTCTAGTGGGCTCTGCAGTAGAAACTCTGGAAATTCTGCTCACCTGTCTAAGGTAGCAACTAGAAGAGGATTATCAGAATTACCAGTCTGCTTTTACCTACTTAAATTCCATTTACATCTTGTTCTAAAGTAGTTCCTGTTTATCTTCATATAAAAGTCTATGGGATTAAAAGACTGTGGGACTTATGGATGAAGACCACTCTGTAAGAGTTAGGTTATTTTAGTTATTTTTGGTAACATGTCTATGACTTGTCCATAAATGTCCTGCAAGGTGTTAGTGCTGTAGTCTCATGGCAGAGAAATAGGAAGCTTTGAAAATAAAGAATAAATACTCAGTTTTCTAATCTCCAACCTTTTAACACACTTACAGTAGTAATTTTCTTGCCCATTCTACTCATGTTCTTATTAACTAAGCTGTAGTCCTTCTTGGAAGTAAATATTTTATTTTAATAGGACATACTACCACCTGCTGTAAGCAACTGAAATTGCCGTTGCAATTTCAGAGCTTTTAAAACTGCGTAAGGCAGCCAGCCTTAAATTTAAAATACAGCTAGATTGTTGGCATCTCTCTCTGATGCTAATTTAATTATCTATTCATCCAAATATTTTCTGACTAAAAGTTTCTTAATTATATATGATTTGTAATAGCTGGAGTTTGGCAGTCTCTAAGATGCATGGAAATTTAGGAAACAGTTCTGCTGTAGATACGAAACTGATAATTCATTATGTCAATAGTAATTCTGAAGATTAACCATTTCCAAATATAGAAAATTTAGTTAAGAAATTAACAATTGCTCCAAGGTGAATGGAAGTTTTTTAATAAATCAAGCCACAAGGGATCAAAAATTCAGAATACAAATTATTAAAATATTTATTGTTTTACACAGTTGCCCATTTGACTCAAAGAAAAGCTAAGAAATGTTCAGAAAATCAAGATGTCTCTTTATGATTTGTTAGAATAAGAATATTTTAGGAGCAAAGGATATATTTTATATGGCTATTTTGGTGTGTACTTCCTTGTTTGTTTGTTTGTTTGTTTGTTTTCCAGGACATTTGTTTGCCTCCAATTAAGATGCTGTATTATGTGTAAACAACTCATTTGCCAAATCCTCAGCAGGTATAAACCCATGTAAGTACTATCAAGGCATTGGCTTAGGCTGTTTGTCACAATCTGGAAAAATGGTTTCTTATGTCCACTCAAGATTTTGGAGGAGGAAAAAAAGAGTTTGTCTAGGGAAGAAGAGAAAGAAGGTAGAAAGAGGTTTATGTTGTATCAATAAGTATGTATGTAGAAAGTACAAGTACAGAAGGAGCTAATTAAGAAAAGCCAAACGCATTGTCCTGCAGCAAATCCAGTTTTTGTTCTAACTTCCACAGGTTGTTTTTCATCAAAAAGCAGTCCCAGTCATCCTGTCCCTGCTGCCAGTCATTCTAGCACATAGCTGTCTTGCAGCCTGCAGAATTTTCTCTCTTCTTAGTCCACACAGGGATCCCAGCTCCACATCAGCTGCAGGCTGCTGGCTGGTGATGCAGAGCAGAGTCAGGCCCATGCTCAGGTGAACTTGGCTGGACACTTGTGCCACACCGCTGTCTGGAGCTGAGGAACACTGTTCTGGTGTTTCCACAGTGTAGGACAGTGTTGCCTGGGATGCAGCAGGAGACACCAGAAACATAAGGACAGCAGGAGGCAGTGACAGTTCCCTCTAGGTTCCCTCCTCCTCCTGCCCATGGCAGTAGCTTCTCTCCAAGAGTAAACCCAACAAGGAAAGCTCTCTCCGAACAGCTGGTATGTCTGGTGACATAACCACATCTGAAGACTGGTGGGCAAAGAGGAGCCTGTGCAGTGTAGACCCAGCTACTTTCTCCTGTGCTGCTGGGCCTGCAGCACATCTTTCACTGAGAGTGATGTAGGCCAGACATTGGGGAAATGGTTCTCCTGCTCCAGAAGTAGTGTGAGCACACACACAATGGAAATTTGGGTTTTACAGCAGTGCTAGAGCTGGGTACTTTCCTACCTAGGCAGCCCCACACTTCAGAACTAGGACACCAGTGTCCTCACCAGCCAATGCAGGTATCCACTGAGGTTTTACACTGGTTAGAGTGTAACAAAGACACAACTAGCATCTAGCCAAAATATGGAAAGGTTTTCCACCCCGTGCAACCTACTGCTCAGGCCATTGCATGCTTTTTCTCTGCTTACCCATGCCAATGACAGGAATAATTTTAGTTATATAAGTGCTATTATTAATAACAACAGCAATGAAAGTAATTATTCCTTTTTCTCAGTATTTATTTTTGGGTTTATGATTACTAGTCTTGTCACTTTACCTTTTCTTTCCCTTACCAACTCCATCTGCTCCCATTGTTTTACCCCTTAACCCTACTAAAATTACTCCTTTTGCTCTTTTCTTCTTTTGTCCAGGTTGACATTTAAAGCAGCCCCTGGACAGTTTTTTATTGGTGATTTCAGGTGTCATTTTAGGCATAGCCTCCAAAACAGAATGTCTTCTCTTTTTTTTCCCCTAATATGACTGTTCTGTTTTTCTTCTTTTTTCCCCCACTGTATTTATAGACTTCAAATCTTTCAGTCATAACCATTATCTTGCTAGACTTGATTGATTTCCTCATGGTTTAGTAACTCTCAAAGCTCCCTTTTCCTAACTGTTACAATGTCAAAACATTTTGCCATATGTTCGTGCATCACTTTCAAAAGCTCCATTGCCTTCCTCCTTAGAGCAGAGCTTCCCAAGCATTTTTGTAAGAGTACTACCTCCAGCAGCAGCAGTGCCAGATATGTCATCCCTCACTTGGGACTCGTCTATCTTGAACATTGCAGAAAACTGCACGTGCTGTCTGAAATCCACTGCAACAGGAAATGCAAGGGTCTCTCCTTCCATCTGGTGGGGGATGGGGAAAGGCAAGGCTACTTCAGTTTGCTTTACTTGCATACCCTTATTAGTCAGGATTCCTTCAGCATCACACTGTGAGCCACCCTTGAGTTAGAATTAACTTAACAAACTGGAGTAAGGAAAGATTCAATAAAGACTATGAGAAAAGAGTCTGCTGTGGGCCTCCTAGTGACCTGTGCTCCTTGTCACCGTCTGAGGTTCTTCTGTCAATAAGACTTTTCTGCAAGAGTAGAAATTATGGCTGAAAATTTTAGGCTACCAAATTAAGCTAGGGAAACTTCTTTGTAGGATTAGATGTAATGAAGCTGCCTTTCCTAGCCATTAATTGTAGCAAGTCAATAAACTAACACAATTCCAGTTTGGAGGCAGAAACTGGAATACCTTATTGGATTCACAACTTCATGTATAAAGGGGTTAGGGTTTACATATTTAACAGGGCGTTTATATATTCATCAGGGGGTTTACATATTCATTCTATTACAGTTGGGGTTTTCCACAGATGAGGCAAAGAGGAAATACTAAATTACAAACTTTGGGTCTTAGCACTTACATCATAGGAAAAGCCCTACTTTATCTTGGGGGATTTACAGGGAGATTAGGTATTCGATATACATATGCAAAGGGTTACAGAGTATACACAGGCAAGGGGGGAACACAATGGGTTTTATGCAGAGGTCTGATGAGATTAGGATGAGGATTCTCTGGCTGGGCAGGACATGTGATAACATCATGTAAGGAGTTTCTTTACATCCTGCTGAAGAAGGCAGGAAGAGTCCACAGAGATGAGGTCATTGAAAAGTGTTTTTCCCCAGCTTTTGTAGTTTATAGCTTTTTGTAGAGACTGCTCAAATCTCTCTCTGCAAATATTATATTTTTGAATCCTACAATTAATGACAATAATTCTTACCTCAGCTTTCTGATCTCCTTTTGGTACATTCTTTCCCTATTTCGTTCATCTGTCTCCTCTCGATATGTTGGTTATGCTGGTTCCCCCTGCTGAGGGATTTGGACAGGCTGAATAGATTGTCTGAGACCAATGGCATGAAGTTCAACAAGACCAAGTGCTGGATTTTATGCTTTGGCCCCAACAACCCCATGCAGCGATACAGGCTGGGGACAGAGTGGCTGGAAAATTGCCCAATGGAAAAGGACCCAGGGGTGCTGGTCAACAGATGGCTGAATATGAGTCAGCAGGTGGCCATATGTGCCCAGGTGGCCAAGAAGGCTAATGGCATCCTGGACTGTATCAGAAATAGTGTGGCCAGCAGGACCAGGGAAGTGATTCTTCCCCTGTACTCGGCACTGGTGTGGCCACACTTTGAGTACTGTGTCCTGCTCTGGGCCCCTCAATTCAGGAAGGTCATTGGAAGGGCAATGAGGCTGGGGAAGGGTCTGGAACATAAGTCCTATGTGGAGTGGCTGAGAGAGCTGAGACTGTTTAGCCTGGAGAAGAGAAGGGTCAGGGGTGACCTTGTAACTCTACAACTACCTGACAGGAGATTGTAGACAGGTGGGCATCAGCCTCTTCTTCCAGGCAACAATAGATAAGGCAAGAGGATGTAGACTCAAGCTGCACCAGAGGAGGTTTAGGTTGGACATTAGGAAGAAATTCTTCACAGAAAGTGTAACCAGATATTGGAATAGACTGCCCAGGGAGGTGGTGGAATCACTGTCCCTGGAAGTGTTTAAGGAAAGACTGGACAAGGCACTTAGTGACAGGGTAGTGTTCGGTCATAGGCTGGACTTGATGACCTCAGAGGTATTTTCCAACCTAATTGATTCTTTGATTCTGTGTGATTCTGTCCCTAAGTTAATTTGCTTCCTTTTTTCCACTCTGTCTTCCATATCCATCTTTAAAACACGTTTTCCAATGATTCTTCTTATCATAAACATAAAACTACTTGTTCCCTTAACACCTGTCCCATATTTTGACTACCTTAATCTGGGAATAGACTACATGTTGCTCCAGGATGCACAATGCTAGAAACTGTACTTCACTGGTAACAAATACAGCAATTATTCACTTTTTTTGAGCATGAAAAAGTAAGATCGACCTGCTTAGGTGTAAGATCCTTTTAAGTTAAAAATAAAAATAAAAAAATAATTACTCTAAAACAATGCCCCAGAAATACCAACATGTCCTTTAAGAGATGGAAGTTAAGCAAATCTCACTTGTTTCTTCTGTAGTGATCACCTCTGTCTTACTCTGAAAAATCCCTTTCTCTCTGGAGAGATGCCATACCTCTTTACAGGTCCTTTCTTGTCATCTTCTTGTCACTTACTAACTAGGATGACATGTCTTGAAGCATAATTAGTGTCATGTCTTGAAGCATTTTCCTTCTTTTTCTACTCTCTTTACAGGTGTCTTAAAATTTTTTAGGTGCATTTATGTAGGTACCTCATAAATTTATTATTTTAATATTTATGGGTACATGTGGTTGATAACACCTCAGTGGCAGTATATATTATTTTAAAGCAAGAACCCCTTCTTTCATTGTCAGACAATTACAAGACAAGACTAGCCAAGAGAATGTCTCTTAGTGACATTTTTTCTATCCAAATATTTTTATTTTACCTTTTATTTTGCTTTGGTTTAGTTGAAACAGACTGGAGAATAGATTGCATTTCAGTTTTATTGCTGCTGTCTCTGTTCTGCTGAACTCTGCAGGTTGTCTCCAAAAATACCGTCTGACAAGGAAATTGTTTCTACACTGTTTTGTGCTTTCACCCACAGAGTCTGTCAACCAAATCCACTCAAACTTGACTCTGCTCTAAACTAAACAAAATAGTTTGATCATAGGTAGTGTAAAACAGTACCATTCAATCAAAGTCAAAGCTGTACCAGGTTGACTTTTGCCAGTTAAAGGCTTGGCTCAAAATGTCACTTGTATATTAAAGATGCCTAGAATAATCTGTGCACATCAGACATGAAAACTAAATTTTAAATTTTAATCCAATCCTACACAAGCTTAAGTACATGCCTTTTAAAAAATTATTTTAAAAATACGCTAATCAGTAAAACCACTTCCACACTTAAAATTAACCACATTCTTAAGCAGTTGACAGGATGAGAGCAACAAAAATGCTACAAACCAAAGCACTGAATTCCTTTGCCTCTTTTGATGGCCTTTGATCTTTCATCTGCTATGAAGATGACATATGAATGAAATTGTTTGCTCTTGATGCACTTACTGACACAGGGCTTTTTGCCTGTGTTGATTTGACTCAGCATAAAGAGTAAATGCATTTTCAGCAATGAAAGAGCAATATACCTTCAGGATTTTTAAAAAGTGGAAAACAGAAAAGGTCAATTATTACTGCAGGTGTAATGCTTCTTCACTGATGATACCATCAGAATAAAAGTGATGCTCTTCTCAAGTGTCAGCACTTTGATACAAACAAATGTCCTTCTAATTTCAAAAACATATTTATACAGATGTACAAAACCAAAAAGAGGATGATATGTTTGTTTTACTTTTTGATTTTTCTTTTCTTAAAATGTGATTTCTATAAACACAGTCTTTTTTTTTTTCTGTATGACACTAAGGTAAACTTACTTTTTAATTTTGATTTACATTTCAAATATTCTACAACTCTTTCTACACATTAGTATCAGTCAGATGTGGCTTGTCTCTGATTATCTCTTGATAGCTCTGAATATCTGTAATACTTCTCTTAGTATTTATACAGGTACAAGGAAACAAAATTATACAGAGGTGCATATAGAAAAAGGATTGCTTTTTCTATTTTGACTACTAAGGAGGCATGACACAGTAAGCAAGGATGTGAGTGTGCCTGAGAGATCGCTTACCTCCAGGGCTTAGACATAGGACCCTATGTCATCCAGAGGCACTCCCATCTAGTTAAAATCTACGGCTGGGACCTCTTCTGTAGGAGGACAACAGTTTTATATATGTGTGTGTATATACTTATATACAAAGCTAATATGTATATACAAAGGTATATGTGTATATATATGTACAGTGACAAATTAATCCATTAGCTTTGTGTTGGTTTAGGATGCAGAAGCTTTAAACTTGAATCTATTTGTGAAGTATTGTTTATGCATTCTGCATTAAGCTGTTATTGAGTGAAATGTATAACCAGCAGAGCTGGCAATGCAGTGCTCCTGCACAGCTTCCACAGGCAAGGTGAGGAATGCCCAGAGTATATCATGGCCTCAAGCCTGCTCACATGGGTTTCCTCTGCTAAGCTGGCACGAGTGAGCCTATAACCTCTCAACCACAGGATATTTAACACAGGTCACCCACCCCCTATCTGACAATATTTGTTATAACAACAACCAGTGTGGCTTTAAAGAAACGGTGAATTTCATTGCATGTCAGACTGAACCATAGCAGTAGGTTTGCTGTGAAGTGATAACTGAGTTGAGTCCCTTTGAAGATATGGATGGAATAGTTGTGGATGTAGAGTGAAGACATGCAAGATAAGAAAGGTAAAATTGCCAGTGGAGGTAGGATTACTGAAACTGGGATTGTTAATGGTTCAAGGATTTAGGAGGAAAAATGTCAAAGTAGAGAAGAAAAAATCCTGAAGGAAGAAGAGGGAGGTGGGAGCGAACAACGCATGAAGAGATGAAATCCAGGAAGCAGCAAGGGCCAACCTTTGTGACTTTACCTGACTCAGGATCTTCCTGATCTGACCTCATTGACTCCCACTTGGCTATCAAGGAGTCTCCGAGTGTTGCATGAGAAGAGGCAAAGACTGAACACAGTAACATTTATCCTAGCTCTTTATTATGTACCTAACTTCTGTATCTGCCAAGCAATGAATAATTGCTACTTACTTTAAAGCTGTATATATTATGCTGTCAGTCTCTTTACAAATAGCTAGAGGTGTCCAAAGTGTTACAAAACAGTTCCATCAGTTGGTTATATAAAACAGGTACTGACTCAGCCACGCTGAGTTTCTGTGGATACCACCAAAAATAAAACAGACCAAAAGAAATTGGTGGCATAGCTTGAATGGGGGGATAATTTGGGGGTATAATCTCTAAGAGGAAAGGTCTTAAATGATCTGCACTCTCCACTACATGATCCGGCTTTTGAAATCTGTCTGTTGAAGGGGAAGTTGTAATTGTAACTGCTCAGTAGTGGCAATCTGTGACCAAGGAATGGTCTGGAATGGAGAGCAAGAAGGTCCAACTGCAAGAAGGGGTTAACCTGTCTGAAAGCAGGAATTCCAGAGACAGATGGACTCCTTGCAAGGGAATAAAGGTTCCCTGAGTGATGAGATGAGGACAACCTCAGCATTGACTTGTAGACCATCCTGGAATGACAGCATGCAGGGGCCCAAGCTCAGGGGCAACCTTTGGCCAGCAGAGCTGGGATGGGGGATGGATTCACAACTGGGCTGAGATGCCACATGCAACTACTATCAAAACTGGTGCTGATGCAAGAGTTTATAAGGAATCTGCTTGTGAACCAACTTTGTAGACTCCATGTAGAACCACATATAGTGGTAGTACTCTGGCCGATGCATTATTCATTATTATTTTTCTTTTATATTTAAGCACACGTGTGTTTAATTCAACTCTAGGCGTATCATAAAAATTCCCCAACACTGTGCACGTCCCCTTTTCAGACTGGACCACTGTACCTTCTAACATTTCTTGATCCATCAGGAGCAATACGATAGTTGACAGATAAGCTATTGCCCCAAACTGAAACTGTGACCTGACATTTGGGAAACCTATAGATGTTTTCAACCAGAAGATGTGTGAACTCTCTCTCCTTTACTTGGGAACTTCACTGGAAATACAGTCTCCCTTGCATCAGCTCCAGACTACTCACTACATCCTGTGGGCTAATGGCTAGGGCATTTATCTGGATTGCTGTATCAGTTCCTATCATGATTTCTCCTTTTATATAAAGATTCTGTGATGTCAAACAACTAAACAGCTTTGAGATCAGGGACTGAAAGTTGTCATGGCAAATATTTCATTCATTAATCCAGGCTACAAAGCTATTCTAAAATCTGGATCTTTACCAGGCCTTTTCAAAGACCAGTTTATGTTCACCTGAGTTTAGCAAGAATTCAAGCTCTGTGCTAATCTTGCCTTACATATCTGGAGGGGAAAAAAAAAAAAAAGAAGCAAATTTCCTTTGGTTAGTGAGATTTTTCTTTGCCCTTAACAGTGTTTCACACAGTTTATCAGGTTTCTAGAGGCCCCTTTTGGTATAATAGTCCATTAGTCAGAGAACTTACCCAAGCAGTAAGATGTTTTGGGTGCAATAGAATACTACACTAGCATGGTCCTCCCATTCCTGGGGAACACTCAAATCACAAACTGTAAATCAAATAGGCATTATATATAGAAGGGTGAAAGCTCTATTAACTGTTCTCCCAAAGCATAGATGCATGCAGGATAATAAAAGTCATGGAGAAAGAGATGTAAAGAGCCAAAGGGAATCAGATTTCACTTCTATGGACTTCTTTGAGACAGATAAAAACAGGCTTTCTACCTCTGGTTTTCTGGGGTATATGTTGACCATTTTACAAGGACAAAGTCCAGGGAAGAGGACCCACTTTATCTTATAAAGTCTTCACAGAGCACTAAGTTCACAGCTGCAGTGAACAGGCTGGACACCCAAATCAGTGAACTGCATGATACCATGGAAGTGATGAAAGTTTTTGTCCAAGTAATGGGAAACAGCTGGTACTGACTTCTCTCTGCAGATCTCCAGAGGCTGTTTAGCAAACTTAAGCAGTTCTGATTTGAAGCTAGATGCACATATTGTTGATGGGTCAACATTTAAGTTAGAAGGATATATTGGCAGAAATTATTTCTTCCTTGAGATCTCCTTGAACCTGCTTTTTTTTATCCAGTACTTTCATGGATATAACACAGCCAATCCAACCTGTTATCCTTGTACACAGAAATTATTTCACACCATTTTCGGCACATACTGCTTAACGCTGCTGCGTGAACTTCTGGTTTTGCATTTAACTAACTTCCAAGTCATACTTAAATATGTTAATTGAAACAGCCTGTCTCCCTCTTCTAACAACATTTAAAACCAGACCTAGCACAGGATTCTGCAGGGTGCAACCCCACCTACAAGGAGTAAGTAGAGGATGAAAGGGGGTGGGGAAAGGAGTAAATGTGTGCAGAGGAAGGTTAGGCTGACTAATCAATGCAAAGACTGGTTGGATACTGATGAGTCAAATTATCTATGCTGGCCACCTGCCTAACTATTTCCTGCCAGTGTTCCATGGCTTGTGCTGATCTTTGGGGAACTGTTGCTGTATGAATGCTGCTAAATGATTTTAATCTTTATTTTAATTCCTGTTAGCTTTTAATATAATTGTAAAAGATAATTTGTGATTTGTGTGTTGTCTGATTGCTAAAACCTTTGTAAGATAATAAGTGAATATTAAAATTACCTCTGGGAATGCTGGAACTTAGCCAAAGGGCAGATAATTGTGGGTGAAGGTTTAACTGAACAGCAGCCAAGTCCTGCCACTACTCTGGTTGGACTGAACACTTTGGTTATGTTGACATAGCATTCTTCATATCCCCTCAGTCTGTGTAAGAGGCACCTCTGGTCTTTTTTCTTGGCCTCTGTTTTGACGTCACCTATAATGGCATGGTCAATCATGAACACTTTCAAGTCTTCTCAGGATCTCAAATTTCCACAGCAGAGTTCTGCCCATGCTCAGGGACCACAAAACCCAGCTACCTCCTCATGTTTCCTCTCTGCTCCTGAACATAATTCAGGACACAGCATGGATTTTCCATAGGCATAAGGCTGCATCTCTCTCAGATGCTCAACCCAGGCTCAATTCGTCACTCTGACTAGACAGATCCACAGCACTGGCCTACCACTACCATGCTGTTGTCCATAATGCTGTTTGGTCTGAACCAAATAGCATTTTCCAAAATACTTATGAAGCACCAACTAGAAAGGCCTGTCCAGGGCTATGGGTGCAGCTTTTGCATGACCAGACTGTTTTAAGAAATGAGAACTTTAAGTATATGAATGAGATACAGCTGGTGGCCGACAATACAGTTTAAAGGCCTGTAACTGGGAAATACCTTTTCTGTTTAGTGTAGGCAGCAAAATGCAAGAAATTGTCATACAGTCTGTGCCTAGTCATGGGAACTTCTGCTGACCAAGTAAAACTTCCAGTCTGTCTTCTGGATGGGGGGGGAAATGTCCATGCCTAAGGCACAGTCACGTTTTAGGGGCAAGTTTGGTTAGCCTGGGGCAGTCTGCAGGTACCAATCCTGCAACCCTGTCACAAATTCTTGTTGTTTACCCTTCCTATCTGGTTCTGGGATCTCTAAAAATATTCCTCAGCATTGGTAAAGATGAAGGAATAAAAAGAGGTGAGGGCTGAGACGAGCCTTCATAGTACCACATAAACCTCTCTCTCTCTCTTCATAAATATCTATATTTCTGGAGCTCACTCACATGCTGGACAGACAGTCATGCAGCTGCGGAAGTCCAGAGGAGGGTCATGACTGAGCCACAGTTCATCCCTGGGCAGCAGCCAAAACGTGAGCTAAGGGTTCAGCACCCCGAAATAAATCAGACCAAATTGTTTAAATCAGACCAGAATTCATAAACAAAGACAACCCAGCACAAAGCACGTAGAGACAAATACCATGTAATTCTAAAAGCTTTTTACACTAAAAGATAATGCACTATGAGAGAAAATGTAAGCATGGTTTTTGAAAAGGAGTAAATTGAACGGCCATGAAATGAATTGGCCACGCCTGCCAAAAATACAGGTCAGGAAGGTAGGTTATCCAAAACATATCCAGCAGAATATTTTTCCTGTCCCCTTACATATTAAGACTCATGTCTCTTCTTAGCGGTAAAATATTCCTTTAAATCCCCCAGTTACTAAAAAAAGTTATTTCAGTCTTAAAAATCTAAATATTACCTGTACTACACCTCAGATGCCATTTACTGAACGTCTGCCAGGAATTTGTTGAAATATGCATACAGCAGTTGGGTGTGTTTATACAGCTCTTCAACAACCATAATAATTTAAACATATGAATATAAAAAAATTTATTCTAGAGTTACCACATAATTCAGAGTGGAAAAAAAAAGAGTAAAATTATGTTTTTCTTTTTCCTTTTATTTAATAACTTTGTTAATGTTGCTAAGGCATGTGATCTCACCGCTCTGCCTTGGTTCAGGCAGTCCAGTTGCAGCACCTGCTGTATTTCAGTTACAGCTAGATGTAATCAACAAAACTGGCTATCCTGTTTATTTCTCTTTTATTCACATAACCATGTTCAGAAATCTGAACAATATGATAACTGTCATCTTCATATTTATTTTTGCCTTGAGTAATCTATTACTCCAACAGCAGTCAGAGATTTTAAGTAAAATAAAATAAATAAAAACAACCCCAAAATAAATTCAAGAGGTATGTAACTTTGTCTGATATAATCACATGTGAACATATTTATAGGACAGACTGAAGCATAATGCAGAGGCACACAAGCTAGCTTTAAACTGGATGAATAAAGTCTTTCCTCTTTGGCAGCACACAGGTCTGGTAGTAAAATCTATAATACACTAGTCAAAAGAGACCAAGTCTAGGGAGAAACTGTGGGAGACCAGGGAGGAGAAAAGCAAACACAAAAACTAATCTGAGACTAACTATGTTACGCATCTATTGCTTTTATTTGAATACATGCATCTATGCACATAATTGTGCACAGACACACACCCATATCCACCTGCCTGCGACCAGACCGTTAGTTCATTAACTGCAGGTGTAAGATGAGGAGGTTGAAAACATGAATTTCAAAGAACACATTGTCTTTGGTTGCTGCTGTAGCAAAGCCTTCTGAGGGATGGCAGGCTGTAGCATATTAGCTGCAGGAAGAAGCTTTCATGTGCAAGAATGTGGTGAAATCCTACCTCCTCCTTGTATATGTAGAGTAGGGTTTATGTTTGTAAAATTCACCATCTCAAGAAAGAAGCTGTTACTTTAGCACCCCTGGATCAAGACTTGGCAATCAGATGAAAGTGGTTAAGTTACTGGAACCTGCTTTCACTTTCAAAATTGATACAGCTATGTATCACCTCATATTGAAAACAAGTTCTTCTCTCAGATATGGCTAGTATTTAAACATTTATACACAACATTTAGAGACTCTTTCCACCAATAGAGATGTTCATGTTCATTATAATTCAATTTGGTTTATTTTGGTTTTTTGATTTGGTTGTTTTGGTGGGGGTTTTTTTGGGGGGGAATGTATTTTGAATTGGGGGTCCTTTTGCTGATAGACTCATTAGTTAATTAGTGTTTTACAGTATAGGATTATGTAAATTCTATGGTTTTCTTCCAGTTTAATGCGTAGCTGTCAAAATCACGCCCATAAACAGAGCTAGCTATACTAATACCTCTTGTACTGCAAATGAAAAAAACCCAAAACATTAAATTTGCAATTTATAATATGTCACCATTTGACACTTTGCCCATTCACAAGACCCCTGAAATCAGACTGGGAACTTCAGACCTGATTCACAGAACAATTGAGGCTGAAAGGCACCTCTCAAGATCATCTAGTCCAACTCTATCCACTTGAAGCATCAGCTAGAGCAGGTTGTTTAGGACTGGACCTGGTTGCGTTTTGAATGTCACCAAGGACGGAGACTCTGCAACTTCTCAGAGCAACCTGTTCCTGTGTTTCACCACCCTCACAGTAAGAAAGTATTTTTCTAGTTTTAAGCAAAAGTTCACGTTTCATTTTGTGCCCATTGCCTCTTGTTTTGTACCTCGGCTGCTGATGACAACTCTCTCAGCCTGGCATTTCAACCACTTTTCAGTCCACTTCCCTGTGCATTCATCTAGTTCATACTTCATCTGCTGTCTATGAGAATATTACAGGACAGTGTCAAAAGGCTTCGTAAACTCCAGAAAACCAGCATCTAGTGCTCTACGCTTGTCCACCAAGCTAGTCTTACACTATAACAAAACACATAATGCTAGACAAATTATAAAAATTTAAATCAGAACCACAAAGAATTCTACAAAAAACAAAACAACCTTCTACCTGAACCTATTTCCAAAAGCTAATTTGAACTTCATAAAAAGCAACACTACTATCATAGTTATAGTAATATCATAGCTAACCTTTTCTAACTAGTTCTATATAGAACCAGACTATGTAAATTCATTCTACTTTGGGAAAGACTGATGATGACAGAGTGGAATACACAATCTCTCACACCATATTTTGTGCGTAACAATCCTTTTTTCCCTGGTATCTTATTTCTGGCAACTTCAGTCCTGAAAACTGTATTTTACTTTATATACGATACATGACACAGGAGGAAAATGAACTCTGGTTTCATGGCTTTACATAGTTCCTCTACCCGCAGCATTAACAGAGGAATGAATTTAAATATATTTTGTCACTAACCTAGTGCCAATTATACATGTTGAAACTTCCTTGTTATCTCAGTTTTCAAACACAATCACATGCTCAGGCTTTCTGCATCCTTTATTAGAAAAGCAAAGAACATTAATGCTTGCAGTTTGAACTTAAATTATCGCTTATATGTTCTCTCAAAATAATCTTCCCCAAAATTAAGAAAGAAGAGCTACATCTGTAAAAAGCATCCAAACATAATGCTAAATATATTTTTTCTAAAAGAAAACAATTTTGAGGTGGATACCTTTTAATTTCCTTACTTCCAGAAAGCAACATGGAGAAACATTTTAATTATACCTATAAACTCTACCTTCGCTGCTAGGTTTGTATAATAAGTCAAAATTAGTGTTCTCTCATTCCTATCCCCTCACAGCAAAGAGCAGTACTGTAAAATTTTACAGGGCCATCTACTGTTTCGTGGTACAACAGCTGTTACCAGCTGGAGATGCTTTATACTTGCTTGAACTATCTTAAAAGGCATTTCCTGAGTCACCTTCGAATGAACATTTCTTAATCCTTTTCGTGACATTTTATAACGTCAAGTCCCTCTTCTGAAGGAATTCAAACTGCAGTTATACATGGATGGAAACATTAAATGACTGTGCGTTGTTTAGATTTTTTTAACAGAAAGACTGAATATTACAAAAATCCCAGTAGCAAACTACAGGGCTTTTTAAAATCTCTCACCAAATCATTAAACTGAGGTGCCATAAACAGAATAGTACACCTTATCTGTTATTTTGCTATAGCTGACAGGTTTTGACTGATTTCACCTGAATAAATGGACCTTCTTAATACAGACTCTTTCAAAACATACAGATGGACTCTTTCAGGAAAGACAAACTGGAAATTGAGCAACAGGGACCACACAGTTTTTAAGTGTTTCACCAAACAGATGTACTATGGTAAAAAAAATCATAAGCTTTCCACAATTTTTTAATTTGGTCCTGGATAGAAGTCCACATCCGAACCAAATACCAGATGAATATCAGGGGGATAAAAAAAGGTAGTTCTGTGATGGATGGGTATTTCCATAACAGAAAGAAGCAAGGAAGCCGACTTTCCTTCCTTCATTCAATTCCTTATTGTGTCGAGGGATACAAGAGGGCTGCCCACAAGGGAAAGTGTGCTAGGGGAACAGCAAGACAGGCACAAGGCCTCACCAACAAATGGCACAGTCCCACCATACAAGCCCCACGCAAGTAGATGAGAAAAGCAGGCCTGCTAACAGTAATCTGTGGTCAGTGTTTATTACATTTTACCTATTTAGTATATTTCAAATAATAAGGGAGAAGACACCAACTATAAGAGATAACAATAAACTTCTGTCCAATTAGTCTTTCATGTAAGATTTCTCAATTCTTTTTACGGTAACTTTTGTATGAACACAACCACAAAAAGTATTGAAGAAACAGGTCAGCTAAAAACTGATTCTGTGTGATCTCCCCAACAGCAATTCTGTTTGGTACCAGTATTGACATAACAAGAACTCAGCCCTCAACTCTTCTCCCCTCAAAGTTAATGCATCAATTATCTAACAGCAAAATCAGAAACTAAGTTTTGTGCTTTTCAAAAGTATTATTGCTTACTAAAAATAAATACCAGACAGACTTTAAAAATAGATTTTATTTAGTAATTGAAAAAATATACATTGAACTGGATATTTGGAAATTAATCCTACATTACTAAAATAGCTTAAGAAGTATAATTTGAAAGATAAACTGATAGCTGATTGTAAAAGCCTAGCCCTGTTGCACTTCAGTTTAGCTTTAACTGTAATGAGCACAGGGGGTTATTAGCTTTTAAGTAACTGATTTGTATTTCATACATATATAGGTCATTATTAATTCATTAGCACCTCACTCAAAAGTTTAGGTTCTACTTTAGAAAGGTTATTTACACAAAGAAACATGGGATCTAAGCAATACCTAAAATCAAAGTGCTTCTGAGGCTGTGCAGTGCTCAATGCTAAAACCAATGTAAACAAATTAAAATAGTACAGATGAAGTTTATAAATTACCAAATTCTGTAGCATATGGAATACACACAAAACACATCCACGAAAACATGAATATGACTGCAAATTGATAAATAAACAATAAATAAATAGTAGAATCTCCATAAAACAGTAAATTATTGTCTCCAGTTTGAAAAATGGAGGCAAGCATTATTAACAGCTAGCACAAACTAGCCAGTTTCAAACATATTTTATTTATTTAAAATATTAAATCTCTCCTCAGATCTGTTTGTGCATTAAAAGGCTTACACTATTTATCTTGTGGTGGTTTTTATTCCTCCAACATAGCTTAGCGTCCTCTTGCTTCCGCAACACTATAATTAAAAGCCTTCCTCTGATTTCAGCAATACAGTGTTATTCTTTAGCCAGACTCAGCTTTAAGCAGATATGAAAACACACAAAAAATTTAAGGCAACCTCATAAAATCCGAGTCCAATCATTCCAACCAGAATGCCTTTGCTCCGATCGTAAAAACTACTTTAAACTAAGTACTGATTTTCATTCTTTGCGACTCCTTCCTCCACTGACTCTGTTACCCACAGCTCAGTTACAATTTTAAATTTTTTCCCAAACGTTCTCCTGAGTGCTTTAATCTCTTTTACCCGGGAATGATCTTCTCCTATAACAACATGGGAGACACCTTCTACAAGGTGAGAGACTACTTTTGCACCATAAAAGCGGAGCTCCAAAGCTCTAATTGATAGTGCTATTGCAGGGATTTTGCTTTTAGGCTCATTAACAATGGCATAACAGTCCACATAAATAGTGTTTCCTCTGAATATACTGAGCTGACAACTGTTCCATGAATAACGTTCTTCTATCTCTGCAATTATGTCCAAAGGCATTGCTTTATTGTCTTTCACTCTTGAGAACACTTCCTTGAGCTGTGCAACATCTGTGTTTGCTGTGTAGCTGTCTCCATAACAATCATACTCACGAGCAAAATGTTCTTTTGTGTCAGGAGACATGTGAATCATAAAGGCTGGTTGCCAAGGCACCAGCATTTTGGTTTGAAAACATTGAAGGAGCCACTCTGCCCTCACCACATCATATTTGTTGGAAGCAATGATGTTTTTCACTCTGACATTCTCAGCTCCTGCAATGACACAGTAAGTCTCCGGCCCTGGGTTCTGTACCACACTGCCACCACATTCAGCTATTCTGCTTTCCAGCTCAGACTTTGTGTATTTCCCCGTTCCCGTCATAACACAAAACTCAACATCTTCAAATACATTTGAAACCTTGTTTACACTAGAAAGATCAGGAGCTTTAAATTGGTCAGCTATTCCAATTACCTTCCTCACTTTTGAAACAGTTTTCCTTTTTTTCTCATGCGGCTCATCATACTCATCTACATGAAGGTGCTTAGATGCCAGTTTCCCTTCTGCTTTGCTTCTGAGGTCTTCTAACATGTCTGAAGTCATGCACTCGTACCATTCTTTGTCCTCACGTATCCTCTCGATTCGGGGGAACCTCAAAGTACAGTCAGTTTTGTACATATCACTGTCAACGATCTCGGCTGCCTTGATCTGAACTATGACAGAGTTGCAAGGTTCAATGTACATTTCAGGTTTTTCCGTTCCACACAAAATGTTACAGGGAGGGTCCTTCCTATGGTAGGGCTTCCAGAATTTCGCCAGTTTCAAGCCTAGATCATACAACTCCTTCATAGTATAGCCAGAGCCAACACGACAAATTGAGTGGAAAACGGTTGGTTTTTCATTTGGGGGGGGCGTCTCTGCAATAGCGCACAGAAAATGAGACATCATCCCACCACGTGACCCCTTTCCCCAGTAGCCACCAACAATTAAAAGGTCTAGTTCATCCATCAGTCCATTCACGTATTCTGGCTTGATTTTTAACCAGCCTTCCCCACGTTTGTCAGGCTTGTAGGTGGACATGGGATCTTTCACCATAATCCCTTCCTCTCTGTTATCTATTGCTTCATTTAAAGCATCAATTACTTCTTTTCTTGTTCTGGCACTTTTCTTATGTACAATATGCATCCTGCCCTTTACCGGGGTAAACACGCTACTCAAGATTTCATATCTTTTGCTTAGTACTTCGTGGCCCAACTTCTGATCGTTAACCATCAATACGTCGAACACACAGAAGCAGGTCTGCAGATCAGAGTCCTCCACCATTCTTTTTATGTCAAATTTGTTTCCTTTTTGCATAAAGGTTTGCGTTTCAGGATTGTAAGCCATCATTTCACCATCGAGAATGCAATTTTGTATATTGCTTTTAAATACGTTATGAATAAATGGCGTTAATGAACCTTCAAGGGGTGAAGCACCAAACTGCTGAGTATAGTCAAACCCATTTCGGGAAAAATATTTATACACATCCCCATCTTTGTGCATCTGCATACGTTCACCATCCAGCTTAGTTTCTATGTAGAATATCTGGTTATTCATCTGTTTCTCAATTTGCTGGACATCTGCAATAGCAGCAAGCATTGGTTTAAAGGCAGAAAACAACATGATAGAAACATCACTAAGTGAGACAGACGGATCATGCAGCTGTCTGCAAACTTTTTCTAAATCAGTTGTGACGTTGTGTAATTCAGCAGCATCAGGATGAAAAACGGAAAATATAGTTTGTTGACTAACACCAAGCTTTAGATCCTTTATAATCATCCGGATGAGCCATTTTTGTTCCAGTGCCGTGCTCTGGGTAATTAACTGAAGAAGACTTTTCTTTAACTGACCCTTATTTTTAGCAGCATTATTATTAGCTATCGCATCTAAGTGTTCATTGACTTGTTCTATTGTCAGTCTGCCTTGTTTTGGGCTCCTAGGTTTTAGCACAAAGTATGCGATCATTGCAAAATCTCCAGCATCTCCTCGTGAGCCTGTAGGTGTTCTGTAATTTAAAAGCTTTGCAGCATCTTTTCCATCTTTCGGTAAATGAAGCAGTTCAATATATAGCTTTGCAAGCATAGTTTCTTTAATTCCATATGCCATCCTTTCTCTTTCCAGTTGTGGAAGAATAAGTCGCATAGCTGGGTAAAAGGAATCTGTGACGTCTTTCTCTTTTTGGTGAAGTGCATCATGGAATTTCCTCCAGGAATCCAGAAAATCCTTAAAATACTTGGTTTTCTCCGGACGAGATTTACACTTCTGTATTCGCTCCAGAGTAGAACACAGATCTGCAAAAGGCACGTGAGAGGCCACTGTTTTTTTAGGAGGCTGAGAAACAGGTGCAGAAGCCATCAGTCTGCTTTTCACTAAGAACAAAAAAAAAAGTATATATTTTTAGAGAAAATGACATCACATTTTTTCTAAAAAAACCCCATCTCTAATTAGTATTTACATTTTTCCTTCTTTTTCTAACTAAGATTTAACCATTAGCTTTACTTAAAGGTCATCAGCTGGTACCACTGTCCTTAGTCAAGGGTCACACTCATCGGTGGGGCTGCGACACTGAAACACTGGCATCGCCTAGACTGAGAACTGACTGCAAGGCAGGAGAAGGCAGCGCGCTCCCCTCCCGTTGCTGCCCAGGCAGGAGCTTTCACTGCTCGGAGACCAATTTCCTCCTCCATCCCGCCCGAGAACGCAGCCTGCTCCCGACACCGCCCGCTCCCTCGGGCCCTGTCGCCCGGCCGCTCCTCGCCGTCTGAGGGAGCGGTGTCCAACGGGGCCGGCTCCCTCCCGCGGAGAGGGACCACACACACACACACACCACATCCCCCTGCCACGGCCAAGGGGGGGAGCGGACACTTTCCAGGCGGGCACCTCCTGCTCTGCACGAGAGGAGACAGCCGGGGCGATGGAGGCGCAGCCACCCCGGGGGAAACTTACGTGGCTCTGGGGATACCTGCAGTGAAGGGCTGACACCAGCTGCCCCACCCCGGAAGAGGAGGGGCGGCCCGGCGATGCCGCGGTCCGCGCTCCTCCCCCGGGCCGGGGCGGGGAAGCGCTGGCGGAGCCCCGGGTGCAGGAAGGCGAGGAGAGAAGGGAAAACGGCCGGGCGGTGACCTGGAAGCGGAACCGCGGCTGCGGTGACTTCCTGCCTCGGGAGGAAGGAGCCGTGGTTGAAGTGGCGCGTCGGGGTCTGCGCTGGCCCGAGGCACCGGCGGCGGCCGCCCGGGAGGATGCGGCGGGTGGGTTTCGCCGCCCCGGGGCCGGTCCCGCCCCGCGGGGAGGGCGCTTGGCAGAGGGAGGTGGCGGCCGGCCCCCGCCCCGTGAGGCCGCGGCGGGGCGGGCGGGAGCCGGGGCGGCGGGGGTAGCCGGCAGGTTTGGCTGTCAGTTTGGTGTTTGGGGTCTCTCCGTGGATAAATGCGGCTTTTCCCTGGGAACGGTGCTGTCCCGGGGGTTGTGCGGCTCCTGTGCCGGCCTTTCGGGACGTACCTCCCGAGGAGCTGCTGCGTTGACAGCACCGTAGAAGTTCCTACAGGTGCCTCCCTGCGAAGCCTCGGGAGATCTTTAGCTTCTTGGTAGCAAGCTCTTGCTCTAGTGTTTCGTTTGTCTCCACTGCCGTATGTAACAATTCCTGCAAATGGGGATGCTTGTAGAAGGTTGGGCTGATGATGATGATAACTTTAATGTTCTTACTGTGCCAAGTGACTATTGGCAAGGCTGAACCAGGTGGTTGTCTTAGGTAAAAAGGAAAATTTTTTAACATACTTGTCAAGTAATATGTTTTAGAAGCCTATGCTCACTAGAAAGCTAAGGTTGTAATATAGCCAGCCTTGGTTAGTTGTTGTTTTGGCGGTTTTTTATTCAATATCATCATTATTCAAGACATGCCTATAAGGTTCATTAAGACTTGTTGGTCGTAAAAGGATGTGTAATAAGAGTTAAGAGGAAAACACTTTCAATTATGAACATGTGCAACCTGATGCAGAGTTGTGAAAATTCCCTGTTTGAAATAAGTAGGACAAGTGGCTTGTTGATTTTAAAAGCCAGAGCCCTTAAATGTGTGACACGTAATTATTCTTACCGTGCTTTTTCCTTTATTGGGGGTCACTGCTTTGCTATCATTTTTCCTTTCTCTCCTTTTTTTTTTTTTATGAGTGTCTCTGTAGGATTTTAGTACTAAGGAAGTGTATTTTTCCTGTCTTGTAGGTTTGTAGATTGTAGCTTGTAAGTTTTCTTTCAGATCATTTCCCATGTGAAACTAATTTTTTTAAGTTGAGGACTTAGTATTCCTATTTACAGGAGTCTTCTGAATAAATGAGTAAATTTAAAGCTTGAGCAAATCTTATCAGTTTCTGGAGCAGGTAGAGTCCAGGAGAAGGAAGTGCAGTAGAAACCAACAGATGTCTTTTGGCATTTCTTAAAAACACAGAGAAATATCTGATTTTGTTTGTTTATTTTGAAATCCAAAAGATTGCAGTGAGTGCTAAGACTTAGCTCTTAAATGAGGAAGCAGCCATTAAACACCGGATTGTGCTTCTTAGCACTAACTTTAAGGCTGCTCATACACTAAAAGTTAGTTTTAAGGAGACAATGTAAATCTAGCATGACTTTATTTTTATGCACTATGTATATTATATACTGTGTACTGTGTGTATAGTCCAGGACATTTTGATGTGATTCTTGAATTTCATTGTAAAATGTTTTCAAGTTCGTCAGATGTTTCAAACAAGTGTTCAGCTTAATAGGTGGAGCATGAATATGAAATGCATATTTTCATCAGTAAAGCAGTTGTAGTTCTAGGGGGTTTGGATGCTAGCACTTCTTAATTTTCTTACAAGTAACTGAAGACAAACGGTAAATTATGTGTGTAATTCAAAAGCAATTTTACTCAATTCATAAATGGAATTGTCTTTCAGACAGAGATGAAGCCTGGGAAATCATCACATCTAAAGGTAAATGCTTTATAATGTGATTGGTGTATGAAAATGGCCCTTTTTTAATATTGAAAATACGGACCAAGACAAAACAACAGAATTTGCGACAGATAAAAGAGTAATTTCAGCTGCCGTTCAGAATGAGTGAAAAATTGTTCACAAGTACTCTAAGTATGCACTTGAGTTTTTGTGATTCTTCAGTCAGTAATGGCATTAACCAATTAAGAATAGCATTAGGGCAAAGCAGAATATTGTTAAAGTACCTTGATCGTAAAGACCTTATTATTTTTCTCGGAATTTTTATTGTTGTGAGTGATTTGTGTTTTCAGTAGTTACCTAATTATGAGATTTGTAGCTCGTCTGATAGAACATAAAGGTCTGCAATAGCTCCTGGACTGTGGATTCAGCAGTGGAGATGTATAGATACAGGTGTGTGTATGTATATCAACATATGTGTATATCCCTCTGACATAAAATTGAAACTCATCACTTGCAAATTTCCTTTCTGTTTTGAGGGGCAATACAGTTATGTGGCGGTGTAAACTGAACTGGTCTTTGAGCCAAAGGTACAGCAGCAGTCCGACTAAGTCTTACTTTCATTAGGTCAAGATTGAATTAGGCTGTATTGCTGTTCCTGTGTGTTAATGATTTCCACAATAGAACTTTGTATTTCAGTACTGTCTTCTGCTTGTCTTTGAAGTATACAAGCATCATCAAAGAAATTCTTGTAGGAAGCATCAAGATTCTCAAAGGCTAGCCTTTCTAATGCACATTATCAGAGGGACAGGAGGAAATGTGAAGCATGTGGATGGTAGAGGAAGGACCTCTAACCATATTTGTGAATGAGAAAACATTATGAGAAGAATGCAGAGCAACTGAATTTATATAGTCTGGAGAAAATGAAGGTAGGTTTTGTATTTGGAGGTTAATAAACATTGAACCCAAAGTGAAGAATTTAAGTAATAAGTGTCCCTTCTTTTTAAGTGTATTAGGAAATATTTTCCAGTAGTAAGAGTAGCTAAGAACAAGAACAGCATACATAGGAATTAACATTAACATAAGAGTTACTTAGGAAAACATCTACCATATAGAACTGTATGGTTCTGCTGTTGTTGACTATATTTGTCACAGACATTGACTTTTGTGACAGGTTTAAAAAAAATGCCCTTATGCTTGTTTACATAACCTCTAAATTAGTTTAAATAATCAGCAGTTATAAAATACTGTGAATGCTGTAAAATGGGATGTGACTCCTTGTTATAGGAAAACTTTTCTTGCAAAGTCATTTGCGGAATTACAACAATTACTTGAAATATGATGCCACAATATTCCTTCAAAATTTTTTTTTTAAATTTTTTTAATGAACCAAGAATGAGTTCCAGGGAATTAATGTTTTGTCTAGGAGATTTGAAAAGGAAACCTGTAGACAAACCTTATTTCCCTGTGTGATATAAAACTTCCACTAGCCTGCCACTGGCCAACTAGCTGACTTCCCTTGGTTCCCATGTCTCCATCTGTAATACACGAGTAATGTTTCATCTTGTCTCTTTAGAGAGCTGTAGAGGCAATATCACTGAGATAACAGTAGAAGGCAATATAACTGAGATAATCCTGTTAAACAACCATGAAAAAAAAATTACCTAGTCATACTTGCATAAGACAGAAATTGATTGAAAAGTTCTCTTTTAGAAGACATAAAGGTGTGCATGCTTCTTGCCATAACTGGGACATCAGACAGTTATGGAGCAAGTCCATCAGCGGTTCTTGTAGTCCAGGAAGAGAAGCAGTCTTGTCTAGAAAGAGGGACAGTTTTGTCCAGGTGGTGGGTCTGCTCTGTTTCTTATTTTAACCTGGTCAGACATCAAAGTCTAAATGCATTGTTCTCCCTTTCCTATCCCTCTCTCACACCTTTTCCCTGACTATTCTGGCCCCCTATTAGCCAGAAAAATTAGAGATACGGGAGAATCGTAACACATGCTCTTTGTACCTCAACACAGAGTTTTTGCATGATGTTACATTGTAACGTGTTTGAAAGGTGTATAACTTCCCATCTAGCACAACAGAAGTGGGAAATGAAGACCAAGAAGAGAATTGTTTTGTGTCTGTGTGTTGTCTTGCAGTATATTGAACAGTCTCAAATCTCATACTCTTCAGTCTTAAATCTCATACACTTCAAAAGTGCTGACCTTATTGCTCATTGAAAATTACTATATTAGCTTACCCTTTTTATTTCTGTCCTTCAAGTGGAAGTTTGGTTCTGTTTGTATCATCTTCTGCTGTTCAGCTCAAACAAGACAGTGTTTGGAAGGTCTGTTGCATTGGGGTCCATAGAAAGCATGGATTGTACCTTTATTGAGAATAAGCTTGTACTGATTTGGTTTAGAGTCTCTTCTAGGCCTGCGTGCTTGTTTGAGAAACCATCTTTTATCTCTCCAGTGATCTTTCAATTGGTATTGGAAGGAAGTGGGGAAGAACCTAGAGAAGCTTACATCTTAGTTGTCTAGCTGACAAATCTTGCAGCAAGATGTGAAGTATGAGATATGGGCTGATTCCAGCCTGGAAATGAATGGAACTAGTGAAGTTTCTCATAACTGGGAAGAAAACTTTAATGGTAATGTAGTTATTCATTAGTGCAGAGTAGTCCACTTTATTTAAATATGTACTGAGCATGAAACATTTGTGGCTGTGTAGTTTGCCCTTCCTGTTAACTACTGTGTGTTGAGTTCTAGTTGTAGGATGCATTGGTTTTAGAACTCCAGTAGCAAAGTTTATATATATATAAACTGATATATATATATATAAACTGATATATATATATATATATATATCAGAAATAATCACACAGCAGCAGTATCTCAATAGTATAGCATTTTGATAATATTAACCTACTAAAATAAAAATAGAAGCGGTGCACAAATTAAACTAAAGTCAGCTGTATCAGTCTTCAAGTAACAATCCTTAGTGTATATGGGAATTTTGCAAAACTTCATCACTTTGAGATTTTTATTACTTCTTTATCTTTTATTAGTTTTAATGATGAGTCTCGTACTCTTGTGAATGTCTTGATAAGAAAGCATTTTTGGAGTCTCATTTGTAAGGAAGTCAACAAAATTTTGAATAGATAAGGAGAATGGTTTTACTCTCTCATTGTCAGTGTTCTTATAGTCTTGAAATGTAATGCAGGAAACGTTTGTTAACTTCATTAGGAAGTTTTCTTAGAAATTGAAGTAGCTACTTTATATGTCTCCTAATTGCTGTGAGTTCTTTACTAGAGAAATGGATCACAAGAATTAAATTTTCTTATAGACAATATTTGTGAATACTTGGATGTGGATGTTAAATATGAGCTTATAAGTAATACAGGAGAACAAAGCTGGGATAACTGCTCTTTTTAACTACTTTATATTTCACCAGTTTTATGTATTTAGAGTAGATACGGTATATAAAAATCTTAATTTCACATTGTTTTTGGTTAATATGTGAATCTTTAGATGTAACAGATTATTTTTATTTCTGATTTATTTCTAATTGTTGCATAAAATAGTTATACATGGCAGTTTTTCCTGGTCAGATTGGATGCTTAACACATCTGTGGAACACAAAAGCTGTGGCTGCAGAGGTCACCAGTCATCACTTGATCCTGCCAAGATGGCTGGTGCAGAATGTTTGGATGCATCTCTGCATGTCAAACTCCTTTGGATTTAATTCAGATTCTTCCTGCATTACATCATTTCAGGAGGTTATAACTTTGTGTCTAAACTGTAATTATTACTGCTGTATGACTTAGCTTTGTTAAACAAGTGAGCTTGTGTTGTCATTCCAGGCAGTGTGGCAACTGAGTGGTGTACTGTAGTTCTCATGTAGGTTTGGCAGTTTTTGCCTGTTTCCATATTTCACTTGAACCTAGCAGTAAATACTGTAAGAGATTATATGTATGCTGGGAGATGTAACTGTCTCTTATAATTGGAAGGAAGGTTTAATCTATGGTCATTAACATCACTCTCCTCGTTTTATGCTGTATGTGTGTTTTTGTCATGAGTCTGTTTTCATGTTTGGTCCTTTCAGCAGTTGTGCTTTTCATTGATCAGAGAACAGTGTAGTTAGCTGACTGTTTTCAGTGGTCTTGTGTGATGATACAATCTTCATTCAGCTGAAGACTTAATATGGATTACTGATCTGATAGTGGAAAACTAGCGTTATAAATCAGAAACAATCAAAATGTAGCAAAAAAGGCTGTCGCAAACTGGTGGTAACTGGTAACTACAGTGTGGTATCTTACTGTAGAGGAATCTCTCTTCTGACCACTTCACGTGTTGCTCTGTAATCACGGTTGACCGAGATGCTGAAAGACAGCCGCCAATAACAGAGCCAGGATGCATGGTGAGCCTCCACTGGCTGCAAAGTGGTGTGCACAGGCTTACTGAATGCTACTTAGCAACTTAAAAATAAAGGCTATTTTTGTTTGTGTTTGGGATTTTAGAATTACTTATATAAGAAGCTTTGACAAACTGGTGATACGTTCTGTATGGTTGTTCTCTTGGGGAGTAGGGAAGACAGGGAAAGCGTAAGTTACTATGGTCTCAGTCAACCAATTTTCTAGTGCTGTTAATGGATTTTGCTGGGATTTTGAAGAGTTCTAAAGCCTTTCCTTATGGTTGCTTTTCTGCTTGTTTTTACAGAGTCAAATGGTTTCCAAAAAGGGAGTTTGCCACCAAATTTGATGTTAATGCTCCGATATGTTGACTTACCATTAATGTTCTACAAGTATGAATGCTTAAATCGCTTCGTTTTTCTTTTCGCTATATTTATGTGCATACCTTTGGCTTTTTTTGCAGGATTTACTTGGAGTAAAAGATCACTGACTTCTACAATGGAAAAATCATGGATGCTTTGGACCTTTGTTAAAAGATGGCTACTAGCTTTGGCTTCCTGGTCTTGGAGTCTCTGCCGTATTTGTCTTTTGCCCTTGATAGTGACTTTCCACTTGTACGGAGGCATTATACTACTTATATTAATATTTGTATCGATAGCGGGTATATTATATAAATTCCAGGATGTGCTGCTTTACTTTCCTGAACAGCCCTCTTCATCACGCCTTTATGTTCCTATGCCTACTGGTATACCACATGAAAATATCTTCATCAGAACCAAAGATGGAGTTCTTCTCAATCTTATCCTGCTGAGGTACACAGGGGACAATGCAGCTTATTCTCCAACCATCATTTACTTTCACGGCAATGCAGGCAACATCGGCCACAGGTTGCCAAATGCTTTGTTAATGCTGGTAAACCTGAAAGTAAACTTAATTCTGGTCGATTATAGAGGGTATGGAAAAAGTGAAGGAGAAGCAAGTGAAGAAGGCTTGTACTTAGATTCTGAGGCTGTGTTAGACTATGTGATGACTCGGTCCGATCTCGATAAAACAAAAATTTTTCTTTTTGGCCGTTCCTTGGGGGGAGCAGTAGCTATTCACTTAGCTTCTGAAAATTCCCATAGGATTTCTGCCATCGTGGTGGAGAACACCTTTCTCAGCATCCCTTATATGGCCAGCACTTTGTTCTCTTTCTTTCCAATGCGATATCTTCCCTTATGGTGCTACAAAAATAAATTTCTGTCCTACAGAAAAATCTCTCAGTGCAGAATGCCTTCTCTCTTCATCTCTGGGTTGTCTGACCAGTTAATTCCACCAGTTATGATGAAGCAACTTTATGAATTATCCCCAGCTCGGACTAAGAGATTGGCGATATTTCCTGATGGAACTCATAATGACACTTGGCAGTGCCAGGGTTATTTCACTGCACTTGAACAGTTCATCAAAGAAGTAATAAAGAGTCACTCTCCTGAAGAAATGGCGAAAACATCATCTAATGTAACAATAATATAATTGATATTCTTCTTTGGGGTAGGGTGGGGGGAATACCTGCACTGTACCTTGATTTGTGATAAGTCGTAAAAGAATGTCCATTTTTAAATGTATGTCATGTCTGTACTTGCCTAAAGAGTGAAATTAAACTTGGAAAGGTCTGATATTTTATTAAGGTGTTCCAGATAACTTTTACATTTGCAGCATTGTAAATGAACCATTTTATGTCTTTCTCATACTTTTTTGGTATCTCTGTCCATAAATTCCATTTCTTTGATATGTACAACAGATGCTATTAAAGGAACTTGCTACAAAAGTAGTGCAGAATGTATTAGTTTAGAACAACAGGAAGCTCTTCAGTATTCACTGCTGTATGTGTGAGCTTTTTGGACAGCCATGGTTAGCACAATGATTTGTTGCTTCTCTTAGAGTTTATTTACAGTGTGCCATGCATGAGATTAGTGTTTTATTCCTTGAAATTTTATATTATGCAAAGTGGGAAGTCTTTAATGTACTAAATAATATAAAATAACGTTAATGGTTAGGGTATACATGCAGGTATACTATCCTGGGTTATTACTAGTATTTCAAACTGCAACTGAAAATGAAAAAAAAAAACATTTTCCCTGCTTTCATTTTACTATTTGTATTATAATAGTGCACAGAAAGTTGTATGTGCCTAAACATACTTCAGGATTTTACCCAGGTAATTTTGCTGTAGAAAATAGAAGTAACCTTCAGAAAGACAACAGTGCAATCTAAGCTCCCTTCTGCCTCAAGCTCTCCTCACTGATGTACACGCAAACTGTTTGTTACTAGTAGTCTGCTTTCGCATTTTGAGGTGATATTTCTCAAGGCAAAATGGGTGGTCATACAAGGTAAAAGTAAGTATCTGTGTTAGTTTTTTAGGCTGGTGTAGTTAAATGTATGTGCCCTTTATTTATACCTCCAAAAGAAACAAATTCAAATAATTATCAGTGATCACTTGATTAGAGATTAATGTATACAGTTGTTACAGTAAGGATAATAAAAACGAGCAGGTAGTCCTAGGCAGTGATATTATTGAGAGTAGGAAGGCTCTGCAGATACTGACTGGATCAATGGGCCAAAGCCAATGATATGAGGTTCAACAAGGCCAAGGGCTGAGTCCTGCACTTTCGTCACAACAAGCTGGGGGAAGAGTGGCTTGAGAGCTGCTCAGCAGAAAGGGACTTGAGGGTGCTGGTCAACATCCCGTTGGACGTAAGCCAGTAGTGTGACCAGGTGGCCAAGAAGGCCAATGGCATCATGGCCTGTGCCAAAAATAGTGTGGCCAGCAGGAGTAGGGCAGAGAATGTCTGTCTGTACTCGGCACTGGTGTGGCCACACCTTGGGTTCTGTGTGCAGTTTTGGACCCTTCATGACAAGAAAGACAGTGAGGTGCTGGAGCGTGTCCAGAGAAGGGCAGTGGAGCTGGGGAAGGGCCTAGAGGGTAAGTCCTATAAGGAGCAGCTGAGGGAGCTAGAGTTGTTTGGTCCAGAGAAAAGAAGGCTCAGGGGAGATCTTATCGCTTTCTACTACCTGAAAGGAGGTTTTAGCAAGGTGGGTTTCAATCTCTTCTGCCATGTCTCAAGTGGAAGGACAAGAGGAAATGGCATTAAGTTGTGTCAGGCAAGGTTCAGACTAGATATTAGAAAGAAAATTTTCACTGAAAGAAGTGCTAGGTATTGGACTAAGTTGCCCAGGGAGGGGATGGAGTCACCATCTCTGGAATTGTCCATGAACCATCTGGATGTGGCACTTGGGGATATGGTTTAGGAGTGATTATGGTGGTGTTAGGTTGACGATGGGACTAGGTAATTGCAAAGATCTCTTCCAACCTTAATTCTGCGATCAAAGACGTGTGCTGTTAGCTTAGTTCGTTTTGGAGTGTGGGAGCTGTTTATATCTCTTCTGCAGGTTTAATTTCTCATCCACTGCAGCTGATTTTGCCTCTTCCAAATATTTTTTGGGGAGAAGAACAAACTGGAAAATCTTCCACACAATGTGTATGATTGCCCTTCAGATTGAAATTTTTAAATAAACTTTTATACCATGTTGTCCTGATTCAGAAAAGCATCTCAGCATACACCTAAAATCTGTTTCCTGAGGGACAGTGGTATTTTAAGCTTGTGCTTAAGTTCTTTGGTTGAATAAAACTGCTTTCCTGAACTGGTGCCTTAATGGTTATGCCTCCTAATGAAATTACAGTTCTTCTGTACATGTGGATAATAGTTATCAGCGATTTGTAGATAGGATGATACATCTTTACTTAAATGTGATTTTTTTTTTTTTTAATTTTTAAATATATACATACCAGAACTTGCTGCTTTCTCTGGTAAGTATATTTCGTGATACTATTATTAAGGTTTTCTTAGAGTTGATTGAAAAAACTAAAGATCTTTTGGGATCTGTAGACCTAAAATCATACAGCATAGTTTTAAATCTGAGTGAAACCAAAACTATCTTTTCAGCCTTACAGTGGTGGTGGTTTTTGGTTTTTTTGTTTTGTTTTGTTTTTTTGGTGGAGGGCAGACAGGCAGGGCATGTGGGGAAGGTATATTTGAGAAGTTTGGCTGTGGGGATGGGAGATGAGGCAGTATTTGTACCAGCAGAAGGGAGTTAACAGACATAGCATTTCCTTTCCCTGATGTGAGCTGCTTGCATAGATTGTTTCACCTGCTTCACGTTACTTTAGAGGTGGAAGGAGAGAAGGAAAATTGGCAGTCAAATACTGCTTTTCTAAAAATCAGGTAATAAAGGCAAAAGAATAGATTAATTGTTGGAGATAGAATTAAGAGAAAGTAGTTGTTTCAGTTGTCATAACTTGCCATTAAATGCGACTGTGATTTTTTTCCTAAAATGTCAATTTCTAAACTAACATGGCTTTTAACACATTTTCCCACCCATCAAAACAAAAATCTCAACCCAAAATACCCCTAGTATTACGTGGCACTTACGTACAAATGAAGTATTCTCATTTGGACATACAGTTGCAAATCAGAGTCAAATGTGTGATGTTAGATTATGGCAATCTGAAACTGTTCAAAGTGGGCTCTGTCTAAATATTACTTTTGATTATCAAGCCATATATTTTCACTATACTGTCTGCAGGACATAAATATGAAACTTTGTCTGCTTTTGCAAATATTGAGTATGAGAAGACACCATTGGTCATATATGCATCCTTTATACTTAATGTGGTTTCTTCCACCTTCCACGTATGTTTTGCTTCTCCCTTAATGGGTTGGCCACATACACTTGTGAATGAATGTTATCATGCTATTTTTTGTTGCATTGGCTGTGAAATCCACTGAAAGAAAACAGGAAGGAAATGATGTTTTTATGCAAATATTCCGCTGCTGTGCATACAGCCCTTTAAGGGAGGGAGGAGGGGGAAGGAACTTGTTCTGACAAGTCAAGACTTGTTTTTGTTTTATGGATTGTGTGATGGAAACCCACAGTTACCTGCTGCTAAAAGCTGAACTGTAAGCAACATAGTAATAATAACTTTAAATTGCCAAAATGTGTGCTATGATACTGTTGCATTTATTTAATACCATTATATGTTCTCTCATAAAAGTTATCCATTTGTATATAGATATTTCTCAAGTATTTGTCCTGTACATATAAATTTCTAGTTTGGGAAAAAGTTGAGTTATTTTCATAGGTTTGTATGAAAGCTTCTTGGTTTAAACATGCTCAATAAAGGAATTGTCTGTTTTATAAGAGGAAATTTAAGTTTAAAAAAAAAAAAGGAAAAACAAAGTTGGAGGGGGGGCAGGAGTTGAACAGCTGTAGCAGTAGAGTCCTTGTAAGTAAGTGTAAGACCTTGTGTGCACATGTGTGTGTGGTTTTAATTAGTGGAAATACTTGAGGCTTCCTGCTAACCCAAGTTTATATTCCCAGTATTTGTTTCTAAACTGTGAAATGCAGAGAGATAAGCTGTGCTTTCTTCTGAAGACATGTTAATTGGTTTAGCTGCCCTCATGTCCATTTCTCAGGTAAAATTAGAAATAGAGCACAAATGCATTTGGTAGGCTATGGACAATCTCTCAGCTGAAGGGCAGAAGGATTAACTATTTATATAAAATATGCATATCAGCATCTGTAAGCTAATCATTTGGGTCACGTTGGATGTTCACAGTGAAGAATGCAAGGCTGAATTGAGAGTCCAAGGTATGGTCTCTTCTGTTAGCAAAAAGATGCAGACGTACCTCCATCTGTATTTCATAATTCAGTTCTTGAAAAGTACATTTTTATTTTTGTTAATGACACGTCATTTTGCTGGAGGCACTTCTGCCAAATATAAAATCAGTGCCTCTTGCATGTAGTGGGATCAGCCTGATGAATCCCATTAGGTATAATTTGCAATGCCATCCTGCTTGTATAATTTAAAATAGAACCCCGCAGAAGTGTAAATAGAGATAGCATATTGAAGTTCTAAATAACACTTGTGTTTTGAATTCAGAAACAGTCACTGGATATAAGATGCAAGCTTTTTATTTGATTTTTCTTTAATATATAGTTAAGGCAAAACTGTCTTATAAAGTATTCTTAAGTTTTGTAGACAAAGCATAAATGTTACTGTATATGTGCTAATTGTGGCAAAGTTTTACATTCTCATTCTAGTCTGGTTTTTACGATAAAGTTAATTTTACAAAAAACACTTTTCTATTTTTATGTACTGACATATGCAATAAATTGATACATTAAAAGTGCTGTTAATGTCTTGTTCTAGTCTGTGGCCTTTCTTCAGTGTGTGTAAAGGGGTAGTTCTGTGTGCATGGTAACAAATCAACGCCAAGGTATTGTTTTCAGTTTCTAAAGCTGGAGCACATGGACATCTGCATTATTAGTTGTGGCATTTGTGGAAAGCTATTATAGCAGGGAAAAAGTATTTTGTAAATATATGTTTCTAAGCTTTGTCATGTATCCTCACTTTCAGGAAGTGATAATAAGTAAAACTGGTATGCAGTAGCTCTCCACTGCTTTCTAACACAGTTTGCATTTCAAAATTTCTCTGTTTTCTAGGGGACTGAGAGATGGTCTAAATATGATGTCCATTAGGAAGTATTTTTAAGTGTTCCTGACTAGTTTTACCACTTGATGCTGGCAAAATTTCAAATGTCAATTTTAAATCCTATAATGCCACTCTAGCAGGTTTATAGTTAATTCATGTAGCTGCAGTGGGATATTGAAGCAATTTCGACTTTCTTATAGAGAAATATATAACTAAGCTTGTAGCACCTCTGTTGCCGTTCTGCATAGTTTATATGAAATGCCCAGAAAATAAGGATTTTTTTCTAAAGCTGCAAAATGTTTGTTCTCTCCTGGATTACTGCAAGGCTTATAGTTAATTTTTAACCCACTACCTGGAAAACAGGGGTGTGGGGGGTTGCGTAAGTGTGATAAATTTGGACACTCTGTTCAAGATACCTGTTAATTTTGAATGAAAAAACCAGATATTTCTGATTTTTGTAAAGGAAGAAATGAAAGTGTAGGAGCAACTCAGATTGAAATACTCCATGTGAATACTGCCCTTCTTGAATGAGAAGCAGATTGCTGTCATTGACATTGTGGACTATGTCACTAAAACTTACCTGCACGGTGCTACTCTGGAGAACACAAGTCTTGCATTTGCTTTTTCTTGCTTGAAAATTGATAAGCAGCTGGACTACAAAGTGCAACATAAGCACTTTGTTATGTGCAACATAAGCACTAAGTTTTCTCAGAATTTGCAAGTACGGGTTAAATCACAGTAAGCATTCATAAGGGCATCTGAACATCTAAACTAAAATGAGAACAACCCTGCTGAGAAGAACTTGAGGGTGTTCGTATATGAGAGGAAGGACATGAACCAGCAGTATGCACTTGCAGCTCAGACAGCCAATTGTATCCTGGGCTGCGTCAAAGGCAGCGAGGCCAGCAGGTCGAGGGAGGTGATTCTGCCCCTCTACTTTGCTCTTGTGAGACCCCACGTGGAATGCTGTGTCCAGCTCTTGATTCCTCAGCACAGGAAGGACATCGAGCTGTCAAAGTGAGTTCAGAGGAGGGCCACCAAGTTGATTAGAAGGATGGAGCACCTCTCCTATGAGGAAATGATGAGAGAATTAGGTTTGTCCAGCCTTGAAAAGAGAAGGCTCTGGAGTGACCTAATTGTGGCCTTCCAGTACCTGAAGGGAGCCAACAAGAAAGATAGAGAGGGACTTATAAGAGCATCTAGTGATAGGATAAGGGGGAATGGCTTAAAATTGAAACAGAGTAGGCTTAGATTAGATATTAGGATGAAGTTCTTTGCTGTGAGGGTGGTGAGGAACTGGAACAGATTAACCAGAGAAGTTGTTCCATTCCTGGAAGTGTTCAAGGCCGGGGTGGATGAAGCTCTGCGCAACCTGATCTAGTGAATGGTGGCCCTGCCCATGGCAAGAGGGTTGGAACCAGATGATCTTTAAAGGCCTTTCCAACTGGACCATTCTATGATTCTATGAAATAAAACCTAAACCAAAGGCAGGGGCCTTGCTGTCTGTTAAAAAGATCAAGTACAGGTAGATAAAATTTAGAGAGAATACTGAACCATTGACTAATCAAAAATTATTTGCTCCAAAGATATTGAACATGCCTGAGCTTTAAATCTTTTGTTGGACCCTATTCAGGGTCTTCATTTTAGACTTTGTACAGAGTTCTGTCTCTGTAATTAGATAAGGAAGATACACTGATTATTTTCTGGAATTGTTTTGAAAACATTGATGTGATTAATTTGTTATGCTTCAGCTTGGACGAAGACAGAATAACTCTCGTAAGTCTTGGAAAAACAGCAATTTTTCTTTCTCTGAAAGCAATACAGCTAAAGAGCAGACTTGGTTTTATTGTGTTACAGAACATGGTTTCACTCCTAATTGGAGATACATATGTAATAATCTGAAGCAATGAGCCGAATAATGCAAAACTACAAGGTGGCTATATGTTCACATACCAGGTTTAGAGAGCTGTTGCCTCTAGTTTTGACAAGCAACTAAGGAACAGATTTTGCTCCTTGAAGACAGAAAGAAAGGAAGTTCTACAGCTGGTTTGCGTTACACTTAATGTCTGGTGTGGGCTAATTATGTACAAAAATTCAAAGGGAAAGGTCAGACAGAAAACCCTTTCCTTTCTGTCCTTTAGGACTCAGGAACAGCATAGCAATCAGATATAGCTATGAAGAAATAATGTTATAATTTGAAAATACTTGGATCCTTGTCCTGTTCCCTCTATTGAAGGTCTCCAGACTGTAGCAGCAGCAGTGGCCACTCCCACTTGAAAGGCCATGGGTCTGTGTTTATCTCGTTACCATACAAATGCATTTGTAGCCCATCTGTGCAAAATCGGTGAAGTTGCATAGTGTCAAAGAGGTGGAGAAATGCAGTACTCGGTGCTGCTGAATAGCAAAGCCAGTGAGACTGTAAGAGAAGTGAGCTACAGCTGTATGACAGAGCTTGTTTTTCCCTGAGCAGTAAGAAGGAATTGCTATAACATCACGGGGTTGGAGGGGTGGAAGGGAAGGAGGCTGTTATTAAGCTGCTGTAGTATATAAATCATGTATTTTCTTTTTATATTTTATATGGTTTTAAAATTATTTTCTATGTCTTGTTGGCTCTTCTGCATACTTTGAAAGACACCTATAATAATTGCTTTTCCTTCCTGTGTCATTTCCTATTCTCTTTGAAAACACTGTAATAACCATGTGAAAAGTGACAATGACTGCAAGTCAGCTGTAGGTTTACTATGTGTAGTATGCATGCCAGATTTGGACCCAAATTTTCTAGATGCCTAGAGAAATAAGATCTTGCAAGGAATAAATCAAGGCTGGCATATCTAAAATGTGCAGAGACAATTGTGTTGTCCTAGGCAATTTTGAAATTGTGAGGCAAAGACAAAAAAATACACTTTTTGCTTCAGAAAAATCTCAGAGCATTTTTTTTTTCCCTTTTAACAAAGTAATGTATCAAATAAGGCTTTAACTGTTTGTATAAAACATACTTTACTTGCAAGGTATTCAACAGCTTCCTGGAAGTTAAAATAATGGGATGTAAGATGCACAGCCACAGGAGTGGAGTATCCAAAAATAGAGTGCTTTTTGGATCCATATGTGAGGCAGAACTTGCCTGGATTTACTACAGTGTACATTGTAGTTGATGAAAGAATGAAAGCACTAATTAAGTGTCCTTGAAGGGAATGTGTACTGTTTCAGAGGGATATCTATGAATGTTCTTAATAGAGATCTCTGTAATGGCAGAAAACTGTAATACATGATTTATTCTGATCTCCCCCAAAACAGTCCTCCCATTTTGTCCATCTTCAGAAAGGACTTGAAACTAAATGTGCTTCAGATGGAACCCTTGCTTATTCTTTGCTCCTCTATCTGTTCTGCACTGTCTTGTGCAGAAGCACAAGAAGCTGTGCAGAACACAGCTGTTGTGGTCTTTTTATTGTAATTACTGCAGGGACCATTTTGTGGCTACTTCAGAAGTATATGAGGCTGGACCCTTCCCGCTGGAGGCGTACTTTTAGTGTAGCCTTTGACATTTGCCTGGATCTCTGGGTTGCAGCGTCTGCACAGCCTCCTTTTTAAAATAAGAACATTTGTTTTTAAGTAAACTTTCACGTTTCTTCAGTAAATTGGGTTTTTACTCAAGCCCTCATATTAATATCATCTGCTTCTCTTTTGTACATTAAACTTCATCATGGGATTTTCCTCCCTCACAACGAAGATGCTTTTGTGATTAAAGTACGTTGCTGGATTTCAGGAAATCAATAATTCAGTTTGTGGTTCAACCACAAATTTCCTGTGTGATTAGTTGCTATCTCTGCCTTGGTTCCCCACAGATGTAGTGCTGATCTTTTATAAATTTGCAGGTTACCAGGACCCATCTTGATCATTTCATTTGATACTCTGCATAACAGAATGAAAAAAAATAATTGCTTCCATAAAGTTAAAAGGTGTTTTTCTGCTGTAATATCTTGGAAAGTTTAACCAGCCTTAATTTCCCTGGGTTGTAGTGAAATATTCTCACCTTGTTAGACTCTTCAGTGGCAATGTGTTGGGTTTTCTTTTTTTTTTATTTATTATTTTGAGTTTTACCTAAAAGTTTGCTCTTTTTCTCAAAAGTAAAAGACTTGATTAAGTAGAACTCTTAGACTAGCCAAGACATTTCTTAATAGTTTTCCTTAACTAAATTAATGAGGTCTCTTAGTCAGTCAGCCTAAGTGTTCAACATAGCTCCTTTCAGTTAAGGAGGCACTGTGGTTGGATTCACTATGTGTCCATGGATCATGTACTGTGCATCCAAAATAGGACCATATTTTCAGAATATTTTTATTGTAAGGGTTTATTCTTATTTGCTTGCAGAGATAGATGGGTTTCTCCAGTTTAATGCAGTGACATTTTCTTTTCTAGAAATAGTTTGGAAAATGCTGCTTTGAACTGGTCTTGAGGCAGTGCCTAAGGTTTTTCTGCATGTGTGTGTCTTGAGTCAAAAACTGTTAATATGGTACAAACTTCTGCCAAAGGATTTTCAGGAAAGCTGGCCAGTAGAAGCAGGCTGCTAACCACAAACTGAATGCCCTTTCCATTATGAGTTCTTCAGGCCTCTTATAGTCATTTGAGTTTTTTGTTGTAAACCCTTTTCACTGTTCAGTGTTTTCAGCCTTAGCTATATGTAAATAGTTTTGTCAGTATAAAAGCATGATGCTGCCTCTTTTTTTTGCTTATTATTTTGCCCCAGAGTATATTTCCAAATAGTACACCTCTTTTTCAATAAGAATATTCCACTGAGAGCTTGTGTTCAGCTGAAGTCAATACCCTCCCATGTCTCCTAATGGGAGGCAAATCTGAGCACTCCTTAGTCCTCTAAGTCATATCTTAGTTTAAAACACAGCAAAAATGGCACATACGGTAATCTTACTCACTTGGTTTAAGCAGGCTAAGGACTACTTTGCAGCTCTACCAACAAGAGGAATCAAAAGGAGAGTATGTTATGACAAAACATAGTGACAAGCATTGAGCACTGATTCTTCTAGGCTCTGCAACTAGCATGAGGGTTTTGTTTGGTTTAGGGTTTGGTTTTTTGTTGGGTTTTTTTTTAAGTCATTTTTGTGATTTACTTTAATGCAATTAGCATCTACAACTAACTGAAGCTTCATTCAAGTATATTAAACCAGAAGTTGTTCAACTTAGTTTATTTCTAGGCAGTTCATGTTGTTTTTCATTATTGATCCCTTACTGCCATTATTTATTGTTCCACTATGATTTTGTCATCACAGAAGTTGTCAGAAGTTACGTTTTCTTTCAAATCACATAACTACTTATGAATCTACAGAACAATACAAGGTTGCCAACAGAGTGATCCCTTTGATGCTCAACTACAATATCTACCGAATTTAACAATTTACCATATGTGGGCTATTGTGATTTTCCTCATCTCCCCTTTGAAATTCTCATTGATCAAAATGATAAGCAAGATGAAGCCAGATGTCTTACAGAAGTCCTCTGTGTCACCACAATTATTTTGTCAACCCAAATAATGACCCCATTTAAAGAAGGTGTGGAGGCTGGGAACAGCCTATTTTCTCTAGAAGTGACTAGAGTGCTGCTATTTATGTATCTGTCTGTTATTTTCTGATATGTTAATGACTGCAGAGACCTCACTGGCCATTTGTTTCTCAGTATTCCTGAATAGCTAGTTATAACTTTCATTCTCTCAGTTTCATTTTCTAAAATAGCACATCTTTTCCAACTGTCATATTTCTTTTTTTTATTTTTGGAACAGTCAATACTAGGCTGGTAATGTTTTGATGTTTAGGGATGCTTCAAGGTATGTCTGCTTAGTTCTAATAAGTGCTTATTCTGTTAAAAAACAACTGTGTTAGTTCATCTTAAATTTCTTTCAAAATGCGGCCCATTTACACCTTAATTTAGCCTGGAAAACAGGCACAGAATGGTATGGTATTGTGCTTATTCCACCCTACACTGATTTCTTTATACTTTGTCGCAGTATGTAGATGGCTTCTAAGAGCACACTAAGATACATTGTATATTTTTTCCTCTGCATTTAGGAACAGATTTACTCATCCGTGCAGGATAAGCGTGGTTGCTATAGGTGGCAAAATAAGGAAAAGAGTGCCCTACATCACAATGGAAGATGATAAAGCTTATAATCATCCTAAATTTCTCATAGCCTTAAGAAACAGAAATAGGAGAGGCTACAGAAGTTGTTTCTGTATTGTTGTTCCTTCTTCCTTCTCCTTCCCAACAGAATTAACTTGATCTGAACTACTCTGGTAGGTGTTGCTATCAGGATTCACTACAGAGTGTTTGGACTGACCTGTAGAAGTTCTCTCTTTTGCACAGATAAACTTTACTCACGTGGTAACAGGTTGACCTGTTGATTTTAGCCCTAATTGTGATGCTGTTTGATCTTTTTTTTCTGTCTTGGAACACTGGAACTTTTAACAAAGGGGTAAAAGTTGAATTTTGTGTGAGAAGAAAATACGTAAAACATATAAACATGTTTGGGATATTTAGGTACCCTTGCTGCTGCAGAAAAGAAAGGAATTCCTAATGCAGGGTTTTAAGAGGAAAGGACTTGTAAAATCTTGAAACTATGAACTTAGACCAGACATTCAGGATTCATCTGAAAAATGTTAGCATGCATGTTTAAAGTTTTAGTCTGTGTTTCATTTTTAAATTTTCTAAATATCATTTTTTCTATACCTCTCTGCTCTTTCCCTCCATTCTTATTTCTCATCTCTTATTCTTTTCCATCATCTCATTTTCACCTCTTCTAGTTCCCCCCTGCCAAGTTTCCTCTCCCTGCTTCTCTGTGTCCCCTTTTGCATTAATCCAGGTCCTTGAATTCTGTAGAGAAACTGTATTTATTAGATAAGTTTAATAAAATATCATCCCTTTTCAAGTTAGTTAGATGAACTGAACTGCAGAATCTGCAGCTACATACAGTTGAGAGACCAGTAATTGATGACTCATACCTGGGAATATTTTTCACTATTGTGTTTTGGAAACCACAAAAAATTTTTTTTTAATAATTTTTCTCCTCTGTAGGCATATTGGCACTTTAGATATGAATATATATATGGTAATATGTGTGATATAATGTATATACACAGTAGATCTTCATGTACACAGAGGCACATGTCTGTAATACGTGTATGCCTTTTAAGTAGCACTGGATGATATGCTGCCAGGAAACTTTATATAGTTTCTGCATTTCTAGATAAGGCTCTAAAATTACCAGTGGTACTGGCTGTGCCTAAATTTAAAGATTATGGGAAATGGTTATAGCAAGCTGCCACATAAATAAATAATTGAAAGTGAAAGGAGGAAGGTAGATTCGTGAGAAAGTATTCCTTTCCAAAATGCAGCACAGAGAGATGAAAACAAATTGAAGACTGAATCTTAGGTGTTCACTCTGTACATTAAGTTTAATGGTGCTATCGACAGCTTCATATGACAGGAAATGATCTGGGCGTTTTGTTCACTTATTCTGGATGCCCTTAGTTTCAGAGAGCAACTGGTAACATGGATTGCACCTCGGAAGGGGACAGCTGAACTCTCCCTCTGGCTTTAGTAAGGAAAAAGCAGCGATGAAATCCGTGGACTATGTGCACGTCATCCAACAGAAGGATACCGCCTCCTCTCCTTCTGCCCCCCCTGGTGCTGTTTCAGGCACCACAGGACTTTTTTCTGTCACATTCCTGTGGCTCGCAATGCTCCTGTCCTCTTGTCTTGCAGCAGTGTCTCTTTACCATGTTATCACCCTGAAAACAGAACTAGAAGCTCTGCGCAGTGAGCTGATCTACAGGCTCCAGGCAAGGTCTCCGCTAGACCAGCCACCCGTGTCCCCTGAGGAAAATAAAGCAGGTACCCCTGTTTCTTCCTTCCTGCAAGTGTCTGCAGCTGGCACCAGGCAGGTAAGCTGGAGGGGTGGTTTCTAACTTGCAGGGGATGAATAAACGTGGGGCTGTTTCACTGACTGTTGCTTCTCCTTGTTAGGAGAACAGGCTTCCTGATAGCTTGCAAAAGGAAATCTGGAATGGAAGTAGAAACAGGGGCAGACGGTCTGTTGTCCACACAGAAGAAAAAGGTAAATAGCATCTGGTGGAATGGGTTGGGATGCCACAGTTGGATACCGTTTTGAGAAAAGCAGCAGTGTCTTCTCCTGTCAGTATCCATGCTCCCAGAGCCCATTCTGACTTTCAAAATTATTGCTGAATGAATGGATTTAACAATAGGCATATTCTTTTAATGGTTACCATAGAGAATAACAGAATGTTTTGAGTTGGAACGGACCTTTAAAGGCCATCTAGTCCAACCCCTCTGCAATGATTTGGGACATACTGTTTAAGGTACTGGTATTCATGCTATCTGCATTTCAATTGTTCAGTTCCCTCTGATCAATAGTAGGGAGGGAAATCTATTATTAAAAATGCCAACTCACTTTTCTGGGAAACATGCTCATCCTAAAAGAGAGAAGTAATGAGAAATTTAGGGAAGTAGGAGCTTTCAAAGAGAAAGATTGGCTTGTACCTGACAAAAGAGACAGACTACAAGGAATTCAGAAGTTTAGCATTATTTCTACATTAAAACAACCTATTAATATAATTAGAAAAATGAATAAAAGAATACCTATTCAGTAAGATTTTTTTTCTCTCTTGGCCTTTATAAAAGTTTCTGCAGAGAACACTGAAGACTGTGCTCCATAAAAGACCTCTGATGTGTATTATAATGTTGACATATTAATGGGATATATTTGTTTCCTTTAGGGATAAAATGTCTACATTTCTTTATTTTTCCAAACACAATGATGCCTTATAGGATGAAATGCAGAATTTTATTGTAACAGTCTGCACACATACTCTAACTGCACTAAGTAACTAAAAATATTCCTGAGTTGCTAAAACAATTCACTCCTATTATGTATACTTTTTTATTGTTTTAACTGATGAAAGCTAATATCTTAAGTTATTAAGAGATGACATTGAAATGGAGTGATTTGTAGGCAAAGACTTAATGAAATTTAAGTTCTATGGTATAATCACTCTACTTACTTCCAGTATTCTCAAAAGAGAACATTCATTTAGGACATCACCCAAAACCCACACGTTTATATGGGATTTATTCTACTTCATTAGTAATCTTTTGTTCAGGGTCTTGGCTAAGACAGATTTCGCAAACTGGACTGAGGACATGATTGCTTAAATTGTATTTCTTGTAGCTTGCTTCCTTTCATGGGAACCACAGAGTTTCCCTGTTCTCCCCACCCTAGCAACTCCCAAATAAAAAAAAGTGATCTAAATTACAAGTATCATAAGAAACAAAGAAACATCTTTTTTAAAATGAATGTTATAGCATCAGTACTGTGCAAGTGATCCAGTTTCCTTCACAATAGCTTTCACCTTTATTCTTATTGCTATTTGAGGGTGTAGGTGGGTGAAGAGGGTTTGGGGCTCCTCGGCTGCGCTTCTAAGTAGACTTAAGATTCTTCTCATCATGTAGCCACCTTTGATTATACCTATTTACCTTTATTCACACAAAATTATAATTAAGCTAATTATTTTTGTAGGCTTTTTTTTAAGATGGCTTTAAAATTGTTTCGAATGGATGACAGAAAGCACAGAATATGAACCTCCATTTAAAAGGGAAAAGCTACATAGTTTGATCTACTACAAAACTGTTTTCTAACATGAACCTTATATTTTTGTATATAAAAAAGAAAAAGTAAATTGAAAATCTTGCATTTATATCAAAGGTAATCTGTTAGAGTTACCTTTATGCCTGCTCTAATTACAACAAATTTAGCTTTGTCAGAGTTCAGTAAGATGTTAAATTTTCTCAGATCAGATTTCACTGATGACCATGAACCTATTAGTCAATGTTAAATTTTACCTTAACAGAGTGAGTTAAATAAGAGAACATGGTGTTGTTCATGGTGCTGAATCCAGTCTATTGCTTGGTCATGTACACAGAACTACTGGCCCTGCATTTTGATCTTTTGACATCCATATCTGAGTACTGGAATCCCAGCAACCTCAAAATTGTCCTGCAGATGTGCGGCACTCATAAATTAAGGTGTTGAGTGAGATGCCTGTTCTTGTCCTATTTCTGTTTGCTTCAACGAGGTCTCAAAGTAGAGTCTGGTCCCATAATTAATTGTCGACCCATCATTTTACTTTTACACAGAACAATTCCTTAGAAAGATAGTATTTGAAAACATTACTGATATACAATTGCTTCTCTTGAGCTTAAACAGAGAGCAGAAGTAAAATACAGGACTATTATTTTGTTTATAGATAAAGTTGTGATTCAATTATGTTTTCTTTCTAGACTTTAATTATTAAATTCCAGGAATGGATACCCCACTATTTTTTTAGGCTCAGCACAACCCTTCTTGAACATATGGAATTACCATTTTAATTTTTTTCTACTTTTTGATGTTGCGTGCATAAAAGCAGTCATAAATTAGCATTTTCATTAAAACAACAATTGAATGAAAGTGGATCTAACCCAATCTTGTTCTTTCATGTTTTTATAGGGTAGGCATTTGTGTGTATTCATGCATGAAACCATTAGCCATCCGTAGTTACACATTTTGTGCCTTGAGAAAATTTCCAGATCAAGTAAGTTAGAGAGAGGGGTTTCAAGCATCAATTCCAAATAAAGCTGCACAGTTAGCAGTCAGAAACAGAGTTCTTGATACAATGAGTAGGAGTTAATGGGTAATTTTGAAAGGTATATATTATTAATATGCAGGCAGATAGACCTTTTAACCAATTCTGGCAAATATCAGGACATATAAAAACAGATATAATTTTTCTTTTTTGTTGTTTTTCTTTGTCAATTCTGCCTGTAGAGGAAAATCATTGCACAACAAAACCTCTCCTGAATTTTATACCCTATTCACAATTATTGATTGCCTTGCTTGTATGTTTCTCTCTAAGCTGCATGTGCACTTGAGTCCAGGGAAAAGATACAGGTTCCATTGCCTAAGCCACTTCAGTGTACAAACGTAAAGTTTCATTTACACACTCCCTCAGTGCCTCATTCTGGTCATTATCATGAGATTCCAATTCCTGTGACCTAGGGAGGTGAGAATAAGGTCTCCTGTAAGCTCAAATGCAGGTGATCAGATTGGAGCCCCCGTGGACTACATTTACTTTGGTGTATTGAGGTTGCCCATCTCAACAGTCTCATTGCGTAGATGCAAAGAGCTGAGAAGCAATTCTATGTAATTCCACAAAGCAGTGAGGCAGGTTAACCTGGCATGTGTCTTGGCTCTATTTTTTTTTTTTTTTTACTACCAATTCCCAGATTCTACTCCAATATCAGTTGTAACCATGGGAAATAACTATTGCCTTGCAAGCATGGTGTATAAGTTGTGAGAATTTTGCCATTGTTCTTGATATAATTGCTGTACATTTGGTACATTTGTTGATTAGAAGTGTTTTGACTCTGTATGTTGTTGCTTTAGATATCTGTGACAGAGGGATAGCAAGAACTTATACAAGTAGTACTTGACTTTAGTGGTCTTTGAAGTGAGGCGTAGCCTTTTTTTACTAGCCTAAAAAAATACCACAGATAAAATTCCCTTACCAAATATTCACAATACTTCTTATTTTATTGTTTGAAGAGAGGAAATATAAAAGTTCTCTTAAAAAAAAAAAAAGAAAGACCTACTTCTTGAAAATATATGTTATTCTTATTTGTTTCTGCTGACAAGTCTAATTCAAAAGGAAGTAGACCCTTCTATGCAAAAGGGTATAAAATTATTTGATGCAATGCCTGCAGTTTTACATGAAGAATTTCACTGAATGAATGACTGAATGAATCAGTGCTGTGTATAATGCAGAACACTGTGCAATCAAAAATACATAAAATAGACTCTTAATTTTTAAAAACAATATTCTGCTTTGCACTGTATAATAGAAGTCTACATAAAGTATTCTTAATTCCTAGTAAACTATTTCTTTGTTTTTCTAACTGTAATATATTACTGGCAATTCTGTTAAAGTCAAAATAATGGTACCAATACTTCAAAGATATTTGTTAGATCTGAGTCCTACCTACAACCATGATTCAGCCATTTTAATGCAGGGACTGATTGAATCCATGATTAATTCTATATAAAAACTTGTCAGTTAAAAGGCAACAAATTAACAAGTTTTCCTGGTTTCTACTGGAATAGAGTTCATGAATACCAGTGTATAAAAATGCATAAGCAAAAACCAAAAGAAGATCTCTTGTGATGAGAAATGAAGAATTGCAAATGGTTCAAGAACATGCTTATCACTTCTATAGTAAATTATCTAGTGTTTATGTGTGTTTTGAGAAGTCTACAGAGAATAGATCTAGACCAAAGAAGGAACCTAAATAAGCAGGTCTGGGTTTTAGTGGGGGTTTTTTTTCAAGGTCAGGGTTTTTCCTGGGTTTTATTTCAGCAAAAATTGAAACAGATGTCTCAGGCCTCAGATATCAAAACTTTAAATTTTATGCATGAGCTCACAAATAGTAAACTTTAAATTTTGTTTGGATGGATCATTAAGTGAGATTGCAAAATATTAAAATGATTATGCAAGTTAAATAACAAGAAAATTTGCATGTAAGGACAAATTTGATTTTACCAATATAAGGTCTTAAATCATGCAGATATGCAGAAAGCTGTCCTGCTGCAAAAGCTAGTGCCTTTTTTTAAACTGTGGCTACATTGCTCAACTAGTAGAGAACACATCCTTTCATGTGCTGTCTGTGGTTTATAAAGGCATCTGGACCTACTAACTTTTTCAGAATTGGCTGTTCTGTTCATGGAATAAGACAGACTCTGAAATGTACTTCTGCCAACCGCAGCCTGCAGAGCAATTAAAATCAGGAAAAAAAAAGAATGTTCATCGAAGCAAAGCTATTATACAAATTCACAAGAGGATGGAGGATGCTTTATAGTTCTAGGTACACTTTTATACAGTTAGGCCTCATGGTGACACTCAGTCTACATATTTTTACACACTTACAAGATGTATTTTACAAATCCTGTATTCTGCTGTCTTTATTAATTATTCAAAAATCCTTTAGACTATGAAGATTCTGCTCGGGTTTGATATACACAGGGCTGAACGACATTCAGATAGAACTTTTGAGTTATTCTGCTCAGTAACTCAGTAACTCAGAAAGTAACTATTCAATGTGTATTCGTAATACATATATTCTTCATATTGCACTTAAGGTGAGATTAGGGTCCTTGTTGGAATAGAATTGCTAGCATTTCTTAAAAAAATTAATTTTTTACTGAAAATCCCTGTTAATTTACCCAGAAAATATTCTATCCATATTCTTTCCTTAATAGTAGTGTTGTTTTCTCTGAATTAGTTTTAATTAATTGCTTGATTTTAAGCATGTATGTACTTCCACTGAGGTCAAAGTGAAGTACTTGTATATACTGGAAATAGTTATGTGTCAGTCTTGGCTTCTGAACATATTTTTTAAGCATGTTGTTGTTCAATATCTCAGGAACTTTTTTAGATATTATTTATCCTTTGTAGCTTTAGGTAAAAAATGGCCGCTGTGCTACTTTCTGTTTCCTTATTGTCATGAATGACGCTGTTGCATCCATTTTTCTTCATGAAAAACAAGCTTACTATATTCTGTGGAACCTTATTCCTATCTGCATATATTAAAGAAAAAAGAGATAGATTTTTTTTTGGGAATATGTCTAGATCTGATATCTGTAGAATAAAGCAGTTGGTATGTGTTTTAAAACAATGGAGATGATCTCAAACTGTACTGATCTTGCCCATTTTAATTACTGTGTAGAAGTTCTCAGCCATGCTGACTACTATTTCAGTGCTGCAAACAGCTGAAATATACATTCAGAGTTGCAAACTGTGAATTAGGATAGTTTCAAAAATGCCCATCAAGTTTGCACAGCAGGCTTAACAAGAGTTGCTAAAGTAGCTGAACTTTTACTTCTTGTAGACAATACTCATTGGTATCCAGCTGGATAGCAGCTGGTTAGTGTGTATCATCACAAATCCTCTCTTGTTTAGTTAGTGGAAAATCCAGTGGCCACACTAATGAATTATTTCAAAAGCAGGAATTAGAATTTTCATTTAGCTTGCTGAAATACTAGGGAATGGGCAAATTTCATTCTCTAGGAAGTCATTTTGTTCCAAAAAAGAGTGTATTAATACTTTGTAAAGTGAATTGCCTGATGTGCTGTGTTGTGTGCGTGCAGAAAAATCACATTTTGATTTTATTTGGAAGCTTCTTTTCTGGAAAATTCTTTTGCTCCCAAGTTCAATAGAAAAATGAACTTTTTCAATTTTGTGTTGGCTTAGTTTTTCTATTCCTTACCAGAAAGCACGTAATTCAGATGCCTTCAAATTCTTGGTTTGCAAAACTGTAGATTTTAGCACGTCACTGGTTTGTTCATAGAACTCAAGGACACATTTCAGTGTAGGAGACAGAAGCTTGGAGGATAGCATTCCTGTTAACATAAGTAGGGCTTACAGGTTGTGTGATCACTGGGACATTGAAGCATTCCCAGATGTGCCCTTGAATCCCTGTGTGCTGCCAGCTGGCACTGCTGAGTGCTGGTGAGCATCCAGCCCTCTTCTGCTGTTTTCAAGCAGGACCCCTTAAAAAGGAGACAGTTACAGAGAGAGGCTGCTTTCTACCCAAATTCTCACTACCTGCTGTGCAGCAAGAAGTTTGTCCTACTGGACACTTAGTAGACACAGTAGATGCAGGATCCCACTCATCCATGACATTTCCCATTATAGCAAGTGTGGCCAAATCTGACCCAGAACCTTCTTATCTGAAAAGAGGTAAACAAAATGAAGATTCAGAAAACCATGGCAGAATTTTCTTCTCTCGACTCTTAGTAAATTCATTTGATCTCTTTCAAGCATAGTAAATGTTGCTACTCCATTTTCCAAACTTCAAAGTAGCACAAGAACCAGGCGTTTCGATTAAAATTTGCTCTAAGCAATTCTAACTCTTCTTTTTTCTTTTTATCCTATTCCCTGACATTTATGCTTAGCAGATTTTTTACAAGATCTTTGTTTCAGTTTGTTTCACTGTATTTTAACTTTCTGCAGTACTTTTCTCTGAAACTCCTAGTTTCTCTACAGTTTTGAGCAACATATTTTGACAGATACTAAGCTATTTGTTGTGTACCTTAATTTGCTAAGAGTCATATCTCTGTCTTCCCTCTCAGTCTTAGTATAGGTTGATTGAGTGTAGATATCTGAAAATATAATGAAAGTACATATATATGGATTTTGAGAATTTATTATGAAAGTACCACGTAACCAGTATATATGACTAATATTTTACAGCAACTATAACTGGAAAGTAATTTCGTTAAATAATACAGTAAACATCATTAGAAAAGCTGCAACTTGTCATAGCTGGCAGAGTTGGGACTTTTTTTGAGCTTTTGATTAGAAAATTAACAAGACTAGTTGATCTGATGATTTTTAGCTCATTTGACTTACTGCTACATCTTTTAATTATATTAGGACTAGATATTAAAACAAGCAAGTGTAACTTGTGCTGCTGTCTGAGGCCTCCCACTTAGCTGCCCGATCCCTGAAAGTTACCTAGTATGCGTTGTGATAGGAATTCTGGTTTTACACACTTGAGTGAGATCTGTATTAAAACCGATAGATTTTGTTTTAAAATAAGTGGTGAGGCTGAGATATTTTTTTCATGTAGTTTCATAAGCTTAAACTATTCTATTACTAATATATGTTTCTTTGATTTCTAAATGCTTTCACTTTCCAGTGCTGCAGGCCTGCTTGCAACTGATCGCTGACAGCAAAAGTGATATCCAGCAGAAAGGTAAGAGTATGTTCCATAATTTGTAGCTAACTATTCCTTGGATTAACTGTTTCAACAAATTTTGTCTAACTTCAAAGCAGTAACTGAGTTTTGCCAGTTTATTTAAAAATAATTTTAAAAATCCCACCACCACCAAACAAACAAATCAAAAAACAAACAACAAAGAGGTCCCTGCATCTGGTAGATCTCTGCATCTGGATAGCTCTTGCAAATAGCATCTTTTCAGTGGGGAGATCCAGCTAGTGACACTGGAAGTCTTGACTAGAAATCAGCTTTGTTAATTTTTGGCAGGCGAAAATGAAGAGATAACTTTTCTTTTTGATTACCCAAAATTATTGTTTCTTTTAGATGATTCAAGCATTGTCCCTTGGCTTCTGAGCTTTAAACGGGGAACAGCTCTGGAAGAACAAGGAAATAAAATAGTGATCAAGGAAACAGGTTATTTTTTCATATATGGCCAGGTGAGAAAGCTCAATTCACTTCAGCATCTGACTTTTGCAAGGGTTTTTTAATGCCTCCATACAAGTTTGAAGTCTACCTCTTCTTTCTGCAGGTTTTATATACGGATACAACATTTGCTATGGGACACCTAATACAGAGGAAGAAGGCTCACGTGTTTGGTGATGATCTCAGCTTGGTGACATTGTTTCGCTGCATCCAAAATATGCCACAGTCTTATCCAAATAATTCTTGCTATACTGCTGGTAAATACCTACATTTTCCTTTTGTTTGTTTGCAAATAAACTGTATCAAATAGAATCTGTAGTGTTGGGTGATTGAAGAGCAGGGACTGCATTCATGGATCTGGTTAACTGCAAAATTACAGATTATTTTCAAAAAATACGGTTTTATATAAAGTATCAGCAATCAGAGGGTATGTATCTAACTTGCTGATCTGAACAGCTTCATTCTTTCCATGGACTCTGTAATGGGGCTGGATACTTTGGTGCTTTCGGGTAGATGCCTTAAGCAGACAAAAGGAGTACATACTGTCCTTATTAAAGAACTCAGTTTCACTTAAGAGTTGAATTCCACATTTAGTTATCCCAATAAAATATTTAGGAGCTATGTTCTGCTTTAAAATGTCATATATAAATTTTAGCCATCTAATCTTTGCATACCTCACTGTAGTATTTCTACTCCTTATAATGGCTATTGCATTTTTAATCTTTGGTTAGATGAAAAATAGATAATTCCTATAAGGTACTCTTTATGACTTCACAAATTAGAAACATCACAAGAAAGACCAATTAAAATATTTAATGCAAGTCTAGCAGGCTCAAAGATCAATATACATGTATATTCCTGCAGTAGCATTTAAGGAATTAGCATCAAGGCCTATAAAACCTCATTTGTCAGCTCTTATCTGTCTTTCCACCTTAATGGTGGATTTGAGGGTCTCCAATTATTTTCCAGCAACATCTTTTTTTTCAATGCTTTATGAAAAAGTGGGTGACACTGAGTTGACTGTTGGCAAGTAATGGCATTAAACAAATGGTATGCAGCACAAAGCTAATTTTTTCCAAATAAAAATAAATTCCAAATAAATAAATACTTTGTCCTGGCAATTGATGCTCTTCAAACATTTCCTTTAATTTTCTGCCCCTTCACGTGTACATTCTGGCATCATAACCACTTTCGATTTCATCTATGCTCTTATTTTACCCTTGTATTGCTTCTACCCTTTCTTAACTAGGATCTCTACTCTATCCTGCCACTTCATGGTTCTTGCTTCCCAAATTCCTACTGTTCCTTTTTCACCTGGAAAAACAGTTCTCACTGCTATCTTTGTGCTGTTGAGCATGTCTTGCAGCAGATGTTAGATGTGTTCTCAGCTCAGTGGCTGCAGCTTGAAGGGGAGATGCTTTCAGTTATCATATCAGCTGAAGTGCAGCTGGCAGTAAGCAGACTTTTGTGCTCTGCAGTTACAATGGATCAGCTGATGTCTGGTAACTTCATTAGATTGGTAAAGCTCATGAAACCTCCTCCAGAAGTGTGGGAATGGAGTGGTCTAGGACCAGTAATACTCGGTGCTGACCTTGCCTGACAGAACACCATAACATGAGGAATCTGAGTACACCACTGATACAAATTTCTGGAACGTTTGCTTAAATTAACTGTGCTGAGTGCAGAGTGGAAATTAAGTCCAGCTTCATAGGGGATGTTAAGTGTCAGCTTTGGATAGGCTGTAAACTCTTAGTTTGTGCCTAAAGGTAAAAAAACACTCATCACATGTAACAAGCCATGCTTACATTTGCGAGATAACACATAATGACTTTTTGAATACTATTTATGAAAATAATGTATTTGAAATATTAACTTAAAAATATTCCAAATCCTTTTCCAGGCATTGCAAAATTAGAAGAAGGAGATGAACTTCAACTTACAATACCACGGAGAAGGGCCAAAATATCCTTGGATGGAGATGGTACTTTTTTTGGTGCAGTAAGACTCCTCTGAAGCCCTTAATTTCTGTTATTATGCTTAATGGAAATTTATTCTTTTCCTATGCCTTTGTCATAAAAAATACTGAGTTGTAATAAAGCTGCCAATTCAGTCTCTCCCCAGCCAGCACCAACTTCTGAGAACTTTTCTTCACTTTTATAAGCAAACCCAAAACAGGAAACACACCAGACAAACTTGTGATATAACCACCATGTGATTACCAGAAAGCCAATTTATTTCAGACAATGGGCAGCTCTAGATAACAACTGTAAAGCAGTGAGTTTTTGGCTTTGAAACAATGTATTGTCCATAAGAAAAAAAAAAGGATGGAGTTGACATAAATAACAGCATGACCAGGACCATAGACTATCAAATTATTATCCATAATTGAAAAGGAAAACATGTTAGATTTTCATTATTTCATCAATAAAATATTTGAAGTATGAAGGATGGGAAAGAAACATCATACAGTAGATTCCTTATCACAAAATGGAGATGTTAGGTGGGTTCTGGGTTTTGTTTTTCTTTTTTTCTTTGACACAAAGATTTTGGGGAAAGAAAAAAATCTAAATGTATGGGATAATGTAAACAAATATACAGAATAGTAGCCACTGTCTCGCTTCTTCCCTGTGAACAAGAGATTTACTAAAATCTATTAGTATTTACTAATTAGAATTAATTTTAGTGGAAAAAGGACATGTAAGATGCTTCAACAGCTCAGTCTTCAAAGCATTGCTACTCATCAAGGAATATGTGTACAATTCTATGTAAACAAGGCAGGAACAGAAAGAAATGCAGTGAAATTAGACACATTACAGTAGGTGGAATTGGATTTCTGGCTTCATCATTTCTGCAGTCATATATAGATGTGTATATATACATTATATAGATGTATTTGTATATATATGAACGTATGTACACACACGTATGTCTTGGACATTTGAACACAGATAAAAGATAAAATTTAAATAGATAGAAGATAAAATTTTATCTTCTTTTGAATAGTTTATCCAGTGGAAATATTACTTCATACATATTTCCTGTATTTCTCTTGCGCCTTGCTGTGATCCCTTCTATGCAACTTAGTAAAAAATAAAGTCCAATAGACCTGGAACCAGCCATGCAGTTAAGTAAATACATTTGTATCTGAGAAATCTGGGCTCAATCCTAGGTTAACTATAGGCTTTTTCTGCAGTTTTGAATATATTGCTCAATGCTGTTTCACCAAAATAATCAGACCTGTAGAAAAACTGAACAAGACATCCTTTTTCCTTTTCTTTTGTCTCCTTTGTTCAATAGATAGGATTTATGTCTTTTTTTTACCCCAAAGATTGCATGGTCAAGATAATACAGTGGTAATAGTGTGGTCAAGACTTCTAGTAGCTATTATAATACAAACATTGAGTACTTGTTCCACTGATCTTTAAAGAATATTAAAGTGCTGTTGGAATAGATAAAATAATAACACCTCCCCTGTACTGTACTTCACTTGAAAATTTTTTTAGGATTTGAGAATTGTGTTATGTAAGTTTATTTAGTAAAGAAAAGATGCTTTGTATATTGCAGTCTCTTTGTCTGTTTTTATAAATCATGATTTGATTGAGTTCTCAGGGTGATAGACAATAAATAAAAGAGTTTTGGAGCTAAGAATTATAGAGGATGGTAAACTAATGCAACAATTAATTCAACTTCTCTGGGCTTCAGGAAGACATTCGTGTATTGCATATGTGTATTGGATTACTACACTGTGATTTTTATGAGGCTTAACTACAGTTTCAAAATGTCTGAACTCCTCCTTTTTCAAATTTATTTATTTATGTGTTGTGGATCTGAAGCTTCTGCTTATTATTGTTGTTGTCATTGTTACTATTATTATCAAATTTTGATGTGCTAAGTTTGCCAAAAAGGCATTTTAAGTCCTCTACAGAAACCCTCAGTTTACCCAAGGTTGTGTGACTCTGAATGTGGGTAGAACAACTATTAGCATGCAGCGAGTTGACTGTTATTACTGACATATATTAATGATGCCCAGAATCCATAATCAGAAGTTTGTTGATTTTAGCGTTGTCTGATTATAGAAAAAAACCCTGTTGTTAGTGTTGCTTTCACAGAGACTTGGTGGCTAAACTTGCAAATTTAAATTTCAGTGCATAAGCTTCCCCAGTGGTTTCAGTGGGCTTGTGTGTGCTAACCTTAACTTAATCCCTGGCCGTATTTCCTCCTTCTGCTGCTGACAAACATGCACACTGCAGAACTTTGGAAAGGTTTTGGGGTATCATTTGGCTTGGAGTAAAACTTTTCTAAAAAATATTTCAAAGGTGTTCCCTTCCTTAGCAGGATGAAACTGAACCTCAAGTTACTCCACAAAAAATGGGAACCGTGTTTTTGTGAACCAGGAGAACTACCACATGTGTGCAGAGAGTGCAAGCCAACAGACTGTTCATATATTTCTACTGACATGTCTGGCAATTTTGTTGCTGTCAACAAAATTGTAGCTTTGAGCTGGCTTCATGAGAAGACTTCTCAAAATTAATCTACTTCTGTACAAAGTTGAGTTTTAACGGATCAGCATTTTCTGATCAAAGCAGGAAGAAAAGATGAATATCTCATTCCTGATTGTTCTGCTAACAAACTGGTGATACAGGAGGTAGCAAAGTGCATCCAGACCACCATCACACTTCTGTTTCAGTTGCTGGGAGTTAACAAAGTTTTCTGCATAGGGTAGATGTTATTTGAATAAGTGTGATGGGTAATAAGTAGTATCTAAGTGAGTCATATGATATTTTGCGTTCTTATCAAGGATATCTAGTATTTAAGATAGGTTTCTGCAAATACAACACACTGAGTGAATACTCTGGTTCTTCTTCATGTGGTCTCAAACATAAGGGACTTTTTTTTTCCAGTACATTTTTACAGAACATGTGAGCTTGTATCATTCTTTCCTTTATAATAATGGGCAGTTGGCAGATATATAGCTGCTTTGAATATAATGTATTTAATGTATTTTTTATCTTAAAAATTAAAATATCTCTGTTACATAATGTGCAGTCATACACCTTGCCAACATACAGAGTATATTCATTACATAGCTCTCCTGCATCTGACTGTTTCTCAGATTGCTCAGCATTTGCCACTGTAAGACTTTAACTTCAGTTGTCCCATAGTTTTGCCAAGCTTATACCACTGGAGTTGATATTTTCTGTATCTCTGGCTTATGACTTAGATTGAATTGTCTTGCATAACTTCAGCCTTCAATGTTTTACTCTTCTAAAGATGAAGTTGTGAAAAAATACATTGTTTGGATTTTGTTTTAACAATTTGCCTACTTTTTCTTTGGAAAGGTCTAGAGAATCTATGCTTTGAAAGAAGAAATGTGTGTAATGTGGGTTTTGCTTTGTTTTAAGCAGGGGTTTTTTTCTTTGTTCCTCTCTTTCTTCTGCACTCATACTTTGACAAGGTGTATACTTTTGAAGAATATTTTATTCTTTTTCAAGTTAAGCATATTCTATCCCTGTAGAACTTTCAAAGGGGAGAGGAAAATGTTCCCAGAAGTTTTTTGTCTTGGCTGGTCATGGATTACCACCACCAGTAAGATCTAAGGTTGTTTTTCAAGGTCAGTCCAAGCAGCGTGAGAAGGAAGCTGATGAAAACAAAGGGAAGAGAAAAGCTAAGGGGGATGGGGAAAACAAACCAGATTTTGAGCTGGACTGCAGAAACTGGAGAGATCCTAACTAGGATTTAATTGCTTGTGAGGTGGGGAGAAATGTGACAGCATGAAAAAGACTGCCTAACCTCACCTAATCCCCAGGCTTGTCACAGCCAAAGACAGCAGCTTTGTGGAAAAGGGACAGGGGTTCCTGGGGGAAAGCAAGCTAAACAAAAATCCACAGTGAGCCCTGTCAGAGGCAAAGGCTAACAGCATGCTGCACTGTATCAGCAGGAGTGTCACCAGTAGATTAAGGGAAGAGGTTATTCCCCTTTTATTGGGGGTGGTTGGGATAAAGCACATCCCTGTCCTATGAGGAGAGGCTGAGGGAAATGGGTTTGTCCATCCTGGAGAAGAGGCTCAGGGGTCCTAATAAGAATCTTCTAATACCAGTTAGAAAGCTGTCAAGGAAACAGAAACATATCCTTTGAGAGGGTCACAGTGTTGTGAGAAGGCACAATGGGCACAAATCAAACTAGGAAATTTGTACTTGGCATAAGAAAAAAAACTTGTTACCATGGTGTCATGACCCATTTGAATCTTTCAAATTTACAGGTCTATGTACTCTGTAAATTAAACTTCATCTTATGAGCTCATTAGGAAAGAAAACAAACATGACAAACAGGGATTCAATTCACTTTGTACGGACTACTCTAACGTGAATTTGCTAATTAATCACTTAAGTCATGAGGTTTCTAACTCACAGGCTTTCTAATCCATAACTCACAACTCATAAGTTGTAACTCATGCACCTATGAGCAGAACAGTTACCTAGATGATGGGGAGAGTGCTCATCCTTCCTCCTCTGCCACAGCACAGGTGCCCCCATGAGGACAGTCAATCACTGCAGCATGTTATCCAGAGGGGCTGCGAAAAATCTGTTCGTACAGATTTCCAGCACTTTATTGGATCAATCCCTGAGCAGTGTAGTCTGAATTCAGTGTTGATCTAGCTTTGAGCAGAATGAAGTACAGACTTCCTAAATAATCCCTTTCCCTTGGCTGATTCTATGGTAACAAACCAGATGTGCAGGGCAGAGAAAGGACTGGAAGAGGTGGGTCAGAGAGGGTCATGCTGCAAAAGGAAGGGTGTTCATTTCCTGAGTGCAAATGAAACATGGGTTCCTCAGTGTGTGCCTCAATAGGATCAGCAAGCATTTATGTACTGCACAGGGCAGGTTCCAGTTAAGCACAGCAAGATGCTAGTAGTCATCAGGTACTGCATGACCTCAAATCTAAGAGTGTAAATTGAATCAAACCATGTGGCCAAGTAATAATCTTGATTCACTCACTTGCAAGTTTCATTTGACTTTTTTTTTGCTGCTCCCCACCAATTCAGTCAGTGGATAGAAGATACTTCATCCTTTGGGAAATGGGATATTGATGTAAAATGTTTTAAGCTGAAGCCCAGACTAAATTTCAGAAATACTGGAAGGAAGTAGTAAATGTGGTAGAACATGAAAGAAGAGAAATTACGATGTCCTGTTTAGACAGAATTGTATTCCCTTTCTGTCTGTGAGAGCTGTCTGAAAAGTCATGTTTATTTTTGCCAGAATGTTGATTTTTTTTTTTTCTTTCTTTAAACCTGGAGTTGTTTCAGTTTTGACTTAAAACCATTTCTACCAAAACTTTGTTTGCAAATCTGCAGATCCTATCTCTAATCCTGATGAATGTTAGTTATTCCAATGGCTACAGGAAATCCTGTCTCTCAAAGTGTGTGTGAGTTCTCCTTCCTGACTGAGCTCAGGGTACTTGTCTTCCAGAGCTTCTTAAGCTAGGGAAGAGTCTCGATGAGCTCCTTTGCATCTGAAAATTGCCACTTTCTGTTTTCCTGGCTTAGTAGCCAACAGCACTTTTGGAAGTCTAAGCTGAGTTCCCCCGGGACATCATTTTAAGTTTCGTAACAGTTTGTTCAGTCTGAAATATTTTAAACAGAACATGCTGGGCTATACAAACTGTGGTTTTGACAAAGCTCTGTTTTGTTTGAGAATTTCCAAACTGCCCTAGTCTTTATTATAGAGTTCCTTAAACCCGATTTTTCACAGGTGGTCACTCAGTGAATGTTCCTCATTCTCTGGCTGACTGACTGATGTCCTTTGTGGTCTCATCTGCAGAAGTGTTGAAACTCACAGCTGCAAATGAAATTAGAAGGAATGTGTTTTGAATATTTGAAGGGCTGTGTAATTCTGCTTAGAAATACTACAGCAGCAAATATTCTGAAAAAGCCCTGGGGGAAATAAATTCTAATCTGGAGGCAAACATAATCGTGAGCAATCAGCCAAGAGACATGCTTTGGAAAAAAATGCAAGGAAAAGTTCTCAAATCATTACTTGGGTGCTGGACATTTTATGTATTGAGTGTGATAGGGATCTTAATTGGAAGGGCTATGTGAGAGTATATAAAGTAGCTTTTGTTACAGGTAGTAGGACAGATTACAAAGACAATTTTGGCCATCTTCACTGTAAGCATTTAGCTTTGCATTGGAAGATTCAGTGGGGGTTGGAGACAGAGGACATCCAGGGGCCTGCTCCTATTTCCTATACTAAAAGGGAAGCTCCACTCCCCTCAAAGCTCATAGAAACTGCTCCATGTAGCTGTGCAAGGAGTATTAACAGTTCTACCTGTGCTTAGAAAGTGTTTGTCTTGACATTAGGGAACTAGAAAACAACCACTTTGTAGTTCCTGACACCACTGGAGAGCAAACCTAGCACTTTTAAAGCAGGAAGAATAAGGGGGAAACTTTTGTCAGATGATGGCAGATAAGCAGTATCTGGTGGTAAACTGCTGTCTCAGGGTTTCTTACCTAGTTTTGTTTGTCCTCAGAATTGGAAGGTCACAAGAATGACAAAGATTGGAAAATCTCTACGAGTCTGTTTTGCAATAATAATTGTGTTGGATTTTTTTTTTCCTTCAAAGAGTAGATTTGCCACCTGCCCCCAGCCCAAGAAGGGGACTGTAAGAGCAAAGTGAGTGGATGGGGTGAGGTGCACAGTGGATGTTGTGGCAGGCAGGAGAGGTAGCTGAGATGTAGCTGTGTGGGAGGGGTGTGTAAAGCTGAAGGAACAGCAAGAAGACCCATGCTGCTGTTGCTGTTGCCTGTCTCCATTGCTCCATGCAACCTTTCAGTCCTGTGCTAGTCTGGCTTTTCATCACAACTGGTAATTTTTTTGAGAGGAAGTTCATGATGTGTCATCCTTATGTCTATATTCAGTTATCAGTTGCAAATACCAGTCAAAATTACCAGTGCTCAACCTGTAAGATAATACTATTGAGCTGCTACACTGGAAGTGAGTCATGGCTGATGCAAACAAGCTGAGCAGGCTGATGAGAAATGAGGTTAAGTCTGACATTCTTTGTCTGTAAAATGATGATGGTACGCTTTCCTACTTCTTAGACTGCCATGAACACATCTTCCACTATCAGTGGAAGCAATAAGCAGTGGAAACAGGAGAAGCACATAGTCTGCTACTTCTTCCATCACTTATTTCCTTTATTTCTTTACTTGTTCTATCAAGAATCCCTTTTTCTATCTTTCTTTGTCTTTGTACTCTCTCGTGTTCATCACTACTATACTGAGAACATGCAAAAAAAAAGGTTAATTTTATTAACTCCATCATCAATTTTTTTTATATAACCTCACGCAATCATCATCATCGTGATTATCATTATCATCCTTATCATCCTCATCACCGTTTTTAGGGAGCTGGAGTCTCGTACAGACTGTCAGTACCGCCGGTCTGCCCCCACCGGAGGGCAGCAGCGCACACGCTGAACCGCATCACCCGTTGCTTTCCATCTCTGCACAGAACAAGCTGCTAAAAAAAAAAGTCCTCTCCCCTTTAAACTGAATATATCGCTTCGGACACTTCAAGTGGAAATGAGAAAAACGAAATGAGAAAAATAGAAAGGAAAAGAGAAAAAGAAAGAAAAAGTTTCTGGAGCACCAATGCCAATGAAGTAATCTTTTCTTCCTGATTCTGTAATTAATTATGAATTGACTCTATTATTAATTATGAATTAATTCTATGAATAATCATAGAATCATAGACTACCTTGAGTTGGAGGGGACCCAAGAGAATCATCAAAGTCCAGCTTTGTAATAGCTTAATGTCTTTCTTACATTGTGGTGCCCAAACTGCACACAGTATTCAAGGTGAGGCCACACCAGTGCAGAGCAGAGCAGGACAGTCCCCTCCTCGACCAGCTGGTGATGCTTTGCCTGATGCCCCCCAGGACATGGTTGGCCCTCCTGGCTGCCAGGGCACTGCTGACTCATATTCAACTTGCCATCAACCAGGACCCCGAGGTCCCCTTCTGCAACATTGCTCTCCAGCCTCTCATTCCCTAGTCTATACACACAACCAGGGTTGCCCCATCTCAGATGCAGAATCTGGCACTTGCTCATGTTAAACTTCATATAGTTTGTGATTTGCCACCCCTCTAATTAGCAGATAGCCAAAGCTGTCTGTAATGTATTCCATTTGCTTTTGAGGGAAAAAAACACCCAAACAACAACAATAAAACAAACAAAAAAACCCCACCCCAAAACAACCACAACAAAACTGCTTCCTTGAACTTCCTTTGGTTTGCCAAAGGAAAGAGAAATATTTCTGGTTTATTTCTCAGCATGCAGTATTTAGTTGAGAGGAAGAATTTGAAAGTGAGCGCAGTGAACACAAACCTGAACAGAACTAGTAATTTTGAATAGCACAGAACTGGGTTTTACATCCTAGACTCAGTGTCAGAAAAACTGTGGGTTTTAATATTTGAAGAACTTTGGTCACTATTGTAGTATGGATCAGGCCCACCTTGTTATTAACTCTCATTTCTCTCTGTTTACATACCTGAGTCTACACACTTTCAACATATATGTAACTCATCCTGGTATGAGAAATTTTGATTTATAATTTATTCATCCGTATATTCCTAGCACGAATGGATTGTTCTGCAAACTGTGAGCAGCCAATTCCTCAGTCTGTAAGAACATCTGGGGTTGCCCCATCCCAGGTGCAGAATCCAGCACTTTCCCTTGTTGAACTTCATATGCTTGGTGATTGCCCAGTCCTGTAATTTGCCAAGGTGTCTCTGCAGGGCCTCCCTGCCTTTGAGGGAGTGAACACTCCTTCGAGTTTTGTGTCATCTGCAAACTTGCATGGTATCCTTTCCAGTCCTGCATCCAAGTCATTTATGAAGGTGTTGAAGAGCCAGGCAGAATGGCAACATTAGGCACCACTGTGGCTAAACACTGCCTTATTGTTCCATTTTCTTACCCTGCTGTTTATGAATGTTGGAGATCACACTGGCTTTCTTCAATCAGGACAAGATTCTTCTGATTTAATGAAGACATCTGCATCTGTGATGAGGATGCCTCCTTGTTTTGAGGTCTAGTACTATGGGGAGAAACAGGCATTTCTGTGTCAATTTTACTCTTAATAATGCAAATGATTCATGGGTGAGGTGAATCATACTGAAAAATATTTTTTTTCTCTCTCTGTGGCTATAGGACCCTCGCATTAGCTCATCATACAATGTAGCTATCCAAATTTAGAATATGCAGATAATGGCATATAAAAACAAATGAAAGAGAATACTCTTTTATGGCATGATTTGTAATTTGGCATTAGGGGGATGAACAGATCTAGAGCAGCCTGGCCTAAAAGGACTTGAGGGTGCTGGTGGATTAGAAGCTGGATATAAGCTGGCAATGTGCACTCACAGCCCAGAAAACCAATCATGTCCTGGGCTGCATCAAAAGCGGCATCACCAGCAGGTCCAGGGGGTGATTCTGCCCCTCTGCTCTGCTCTGGTGAGACCCCACCTGGAGTACTGCATCCAGGTCTGGAGTCCCCAGCAGAGGAAGGACATTGACCTGCTGTAACAAGTCCAGAGGAGGGCTTCCAAGATGATGAGAGGGATGGAGCACCTCTCCTACAGGGACAGGCTGTACCAGCTGGTGTTACCCAGGCTGTTTTGTAAATCATGTGAGCACTCTACTTATACAGTAATTTACATATGAAAATTAATTTATTTGAGTCTCTCAATTATTTTTAAATGCTGGACCAGCTCCACAGGTGCAATAGCTTCTCTCTTTTTCTTTCTCCATTTTTGTTTTTATTTAATTTTATTAATTTATTTTTTCTCCTTCTGGACACAATCACAAAGCCCTTTCATGTCAGACGTGCATGAATAGTTATAGTATTGCTTTATCTTGACTTTCCAGACAGACAAGGACTTTTCTTCTGCTTAGCAAGAAAGTTTAGGTTTCAAGTACAGCTTGCAGGTATCCTCAGCAGTGGCACTGGTGAGTTCTGCCTCTGTGCCTGTCTACTTGCACCTGCTATAGAGGGAAGCACCTTCTCACTCAATCCTGTTACAAAATCCTTTCACCTAACAAATTAAGACTTCAGCTGCATTCCACTCATCTGAGCTGTCATGCATTTATTCAACCCACAGACTTGGATCTAACTTCAACTACTCACTTACCATGCAACAAAAGCTTCCCTGGGGGCAGGCTCAGAGTAGTGCCTCTGCACAGGCAGTTAGGAGCCCTCTGGATAGGCTACCTGCTCCAATGCTTGGCAAACATTTCAGAGAAGAATTTTTCATAATATCTAATCTAAACCTCCCCTGGTACAACTTGAGACCATTTCCTCTCATCATATCGCTTCATACTTGGTGGAAGAAACCAACCCCCACCTTGCTACAGCCTCCTGTAATGTAGTTGTAGAGAGTGATAAGCTCTCCCCTGAGCCTCCCCTTCTCCAGGCTAATCAACCCCAGCTCCCCCAGCAGCTCCTCATAAGACTTGTACTCCAGTCCCCTCACCAGATTTGTTGCCTATCTCTGGAGATGCCCCACCACCTCAATGTCTTTCTTGTCATGAGGGGCCCAAAACTGAACACAGGATTCAGGGTGAGGCCTCATCAGTGCTGCAGAAAAAAACAGTTTCTCAGAGAAACCCCAAGGTTTCTCAAAGCACTCACATGGGGCTCTCTGGGACTCCCATGATCTCCCACGGCATGTATGTGTCACTGCCTTTCTATGCCTTTCTTGAGAAACACACACCAAGAATGCAATACAGAATATGCCTTCCTCCAGATGTTAACTTCCTACTCTTCTGGCATTTTAGGCTATGCTTTTTTCCATTCCATATTAAAATCTAACTAAATATTTCACTTTTAATAGCTTCAATCCCAAGAGAATAAGAAGTGTACGGGTCCTAGAAATTAAAAGCACCTGCATTCTTCTACTGGTAATATTCATATCGGACCGTTTTTCTTAAACTTAAAAAATACAAACTCACCTTTCAGAACATGTTGAAAATGTTGTCATAAAAACAGCTTTCATAAATGCTTTTGTACACTGTATTCATTTGTTTGATCTGTTAATACAATGACTAACAGTATGGTTTTGTATCACTAACCAATTTCAATCTAGCTTGAATACAGAGCCATTAAAATTCTCTCTGTACAGACACTAAAGATAGACTGGAATCTTCAAAGGATGTTTCATCTCATCCTAGAATAGCAGTATAGGACAGCTGGACTGCCCTCACTGTGACTGTCTTTCACTATTGATCATAAAGAGAGTCTGGATGATGCAAATCTGTACTACTTGGTCCAGGATGACAGGTAAGGCTCTGCAAGTGCTCCTGGGCGTCCGGGCCTTGAAGACCTGGTGTAAATCAGAGCTCCGGGAAATAACACAAAACCATCATTATGTGATGACTTTTAGAAAGGTGGAGTGTGGATCAACTGTTCTCTGAAACAACAAATATAAGGTAGTAGTCGCTAGAGGGAGCCTCTTAATCATCATATCTTACATCAAACCACACTAACTTGGGCCTTCGGCTCTTAGATATTGAAGCACTTTAATACAGTCACGGAGTGTTACTGCCTCAGTGTAAAGTACTCAGTGTAAAGAAAACAAGAGTAAAAAGACAGGACTATGCAAGGCTTCTGCAAAATTCGACATTCATTCCGCATTGTGAACAAAACAAACTTTCTAAAGATTTCCCCACAGAGAATCAGCCAAGTCAGTTCAGTGGATGGGAACAGAATTAGTTTTGCCAAGGTATTTTAAAGATGCCGTCTTTAAGTTGCACTAGTGAGAAAGCATCCACCTTTCCCTCCTTCAAACACCAAAATGGGCACAACTTGTCACTTTGAGAGGAAAGTCCTTGGACCACCAGCGCTACCCTCTCTTCTTTACCTTCATTACACTAGAGGTGTGCCCAGGTGGTAATTCCCAGATTTCCAGCCCGACTTCAACAAGTGCTAGTTAGAGCAATCTGGTCCAGCTCTCTCTGTGTTGGAAGATGGCTGTCTACAAAATAACAGCGCAGTGTAACTGCAGACATGCTTTCAATTTTCTACTGTACTCTAAATTTAGTAAATAACATAGCAGTTATAGTTTGTGGTTCTCTGTTACAAGTTCTATAGAATTTGCAAGAAGTCCTGGAAAAAACACAACAAGAATATGGAAGCTGTGGAGATAGTCTCATTTGCAAGAGGGCCTCTCTCATTTAGCAGAGTCCTGATGGAATTGACTGCAGTCTGAACAGAAAAAATCATAAGCACCTCAGAAGGTGTTTCTTTTTAGAAAATATACAGCAGTATAGGGCATCAGAAAACAAGAAATCCTATAGACTTTAATGAATCCCTGAAGTGCTAGAGGCACAATGAGGGGAATGGGAATTAGAGAGGTACAGACTGGGATGCTGTAACACAGGTGGGGATAAGAAAGCAAGAACTGAGAGAAGAAAAATTGGACACATCACTTCTTCTGTGTGTGTTGTCTGTAACCACTTCAGCATGCAAGTGTTAGGGTGGGAGGGAGCAGGGAGGGGATCACCTATGGTGCTGTAATTTGCCTCAGAGGTGATCCACTAGCAAACCAACCTGAGCATTGCAACTGGTAATGAACCATCAACTCGTAATAACATCACCCTTCTCTTTTAAGATATGAAAACACAGGAAATTCTTTCAACAAAGCAAGATTGCTGTTTAGTTCTGCCTCATGCTGTCCCAAAACACTCAGTACAGCAGAACTCAAACAAGAAAAATCAAAACAGCAAGCATTAGCCAGCATGTAACCTGAATTTGTCCCTTTGAGTGACGACAAGAAAACAGGCAGCACTCAGAAGTGAAGCTGAATGACTCATTTTCTGGAAAAGCAAATTCAAGTCTCTTACTGGCATTTCCTCCCCACCCTAGAACTATTTCTTACTGCGTGTGCAGAGACAACCTTGTCACTGCTGCAAGCACTGAGGACTGCCAATAAAGTGAAGAAATTAGCTCAGTTTCTATTTCTACAGACAAAGAATTGCTGCTCCGTAAGTACAGCGATTTTCTCTGGTGGAAGTGAGGAAAAGTTATTTATAATGCCTTTTATGGGAGTGTCTCAGACTTGAAGCAGATCATTCCCATCCCTTGAGAAACTGGTGGTTGGGCAGAAAGCATTTTAGCTGCATTTGTGGTGTTCCCCAGCCCGACCTTCCCACACTGTATGAATGTCAGAACTGTGCAAACAGCAGTGGGATGTGCAGCTTCAGGGACTTCAGGATAAGCTAGAACATGCAGCTGCTTGCAAGTTCTGGTATAACACGCTTTTCCTGTAGTGAACTGTAGGACGTGCAACTACGGCAGATTTCAGGACTGTCTCCAGAAACAGTTACTAGACGCTGTGCCATAGCAGCAGTCCTTGTGCTGAAAAAATTTTGAATGGTTTTAAGTCGACTGAAAACAAGCTCATGCACCAGTCTATCAACTGCCTGCTTTGAACATAACTTGACCAGGTACTGTATTCCTCCCTTACTATGTTGGAAAATGCACAGGAAAATTTTAATGAGTGTTTGGAAACTTTTTTTCTTGCTCCTGCAGATAAAAATATCTCAAGGAAGTTTTTTAAATATCCTTTTTCCCTTTACAACAACATTATTCTCATAGAAACATACGTACAAAGTCAGAGCTGCAGACAATTTATCATGAGTCTGACTTTTATCTATCCCGTCTTCAAAACACGAATTTTTCAAAGAAAGTTTCACAGACTGAACAGTACTGAATTGAGTGGTATTAACTGTATGACTTTTCACTGAGTGTTGCCAAACTGATGCTGCAAATGGGTACTGTGTGTATCTGAGTACATCTAAAAATATGAATGTTTTCTCTTATGCCAACCGGCTTGACTTGGGATTTCAGTATCTTGTAAGTATTTTGATGGAAAGGTAAATACTTATTTGAATTTTATTGCTTTGAATCAATACAGGAAACAATTAATTAAATACGAAAGATATGCAAGCTAAACTCCCCCCTTCTCCCGCCCTTCCCCCTCCCCATTCTGAGATTATTAAAATGGATGAAGAAGGGCATAAAATCTAAATTATTTTGGGGGAGGGATTAATGATGGGAAAGGGAGAAAAAAGTTTTGCTTTAAGCCAAATTCAGTTCAGGTAAGAGAGAGGACTGTTTGCTTGCAGCACGGCTTCAGTGGCGCTTTGGCAAAAGTGGTTCCATAGAGGTCTCCAAAAATGCATCCTCTGAACTGTTTGCTGCTGCCCCAGCTGCCAGGAGCCAAGCAGGAAGCTGCACAGCTGTGTGTGCAGGGACCTGGGCTCCCTTTGATTTTTCAGAACGGGGAAAGCTGCTTTCACCATCTGTCTTGCTCCCACCAGAGCTGCTAAAGTTTCTCTGCCTGGACTCCTGCCACCTTTCACTAAGAAATGGATTGACAGGGATAATACCAGCCAGTGCAGTAACTGTTTTTGATATTACCTGCTGTTTTACAGGCAGCTTCTAAGGAAGCTCAGCCTTGAGCTCCAGGCTGTGCTTTAAATCAATGTTTCTCTAGTGTGAAGTGCAAGCAGTTAGTGACGACCAATTGCACAATTAAATTTGATTATTTCCAACTCCCTTTTTATTTCAACTGCTTTGGAGGCACATAGTATTTAAATGTAAAAGATGGCTGAGGTATTCTCCAGCACTTTTCCTATATCTACCTAGGATGCAGCAAAGGCACAAACTCAAATGCAGGAAACTGAGTGTCTGTACATAGCAATGCTGTATCAGCACTGGTAAGTAAGTGTTTGGATGTCGATTTTCTAAACATAGAAGTTTAAATTTTCCCTTCAAAGCTTGTAGTGTTGATGGATAAAATGTAAGGACTATGGATATTAACTAAGCTGCTTAATACCTCATTTCTGGAAAACAAAATATGAAACCAACATAATTTTTAAAATTGAGATGCTTGGGATAGATCAGCTAGACATGGGATAAATTTGAAAGGAGTCTATTTTAAAGCTTCTGAACCAAGTTCACTTGGCCTTTATTTCAAAGCCTTTAAATAGGTTGTCTTGTCCTGGCACGGAAAGGAAAAGCCCCAGAGAAACCTGTGCATTCTTAGAGTAAAAAAACAAGAGGACAAAAATTCTTCTAAGAAAATATAATTGGAAAAAGATGACTAGAATTTCGACAACTACAAATACCTCTTATAAACCTGAAAGTAAACTTGGCACATTATGTAAAGGAGCAGCAGGTTGCTACTTTCTCTATGATCACAGAAAAATAAATTACATTGACCGGATTTTAAAGAGCTCTTCTTTTCCTTTCTGAACACTAAGTATTCTTCATACAGCTGAGTCATGTAAGAAAAGAGAATTATTTTGCTGTTTTAAGATAAACTTCTCTACACAAAAAGAAAAATTCCTCTAAGAAGTGAAGAAGTGATAGCAAGAAAAATAACATTAATGCCTTTACTCTTCTTCATTTAGGGTCTGATCTGAGGTGCACTGCAGTAAATAAAACAGAATGTTAGCAGTCTTTGGTAAAGTTTTTAATATATTTTTATTACAGTGACTACTAGGAAGATGTAAATATGACAAGGTACTCTTGGTTTTGCAGGATCTGAACACTCCAAATGCAGAAATGATTTGGCAACTAGCTTCTTACTGGTAAGAAAAAAATCATGAGTTATTGTTATATCATACTTAGATCTCAGTGAACCTTAATAATGATATAGTACTCTGTTATAAAAGAGTAGCATTGTTTATCCATAAAGTACACTAAAAATGTGGGGTTTGTTTGTTTTTCTTGTTATTAATTTTTGCAAAACCCAAAGGTCCCAGTCTGGTCAAAAATGATGTCAGAGGAAGTTGATCCCATTTGCAGTTTCCCAGACCAACTTCTATTAAACATTCCAAGCCACTGAAGCACGTTCACTTGTATGTCACGTGCTACATGTAAATTCCCATGTGAGACTGCTCACAGGAAACTGGGAAACAATCAGAAAAGGAGATTTTAAAGTTATGGACCTGACATTTTCCTTTTCATTACATCTGTTTGGGTCAATGATAAACATGTAACACACCCTCTGTGTCTGGACAGAGTGGTCTGATCTGCAGCCAAGCTTACACTGGAGGGTCTTTGGCCACGTGTGGGGGGCATGATGAATGGCCAGGTCATTGGCTTCTTTCCTTCTTCTGTGTTTCAGGTCACCCCTGGTTACACCCCTGATTTTTGGTCTGCTTCTGCAGCCACCAGTCACACAGCTTTCCATCATCACACGGCCAAACATTGTTCTATTGATGGCTGATGACCTTGGCATAGGGGATGTAGGTTGCTATGGGAATGATACTATCAGGTAAGGAAACTGAGTGTAAGGGTGAACAGAGCTGGTGTGATATTTAATGTAAATCTGAAATCTTCTGCCTAGGATTACCTCATAACCTAGAGTGCATTCCTGGGGCAGCTCTGCTACATGGAGCTGCTTTACTGTGGGAATATGCCAATTGTTCTTGTGTATCCCTTAATTGCCTGACATTGAGAAAGAGCTATACCCAAAGATAGAAATGTTGTCCCCTCTTTCAACATATTATTACCTCATTTTAACTTTATGTTGCCATTATGTTTCCCATTCTTACATCAAAGTAAAGTTAAATCACTGCAATGAGCTATGCTACTAGGAAATACTTCTATTTTCAATCTCAAGGATATGGAATTTGCCTTCTTCTTCAAAATTGTGCCACAGTATTGCCTTCTGGCTTTCTACCAGCTTGTCACTTCTTTGAACAAAATCAAATTTGCTGTGATCGCTCCCCTCACCCAGCAAATTTCTCAGAATCTTACTTTAATCAGCTTCAGTTGGCAAGTTTCAGACAGGCAGCTGGCAAATGTAGGTAGCTGATGGGGCTCTGCAATGCTGGGCCTCCAAACCATCATCCTCATGGCATGGATTTTCTTTTCAAGAGCAGTGGGGTACATTTGGGACGTACTAGCGAAGTAACTAAGTACCTGGAGTCTATTAGCAATTGTCTCTCCACAGTGCTGAGAATCCAGGAGTTCAAAGCAGCATTTTGGGAAGTGGTCCTTTCAGAAGCCATGTTTATCTAGCTGAGATGGCAGCTGTGCTGAATGGTGGAACTGTACCAACTGCTCTTCCAAGTTACACTGCATGGTACCTCTGGTGAAAGGCTGTAGGCTGTACAGAATAAGAAACCTTGTTGCAGACGTTGTTTCCTGGCAGTGTGTCTTTAAGGGAGGAATCCCTAACAGTACCAGAACAAAGCAACAAAACATCCAGGATCTTTTGAAACCCTACTGAGGATTTTGTCTACATGTGAACACCACTGAAGTGCTAATTGCAAAAGCAAAATTGTAAAACTGAAGTCGAATCTAATTTAAAGCAAAATAGGCATACCTTACATTGGAAAAGGAGATACTGTATTCTGAAATGTAAGATATTCTCTTGTCTGTAACTAGTGTGCTAGGCAAGCCTGGTTTTGCTTGTTGCCAGTTGTCTACAAAATACCCTTCTCTCATCTACACTTAATTCATGTTGCCACAAGAGATTGCCACTACAGTGTGAAAACATGCAGGATTTCTTTCTATTTTTCTCCTTTTCCCTTCATTTAAAACATCAGGAGAAGCATTTTGTTTGCTTTCTTACCTGTACTGTAAGTCATGTAGCATCTAGTGTAGTCAAGCATTGTTACCCTGTGGCAACTAAATTACCATTACACTGTACGCTGACATGCTCCTCTTCAATAAGCTGGTGTAGGAAATGCTGCTTTTTAAAAATCTGGTGCAGGAAATGCAGCTCTGGAGGGATGAAAGGTCTATGCATGTTTCATGCAAGTTACAGAGCTTCCTGAGGCAGAGAGAAAAAACACGGGTCCAGCAGAGAGACAGCTCTCCTCGTCCCTGTGGGATTGATTATCTGTTAATTCAGCCTCAACCCTGGGTAAGAAAAATAAAATTTAAAAATATTTTGGAGAATGAAAAGGCTCCTGGGAGACTTTATAGCAGCCATCCAGTACCTAAAGTGGGCCCATAAGAAGCCTTGAGAGCAACTTTTTACAAGGAAATGCAGTGATAGGACAAGGGGGAATGGCTTTAAATTTTAAGAGGGTAAATTTAGATTAGACATTAGAAAGAAATTCTTTACTATGAGAGAGGTGAGGCACTGAAACATGTTGCCCAGAGAAGCTGTTGATCCCTGGAAGTGTTCAACACCAGATTGGATGGGGGTCTGAGCACCATGATCTAGTGGAAGGTGTCCCTACCCATGGCAGAAGGCTTGGAACTTGATTATTTTTAAGGTCCCTTCCAACCCAAACCTTTCTATAGTTCTATGATTTCTGCAAGACTCTTCATAGGACATGGGAAACAAGAAGGAATGGTTGGCTTGAAATTAATCCAGATACTGATGTTAATGTAAAAAGAAAAAAAGAACTATTTCCCCATCACTTGAGAAAGTTAAAATAAATGTTAAAAAATTATGTCCTGACCATCTTCAAATAGAAGAAACTTCCCAAAATACAGACAAGTATATAATTCTTTATTCCCTTGAAAAACCCTCTGAATGATATCTGATGGTGCTGGTTACATTTTTAGGACCCCGAACATTGATCGCCTGGCAAAGGAAGGAGTGAAACTGACCCAACACATTGCTGCAGCTCCACTTTGCACCCCCAGCAGAGCAGCTTTCCTCACTGGCAGATATCCCCTCCGATCAGGTTTGCCTCGCAAAGCCAAGCAGCCTTTAAACATTGCTTTATTACTGTAGAGAACAATGTCATACAATGGGCACCAAAAAAAAATGAGGGTGTGCAAACAGAAGGGGTGCCACAGACACATCATCCCTCGCTGAGACCCACAAGACACCAGCCAGGCCTAGAACCTTGGAGGTGGCATCTATGTTTATGGAGTACATCCAACTGACTGGGGGGAAAGCAGAAAAGAGAAAAAACAGCTCTGCAGAGCATCTTGATCCCCCCAACTCACAATTTTGGTTGCCTTTTGGTGCTCTATTGTATAAATTGCAGCCAGAATGAAGTTAAAGCAAATTGTTACATTCAAAGAAGTCATTACACAAAACATGAATAACAATAAGGACACATTTCAAAACAACCAGTTATATTAATTTCTGCCATGCGTGTCTCCTCATCATATGTCAGAAACAGCTCAGCCCTGCAGGGAGCAGAGTAGATCTGTGCAGATGTGTATCCACTCCCTCCAGTCGAGGTGCAGAACGAGTCATGTATGGGAAAGCTTCTTTATGAATCTGTCAGAATTAATCCATCCTATGAAATAACAGTTTGACAGCTATATTATTTTTCCCAGTTGTGTTTTTGAAGAAAAAATACTATCCTGTCAAACCACATCCCTGAGATGAAGAGGTATGAAAAACAAACAGCTCTACATGTTTCTAACAGCATCTCTCAAATGCTTGTTCTATTGCAAATTATCTTCAGAGCCTTCATTCCTGAGGCATTTCGAAGCCGATATGTCATCCTACATTTATCACGACAGCTCCCACTGAGACTGGTAGCTTGAAAATGCATGTGGTCTTGTGCAAACCCTCTCCCTCTATAAAAGGACCAGAGATGTTCAACACTGCCAGAAGTGACTGAACTTCACACAACACTGTATGATGGGGTTATGCCAGTATAAAATGCTAAATAATGGGGTGTAAACCTGAAGGTGAAGAGAATACTGCAGTGCTAGGTAACTACTCTGTGGGTCTCAGAAACGGGATACCAGCCATGACACTGTGCAGGGAAATCTTGAGTTCCCAGGTAGCCTTATGTGAGCTGGAGTTTGAGGCTAATAGAGGGCTTAAGTCTCCTTATGCTCTTCCCTGCCCTCACAGGCACACTAAGTAAGTGCATTACATACAGCCTGGATGCCACTGTAACATATAAAAGCTCCTATACAACTGTGTCATCCCTAACAAAAAGAAATGAAATGAAATTAAGTAAGATGTCTCAGTATGACGTACAAAGAAGAATGGGTACCATAGAGAGGCTTAACTCTTGTTTAATTTTGTCCAGAGTCCTAGATTCATTTTCCCAAACAAACAGCATTAAGATGAACATTTAACACTCTGATTTCAATGAAATCAGGAAACAACGAAGTATGTCGGCTAAAAGTACTCTGCCTCTTACACTTACTCAGATTGCTTTATTTTTAGGGATGGATGCTACAAACAATTACCGTGTTATTTTTTGGAATGCTGGCTCAGGAGGCCTTCCTCCAAATGAAACCACTTTTGCCAAAATACTGCAGAAGCAAGGCTACAGCACAGGACTGATAGGTATGGAGACACTCCTAAAAATGTTCTAGAATGTGTTTCACCTGCACATCTCACTCGAACCAGTTGTTTTAGTTAGTAACTGCTAATACTTCAGTTGTAATATTTTTATTTCCCAATTTAAGAATATTACGTAAGAAAAAATCCTGACCAGATAGTATCTTTCTTAAAAGAACAAGCATCTGACAAAGCAGAAAAACTTTACTGGTTGTCAAAATACATAACGAAAAATATGTTAATAATTTCTGAATATTATTATACCAGGTACAAGATGCTTATTTGATGCTATTTCATTTAAAAAAAGGCAAAAATATGAGTGCCATTTAAATATGCATGATGATGTTTTACCCAGTTCGGAGTAGATTCATGGCAAAAGGGAACAGCTGCTACTTAAACCAGTAGAGACAATTTATAGTATCACAGGATTTGGCCTTTTAAAACCAGAAACAAAGCAATTATGAGACTAAGTTCACCACGATTTCAGTACAGCCTGTAAAACATTGCCTTCTTCAGCATTGACATGAATTTTGTTCATATATTATAGTTCTATCTTTTTAATAGTTGTAACCTTTAGTCATGATATAGTTTCAAATAATTATTTATCTTAGATATGTCACATAATTCCACAGGCTGATAAAGCACAAACATTCCTGAGCTGAATTTTCAGCTAATTGTCCTACTTCATCTGAGCATCTAAAATGTCAAAACCCAAAATCTACATCTGACACTTAAAGATATTGGCTGTACAAACCAACTGAATGTATCAATAAAAGTTCCTGTAAAAATAGATTTCTATTCATTCAACAGAATAAATCTAAACCGCACAGGACAAAACTAAAAGAAGCCTTCCATGCTATTTAAATTCTGCATTACTAAAGCTCCATCTCCTGTTAGTTTTGCAGCAATATTATTTTAGTTGTTTTAATCAGCTCATAAAACAGCCCATGCATGCTTCAGCTTGGTTTCAGCATGTAATCACTAAAAAGACAATCAGATTTCTCTCCACTCTCCCAAGGGAATTGCTCTGCAGGGAGACTCTGCTGCATACTTCCCATAAGCAAAATGAACTAGCATTTTCCCTGTGGGCATCTCAGCTAAAATCACACTATGGACACCAAAAGCATCACTTAGTTTAACTGGATTGACAGATCCTGATTAATTGCACCGTAGGGGATGGTGGGAAGCATCAGCTGTAAGTGACACACAAAAACCCACAAGAATTTTACATTCAAGTCATGAAGCAAAAAAATCTTAACATCTGTGCATGTCACCACAGCTGAATGAGCACTAAGTAGTCACACCTGAATGGTTTGTGATTGTTTTGCCCTGAGCACAACTAGTTTAATTGCAAATTAAATCCCATTAATAATCTGCAGCTTGAGGTGATAATGAGACTTTTTGTTGGGAAATGCTTTGAAGATATTTTGTAGTCAAAAAGCCAGTGTTGCATAACGTATGCCCTCAGAGATTAATTTATCTTAATTATACACTTAGTTTATCTTCTGGAGATTTGAGTCTTTTCTAGCATGTCAGAAGTCTTTATCGACCTTGGCTGGAGATTTAGGTGTTGGAGTGCATTTGGATTTCAAGGATACTTTAGCTGCACCAATGCATCTATGTATTGATTACAAATCTGTTTCGTTCTATAGCTGGCTCTAAATATGTCAAGAAGTAAACTGAGTAGAGATTTTAGCTGAAAGGAATACATCCACTTAGAATGGAATTCCATTCTTTCTTTATATTTATATCTAAAGAGCAGCTTTTTTTTTTCCTTCTGAAGCGGTTTTTTCTGCTCCTATTGTGATGCACAGCAATTCTAGTGAAACCTACTTAGAGTTGACTGCTAGTATATGTTTTGGCACTATCCTAAACAAATGGTTTACTATAACATCCTCTTCTAAGTGCACAATTCCTGACTCCACAATACGAACTAGTTGCAAATTAGTCTTCAAATACAATTCTAAATGTTCATTTTGGTCTATAGATCTAGTACCCAAAATCTGCATTACATCAGAGATCATAAAATGCACTTAAACTACATCTCTGTGATGAGAGGTAGATTTTGTTCATTTGATTCAGATATTCACAAACTTCAGTGTTTGAGCCAAATGAGCCTGCTGGCAATGTCCCCATATAAGTGCCTAACCAGTCTGTTTGAATAGGCTGGAGGGGAAGAAAAAGCATGGTTTTGACGTGCCATTCATCATAATAGTTTGTATGTTCATAATAAAGAAAAAATTGCATTGCAAAAGGTCAAGAGATGTTCCTTCTGATTTATGAAGACTTCAACATTTAAAAGAAGGAGGCTTTAACTTTTTAAAATTTGACTAAATACAAATAGCAAAAATATTTATAAAACTAAGTCTTTTATTCTCATTCAGTATATGGAGATACAATGATCAGCAAAGTTACTTACATATGTAGAGTTTCATGAGAAATCCTGATCTCCTGAACTCAAGTTTTTCAGGATCTGGTGGTTTATCTGGTAAACAGACAGGTGAGCTGCCGGTTATTTGACTACTCTCCATAGCCTCCCTTATCAGTCTGGCACCAACAATGAGTGTTGCCACAGTCCTGACATCAAGCTCTTCAGAACTTTTCAGAAACAAGTCCGCATAGCACCTTGAAGGTAAAGAGACAACAGAACAGTGTTATTTTGTCCTGTGCTTAAAAAAGGACAGCTTCCCCCTACTTTACCTGATAGGTCTCCAGAAAAGCCATATATTTTTGCTCAGTTCTGAATTTTTCTGGATTTCTAGTTCCCTTTATAATCCATTTTTTTTATGTTTGATAAAAACTTAAGGGCATGAATATGTGTACAGAGCACCAATAACTTTGTTGGTAGAGGTTTGGTTTCATCAAACCCATTATATCACTACATACTCAGTATATTTCTGTGTAGGATGAAGAAGTCATCACCAGCAGAATGAAACCAACCATTTTGGAGAAATATTTTGTATGAGGAAGATTTTTTTTATATATTTTCTCTTTACATTTTAAAAATCTACATTTTCAGGGAAGTGGCATCAAGGTGTTAACTGTGAATCCCGCAATGACCATTGCCATCACCCTTTAAATCACGGATTTGACTATTTTTATGGGATGCCTTTTACGCTAATAAGTGACTGCCAACCAACGGAAACACCGGAGATGGACAGAGCTTTTAGAAGGAAACTCTGGCTTTCTACTCAAATGATTGGCCTCATTGCACTCACTGCTGCCCTGGGAAGACTGACTGGCTTGATTCCAGTTCACTGGAAAACACTGATCTGCCTTGTTGGGTTTAGTCTCCTGTTCTTTGTATCCTGGTTCTCAAGTTATGGGTTTGTTCGCTACTGGAACTGCATTATGATGAGAAACCATGAAGTTACTGAGCAGCCAATGGTGACAGACAGAACTACATCCCTTATCTTGAGAGAGTCCATTTCATTTATTGAAAGGTAAAGTGGTTTTTCTTTGATCACAGATTTTCTTGAACATCTTGCAACTTTTAAACAGCACTTTGCCATGTGAGTGTTTTATAATTTTTATAATATCATATAGGATTATAAGTATTATTAAGCTTATTAATTTTAAATAATATCAATATTTATGTGGTATCATTAAAGCAAAAAATTAGCTGCTGCTTAAGGATGTCCCGTATTCCTTGCTTCACTAAAGCTGATAACATTTCCAAATTTCCATGTGTTGGACTGAATATTTCTGGACTGTATTGGGGAAATATGTATATCTATCAATGAAACCAACATTGTAGCTTTAAAGAATAGCAGCTAATGTCAGAAATGCATGTGTGGGCCAGAGAAGGAAAAGCAGAGCTGTGGTGTAGCCTTATCATACAGTCTGGTACGTGGGCAGCAGCTGGCAGGAGATGAACCTGCTGCCTTCACTTCAGTAGCACAGTTGTGGTTTGCAATAGCAGAAAGTGGAGCTTCAATCCAGAAGTTTTCTATCTATGATTCAGAGGAAAAAACGGGGTCATTTTATACAGGCCAAACATTATTTGATCAGACAAATCCTAATCACTGGGTTATACTATCTTACAAACTATGATGTCTCTGAAGAGATTGTTGAAATATCTGTACATAAATAATACCATTTTTCATTACACCTGACCTCTGTATGCATTGAGAACCTTCCTCCCTAATAACAAAATGTTGATTTCTGTTCCTTAGAAATAAGCACAAGCCATTCCTCCTCTTTCTTTCCTTTTTACATTCCCACACCCCTCTCCTCACCACAGAGAAGTTCCTTCAGAGGAGCAGACATGGTTTATATGGAGACAATGTAGAGGAGATGGACTGGATCGTGGGTAAGTCACCATAGCAAATAAAAATGTCTCCAACTATCTAATACCTAGGTCTAAATATGTAATAAAACACAATTGTTATGAAAAGGACAAGGAAGATAATTAAAAACAAGTAGGAAAACGTCCTAAGCTTTTTATGAACATCTGTTAATTTGTATGAGCACTGTTGGCTTATAGCATTGGCTTTTTACTTTCTCCGGTCTTGGACAAAATGAGTCTTTCTGGTCATTCATTTTTTTTTTGGTCAAGTGTTTACCAGTTTTAACCATGTCCCCTTAGCTCCTGTCAAGGAGCCCTCCTGATCTTCTTATTAAATATTGAGAATTATTTCATTTTCTTTGATTTATAGAGATCGGGTAATTTCAGCCTCTTATGGTCATTTCTAAGTAGGTGATCAGAATGTGATAAAACTGATAAGCAAATTAATTCTGGATATAAACCAGCAGGCTATTTATTTCTGACTGCTGCATTAATCAGCATAATAAATATTTTTCAGCCCCATTCATAAATCCAGAAGTGTTCATAAATTTTAATTGGTATGCCCCCCCCAATTAGATTCATGTTATTCTTCAGCCTGTTTTTTTGGAGGGAGGAGTTATTTATCATTCGGTCATGATGGAGGAAAAGGACCCATATTGGCAAAAGGGATAAGAGTTAGGTACATATACAGAAATTGGTTTCAAACCTACCTGTCAAACACTTACACATCATGAATATAATCAAGAAATTAAGAACATCTGAAACAGTTCAAGAATTACTTTTAAATGAAAAGGAAATTTATCATTAATGCATATTATATCCATCCAGTAATGTAATCCACATCCTAACTGCGGTCTAGACAACATAAAGTAAGGGTACATGACATTTTTTACACGTTTCTCATGATAGCCACCACTGATGCAGAATCTAACTTTTTGGGGCCTTGAATCACATTTTCTTTCCATATTTTTACAGTACGTGGCACTTTTGCCCTCTACAATACAGCCTGTGACTGTGGTTGTTGCACTCTGTTAAAATACAAATAATAAGGGGATTACAGCACATCACAAATTTTCTATGCTTTTAATAAGCAATAATATTAATATTAGTGAAATAATAACTAAAAATCTTAATCTTAAAAAAACTCTTCTTTTAAAGAATGGGCAGCCCTACATGGATAAGAAATGACATTGATGAATGTTGACAAGTCAGAGGCTAAAATTTATGTAGTGTAAGCTATATTTTTTTCTTTTTAATACATACGTATTCTTGTGTTTACAGGCCAGGTTCTAGATGCTATTGATAAGGAAGGTTTGAAAGATACTACACTAGTTTACTTTACCTCTGATCATGGTGGATGGCTGGAAAGACAAGAAGACAAAAGGCAGCTGGGTGGTTGGAATGGAATATACAAAGGTAAGAGCTGTCAGGGACAGTGACAACCCAGCATCAACTAGTAAAGTATTTTGGACACCCCTATGGTGTAGATAAGACTGTATGCTTAAGGAGTGACAGTATTTTATCATTGAGAAGCAAATTTGTCTCATTTTAATTAGGCATTTAAAAATGAAGTAACTGCTAACCTGGGCAGACGTTCTTTATAAGCATGAGTTCTCAAACTGTAATTTCCTCATGAGGCAACTAACCACAAGTTAATTTTTATTAAGATTGTATAACTTCTCACTTAATACTACTTTCATCTTACATCTGAATCCTTGCTTTCACAACAACGGGTATGTTATAGTATTGTAGAAGAAAGATGAAGAAATCATTTTATGCCTGAAAATTTTATCCACACTGAGTGTTGATGGTGCAATGTGTTTCTAAAACAATAGAAGGTAGTAAAAAAAAAAATAAAAAAAGAAGGCCATTCAGGGGTGGGGTGATCTAGTGAACACACTTTCATTGATGCTGAGGAGAAGGATCTTGGCAGTAAAAACAAAAGAGTAAAGAAGGCTCATGAAATTAACATTAGCTTATAGTACAGTAACATTTGTCTAAAATTTCTCTTTATTTTAAATGAAATTTATTTTAAATCCTTTTTTTCTTTCTAAATGAAAGGTGGAAAAGCTATGGGAGGCTGGGAAGGAGGAATTCGTGTTCCAGGGATATTTAGATGGCCAGGAGTGTTACCTCCAGGAACAGTTATTGATGAACCTACAAGCCTTATGGATATTTATCCTACAGTAATTCATCTGGCTGGAGGGGTAGTGCCTCAGGACAGGTACAAACACAAGTATCTTTATTACTCCTTCTTTCCCAAAATAACGGAAAATAAAGTTTGGAAACACATTCTAAGAGTCTGATGTTTTCTTTTTCAGTCCTGCTCCTTTTCTAGGCACATCTATGTTAGCACAGCTTCGTCATCTCTTCTCTACATTTGAAATTGAGCCTCTACCCAATATCTTCTACAAGCCTCTTTCTCATTCAAAGTTGCCAGTTCCAGCAAGAGGTTTGCAGAAGGAATGCAGTCCTGTATAGAGATCAGTCTGATGATCTCTGTTTTTTCTGTTAGGATAATTGATGGCCGGGATCTGATGCCTCTACTGCGAGGAACGGTTGCGCACTCAGAGCACGAGTTCCTGTTCCACTACTGTGGCATTCATTTACATGCTGTGAGGTGGCACCAGAAAGACAGTGAGTATACAGCCTCTCTCCAAAAAATTAGGCCCAGTCTACAGAAGGGCACACTGGCCTAACTCATTTTTTTCTGGGATTGCAGCTTTCCATGTAATTCCAGGTGTAAGGTGTTAAAGAACTTACTAGCATTGCCTGTATTGTACAGGACAAAGAGGGTTTTTGTGGCTTCAAGGCACATGGTGTGCCAGGCAGGCTACTGGAGCTCAGGATAGGTCTCACCCACATCTCCACCTGAAAGAAATGCCTGAGGAGTCAGTACCCTCCTTGTCTCATAGAGAAGTCTTTGTCTCAGCCCGTTGTCTGTAGTCCTGCTACCTTAAAAGGGAAGCAAGCCATGGAATCCCAAAATCTTTTTTTCATGTTTTCATAAAAAACAAAGTGTCTGATAGCTCATACTTGCTGAAAACTTTGGAGAAATTTCAAAATGTCAGAAATCATTTTACATTATTAGTTTAATTCTGTGACACCTAATTTTAAATGAAATTAAAATACTATATCAACTAATAAGTGTAGAGCTGAAGTGCAAACAGAAATGAACTCTAGAAAAATATTCACCCTGTGATAACTGCCAGTGCCACTGCAAACCTTCTGCGATTCTTTCTTTCCTGCCAGGTGGAGCCATTTGGAAGGCTCACTATGTGACCCCTATCTTCAGTCCTCCCGGAGCTGGGGCTTGTTATGATAGAGGATTTTGCCCATGTTTTGGGGAAGGTGTGACCCACCATGACCCTCCATTGCTGTTTGATCTCTCACGAGACCCTTCTGAAGCCAAACCTCTCTCGGCTGACACTGAGCCCCTCTTTGACACTGTCATAAGGAAGATTGGAAGAGCCATCGAAGAGCATCGCAGGACACTGACTCCAGTCCCAGAGCAGCTCTCTGTGTACAACGTGGTGTGGAAGCCGTGGCTGCAGCCGTGCTGTGGGACATTCCCATTCTGCTGGTGTGATAAGGAAAGTGATAGTAAACTTGCTGACCTATAAAGGATAGAAACAGATACTTCCTCAGAATGTATTTAGATTAAGAGTGTTTCCTTTGGGGGTGTTGATCAGTGGGTCATTTGTTTCTCTAAATGCAGCCTTTACATAAGAATTGTTCCAGTGAGTGGTACAGTATTTAGTAAAGGTGGCTATAGGATGGACTCTCTCAGGGAGGGATTAAGACAGCATGCTCTGAAGACTATGTTTTAACTTGCATCTGCTGACAACTGAATGAATAGTTCAAATGCACTGAAGCAGGTCAAGATTAGATCTGTACAAGTAATGATATAACATGTTTTGATGATTACGAATGTGCACTCAGAAGCTTTGTTTTGTTTTTTTTGTGCTGAATTTCTAAGTGATTTCTGGAGTGAGGTCTTCCTTAATTTTGTTATCCTTACTGGTGATGCATAAGGTGCCCCTATAATAAATTTTTGCAGACTATTGCTTCCAAAATAATTAAAAAATAATTTTGCCCAGAAACATGACAAGCTGGGTAGCAGCTGTCTGCACTCTCTGAGAAGGATGGGACTCTTCTGATTGGAGTCAGCCTCTTTTGATGGAGAACACAAAAGGGAAAGGATTTTTCCTTTCCAAAGCTCCCATCCCACCCAGCTCCCTAAGCAGCACTGGCAAGGGCATTTTGGCATTGATGGCCACAGAAGTGCCACACTGGTAATGAGCTATTTGGGCACATGACTGCACAGGTTACCCTGCTGCCCTTATCTCAGTCATAACTCATTGCTGCTGACAAGTAGCAGGTTCAGAAAAGACTCTTTGAAAGATGTCAAACTCTAACTATGAAAACAAACTATAATTTACTATGGAAAAAAGAAATGCAAAATAAAGGCATTTCTTGCTTCACAAGTCACATTTCCACTCCACCAGAGAGCTAGAGCTACTTAGGTCTATCTCCTGATAGAGGAAAATGTTGCAGTTACTACTCCTATATGCAGATAAACATTTAAGACCCTAATGTTCCCCTTAAGTTTCATGCACCGCACACATCAGTGATGCTGTGAATACCATTGTAATTATCAGGGTCTGGTTAATAAGCTCTGTTTTCTCCTCCTTGCCATGGTATTTTGTATTAATATTTATTTTGGCCTCCAAACAAGAATATGTCTACACCAAGAACCTCTATCCTGTTTTCTGCCTTTCTTTGAATAAAGCCCTTATTCTGTGGATTACAGCACAACACTTTTATACCCCCTTTTAAAATTACCATAAGCACATATAGCCAGTAAAAAGAGGAGTTCAGCGCCCCTATGGGACTGTAAAGACACATGGCAAGCCAGTCTGTGCAACCACATCTGTATTAGTACTGGCACAGGAGAGAACTTAGAAACAGTGGAACTATAATAACATACCAGGGAATTACCAGGCTGCTAGAACTGGCATGCACACACCAACATGACAGTACAACGATTGATTTTTGATTTCCAGGGGGCTGGTTGGCTCACCCTCTGCATTAGCCACAGCTCTCCCACTTCCTTCCAGAGGGTGGTTTTCCACACGGCGCGATGTAGCCAACGGTCTCACTGCCTGGGATTTATGTACTTTCAGTTGCTGCTAAAGCTCTTCTGTTTGCCTTGGCAGTTGGAGCAGCGTACTTCAAGCTTCTGCTTTAGAGCTCTTCCTTATTCAGCACTTGTTACCAGGAGAAGGCAGGGAAGCCTGCCCCTGCAGCAGGCGGGATGAAATGAGTGCCTTTTCCCAGATTTTAAAGGAGACCGACACCTGCCAATTACTCCGATATGACTATACGAGCTGTGTTCTTAATAACCCCTCCTTGGAAGCAAAGATCAGAAAGCCTGAGGTGAAGAGGGAAGTAAGAACAAAGCTCCTGCAGAGAGTAAGCATGGAGTAAGTAAAAGATTGGGGGTTTCTGTGGGTTTTTGGTCATTTGGGGTTTTGTTGTCGGTGTTGCACAAAACAAAAATCCCACTCCCCCAAAAAAACTCCTTGCCTTTGTTTTTCTTTCAGGGAGGACTTTTTCTTCCTTTCTTTATACAAAGCTGACCCATCTTTTGGGTAGGGAGTGACTTGCCATAGCTTGCCACCAAGCGCTTTTGCCTGGGACAGTGGGACTTGAGGTGGGAGTGACTGCCTAGGCCAGCACTTTCCCAGGCAGATTCCAGCCCATTTTCCATGAGGAGGTACTGGGAAGTTGTACAGGATCAGTGAACTCTGCCCCTCAGAGCTCTGCACTCCCTGGGGGGTGGTGTCCTGCCTCTGCTCTTGCTCCCTCCCCTGCCGAGCTGTCACCCTCACTTGCCAGTGGAGCTGGTCCAGTGGGTCATAAACATCAAAAACAATGTGTGAGCAGGCTTAGAGTGTGTGATGGGGGAATCAGCAGTGTACGATAATTAATAAGCTGTGCTTTCCTTTCCCTTTTAGTGTTTCAAGCCAAACTCCAGATTTTGGAGGCGCTTTTTTTTTCTCCTGTGAATTTATAGGGATGAATACAAAGCATGATTTGCCCCCAGTTTGCTTGGCTATGTTCTTCACAATTCCTATTGTAGCCGCGCCTGTAGTTGCTGCTCTTTTGATCTCATTTATCTGCCCTCTTTCTGTCTCTGATTTTCCAGCCATGTGTTTTGCTCTTGTCCTGGTTGTAAGGAAAGGTGTTTCTTTCTAGATGAGTAGTTTAAAGCCAGAAGGCATAATTAGATCATTTAGACCAGGTAAATGCTAATCATAATGTGAAAATGCATGAGCTAATTTCCAGCCTAGAGCAAGACCATCCATCCCCTTCTGCCTTTGCTCTGAAGGCAGGATGCTGCTGTGCAGCAGCAAAGCCAGAACATAGTGACCATAGTAAAATAAAAAATTTGGGTTACTTGCCATGCGAGTATTGCTTACTGACAATGCACAACACTAAGTGGTAAAGTAATGATGTAATCATGGTACCAGATAACAAGTATTGATATTATTCAAATCAGTAAGAGCTACATCCCCCCAGTAAGCGCTCTTGCAGCTGGCACCTTGAGAGTGTGGAACGGAAAGGGAAAAAATGACAGACTACTGATCATCTCCTGATTCTGGCATCTGTCTTTCTTGCAAGGCCATCCCTTAATTTATGTGCCTTAGTGCCTTTTCTAGCTTACCAGCAGCAAGCTCTAAGCAAGTGACTGCACTCACATGAGCTAGGAGTTTTTGATTTCTTGTTTCATTCATTCCCTACTTGTTGCCTTTCCTCTCCTGAACATCTGTATACCTAGAAGCTATGGAAGAGAGAAAAGGTCAACAAGATGGAACAGTATGTGGCATATAGTATGTGGCATGTGCTTCCTCCAGAGCCATAATGCAAGCTGACATTAGCATTTTTAATTACATTTTAATATATTGTTTAATGAAGTGAAGCTGTTGAATAGCAAGTTTTTATAGAAGGTGAAAAGCAAGTGTTTATTTTTAGTCAACAGCTAAGCAGAAAGAGACTTCAATATACCACCTGTAAATATTTATATATATATATATATTTAGAATTGTAATTCAGTTTTGCTATATTTAAATAAGTGCTAAAAAGTTTGGGGTTTTGTTCTGGTTTTGCATCATAATAATAATAAATTGCAAATAATTTCTTTCAGTATCTGAAGTTAGACAAAGAAAACAAGAAGGCAAATTATTTTGCTGTGTCCAATTACAGGCTTTTAGCACAATTGACAAGAGTTTATTCCAAATTTTTCTGTTGGAACTGGACCTCTCTTAACATTTTTAAGAATGAAAAATTCCTTTCAACTCTAGTGGATTCCCAGTGAGTGGTGGTAATGCCAGTCTTCTGGGGATAAGGGTGAAACATGGAATATGCCTGGCTTCAATAAATATATTCATCATGAGCAGAAATTTTTGAAGTGGAGGTATGTCTTCTTTTCTAGCAGTTTCAGGTTTGCAGTTTGCTTTCTGTAAAGCAAAACTGAAAAAAACCCCCAGAGTCTGCACAAGGCAACTGGCTAAAAAAAGTTATATATCAGTATTTGAAGTTGTTACCAATCTATTTTGAGTTAGGTCCACCTACTTCAGCCACTTAATAAACCCAGCAAAAGCTTCTTTTTTTGCTAAAGCTCTTCAAGTGACTGTTGAAGCAGCTTCAGACTTTGTGGCATTCCTGGCAAGTGGAATGAACTGCATTGCAAGTTGATTAAGTCTTCATTAATAGTTGGCAAATTTGGAGAAAGAAGTGGTAGAGCAGTCATGTGTAGTATCAGCTACCGAAGAGACTAAGTTTTGGATAAGGTTTACAGATAATCAAAATTGTTTAACTAGGGGCAATGTGTCCACACAAATTTGTGCTGGCCAGTTTCTGCTGTTTGTGCAGAAAACATCACATCACCTTATTTGCTCTTATTTTACAGATTTGCTCTTATTTTACAGGAGTGTTTAGGCTGAATTATTAGAGTCCTATGACCTTTTATGTAGAGGTATTAGACTGAATAACCGATGCTGTGTACTTCTGGTTGTAAAAGAAATAATGATGTTTTTAGTTAATAATAATGACATTTGAGAACACTTCAGCTGAAATTCAGTAGTAACAGCAATCAATAATTGGCTTGAGAGGTCTATAAGACTAGGAAATCCATGGTTGCCTCTGGTGATTCTTTGTCTGGGAAGACTTCTAGTGAGAATATAACTCCGTATCATTCAGGGCCCCTATTGTCTGTGCAAGAACTAATCAATCTACAGAATTAGTATTTTAAGATTACTTTTGGGTGATATGCAACAAAATTTATATAGTAGGGAGAATTATTAGTATTAAAACAAAAAGCAGTCTTGAAATAAAAAAGGAATGTTTTGATGAGAAGCAGCTTCTTCAAGGCAAGGGCAGTTTTCTTCAGCTTGTTTGAACTCTTTAGGTAAGAATCTTAAAATTAGCTTTAATTGAGTTCCTTTAGGTAGCTCTAAAAAAGCTGTCTCACAAAGTGGCTGCTGAGAAAGATACTACAGTAGGAGTTTATATCAGATTGTTGATCTGATCATGTTTAGTGTAAGCTGTTAAATTTTGACTGACTGCCACTCTGTGGAGTCCCATAACTTATGTTGCTTTAGAATACTTTTCTTTTTTTCACTTAAGGTACACAGTCATGATTATATTGCACTCTGCTTGGTATCCTGACTGAATAATAAATAGCCTTGCTTGCAGAAAGAGTAGCTCCCTTTGTTTCTCTGCACAGATTTCTGCACTAATTAGTCATTTACTGTATTGTTTTTGACTGAGCTTTTGTTTTCTCAGAATAAAATATATTTTTCCACTCTTGAATTATTTTTATATGGTTCTCTGCCATCTTCTCCAGTTCTTAAACTTCACTTTTAAACAGTACACTTTTGTTCAGTACACAGTTTCAACCCATGTCTATGAGGTAAAATCATAGTCATTTAGGTTAGAAAAGACCTCAAAGATTGAGTCTAACTGTTACCCTAACACTGTCCTTAAGCATCACATCTACACATCTTTTAAATACCTCTAGGGATGGTGAGTCCACCACTTCCCTGAGCAGCCTGTTCCAACGCTTCACAACCCTTACTGTGAAGAAATTTTTCCTAATATCCAGTCTAAGCCTCCCATGGCACAACTTGAGGTCCTTTCCTCTTATCCTTTCACTTGTTGATTGATCACTACAACCTCCTTTCGGGTAGCTGTAGAGAGCTATAGGGTCTCCCTTGTAAAACGATAGAAGGATTGATTGAACTTTTTTTTTTTTTTTACCTCTGACATCACACTGCTGACTGTGCTCAATTCGTTGCTTTCTATAAGCTTAATTTATTTTCAGGATTGGACTGCTACCTTACATGGCCATTGCCGCCATTCTATTCAGGTGAGAAGCTTCTGGCTTCTCCTTTAATGTATTCGCTTGTACTTGGAAGAATTAAAATTATTTTGTTTGAATTGAATAACCTTTTTTTCCCTGAAGCAACCCTGGGCTCAAATGCATCACTTTTCCTGATACTTCATTTGCTTCAAGTTTTTGTTGTTCCTTTCTTTACCCTCATTTAGGAAATTAAACTCCATTAAAAATCACGTCATCGTTGTTTCCCCCTCCTTTTTTTTTTAATCTCTCCCTGACTGTGGACTCCACAGCGCTAAAGTTGTCTCTCCCTTTGTAAAAACTCTCACAGAAGTTGTCTAAGGTGCGAGGCTCTTGCACAGATACAGCTTCCCTGTAAAATCTTGAAGGAGCAGATTTCTTGAATAGAAGGGTGCTATCATTTCATAATGCTGTCATTCTCTAAGTGTGCATTGAGTACAGCAGTATCACCTTAGAAAACAATTCTAAGGCAAACATAGGCACCATGTTTTATAGTTTAGTAGGTATTTTTCAACATCTGATTGCCTGTGCCAATAGCTTCTAATTTATCCTCTGAAGATCACTGCGGGAGCTCAGTTATGTTGTGCATATTACATCTTGTAAACAAAAGTTACATAATAGTTGCCTGTATTTTCCTAATGCTTTGCACTTACCTGATTCATTAAGCAGATGTTGTAAAGTCCCTTAGTAATACTAGCTGACAAATGCTTGTGGGGTTTTTTAATATCTTTATGGTTTTAAGCAAGGAGATCTATCTCAAGTCGAAGCCTCTTGCTATGACTCTAATATGATTATTTCCAGAAATAGTATTCTAGGTAATTCTGAAAAGGTTTATATATGTATATGTGTATGTATCTATATGTATGTTGTGTACTCTATTCTCTTTCCCTATTGCTTTGAAGGTTTATTAGTGTTTAGCAACTAAATATACTTTCAGTCTCCCTCAGTGTATTGCTGAAAGATGATCACTTTGAGGCCTAACTATGGTTATTTTATAATGTACAATAATGCTACAGCTTAGGATATGGACTTGGAACTGTAAGCAGTATGTTAACTGAGATGGAATTTGTCCTTGACAAATTAATCCACAAGCAGGATTATCACAGGGATCGAAAAGTATCCAGCACTTAAGCATGAGAAAACCAAGTGCTAGCATTGGACTGCAGACATAAGTAAAAGCAGATTTCATAATTTGGTTTTTTCTTTTACCCCATTTCTTTTTTTTTTAACAGGACAGGTAGAGCTGGAGAGCACTACTCTTGTCCTCATCTTGGAAAGAAGAATGCCTGAGTGACTGAAATGGGCTGTCAGGGTCCTTTTTGAGACCTTCCCAATGCAGACCTTTAACTGAATATATTGGCACTCTGAAAGGATTGACTATGCCAGTGTTAGGATTCACTATGCCAGTGTTATGCCCTGAAACTCTTAAGAGATACAACACTGGCAAACGGAAAAGTCTCCTTTCCTTAAAATGAATATTCCTTGTAGAGATGGAAATAGCCCACAGTGCATCTCATGCAATCTTTCACCACAATTCTGTACATCACTGTTGTAATTTAGTAGTAGAATGCACAAAAAAAATCCAAAGAACTGGAACTGTGCTATTGGATAATAAAATTCCCATAGCCACTGGTTAATTATTTACAATTGGGTGATCACAGTCATGTTTATAGATAGTCCGATGTGTTGTGTTTGCCTGTCAGAGGACATGGTTACCGATTCATTCAAAAACATGTTTTTGTATAGAAGATCTTTCCATCAATATGGCAAATCCTGAAAGGATTGGCAGGAGCTGTCTCAGTCTTTTCTAGAGGTTTGCTGTTGCCCCATGTCTTGCAAAGTTAGTACATATCGCAATGATAACTGAAAATATCAAACCAGGATTAGGTTTTAAGGCTATTGATGAGCAATATTTAACTGGAGAAACACATTCTAGGCATATTTATATGAAAATTCTGGTATGTATGTGTAAAAATGTAAATCCTAGGTTTTTTGCACCAGATATTTATTATAGTTGATGCTGGTATGGGGCCTGGTTGGCATCTTACAATGGCAGAAGAGGAGACGGCTTCAAGTTCAGGTGTTCTGGATTTGTTAGGGAAGTATTGTTTAGGTTTTTCCACTTCCCTTCCAAATTAAAATTAAAACTGCTTTACTCACTAGAGACAAGATATTCAAAAAATGCCAGAGTGACTGTGGAACATAACCTGAATTTTCATAGAATTTGTGAAACTTGGAAACACTAACTATTCTCAGCTCCTAGAAGTTTTTGATACATTTTGAAACCTATGCAACTGATTCAAGATGAAAATTCCTGAGCCAAATGAATGGCAGGGTTTCTTGTGCTACAGAAAGGGTACTGTGACCTCAGTGACTAGATTTATTTCAGTTGTTGAGATGGAAGAAGTGAAACTGGAAGTAAAATTCTGTTCCTCTGCTTCCCTCTGAAAGTGTGGCTGGCCAATAAAGTTTCCCGATACTCTCCAACACTTACAAATTATGCATATAAAAAGTAATTTTTTGTGTTTCAGGAGGTACCTCCTGATGCCATTGACTTCATGTTTATTCTGGAACACATTTGGCTTCAGTGCAGCTGTGGACTCTAAACCCAATATACTTCTGTTTCTGGCTGATGATCTTGGCATTGGAGATATAGGTTGTTATGGGAACAATTCCATAAGGTAAAATATTTCGTACAATATATTTAACACTATAGAATACCTATCCTGGGGAATTAAGCCTAATTATTTAAAAAAAAAAAAGAAAGAAATGTTCTTAATCTCTTAATTCAACTGTAGTAATTGTGTATCTAAGTACTTGTATATATGTGCATAGTATTGGGGCCTAAATAAACAGTGTGCAGTGAAAGAAAAGAAGTATAATATTTTCATTTTGTTTTTAAGTTTGTTCTGGGAATCCCTTTCCCCTTGACCTCAAAACGTGCTAACTCCTCAGCCACTTGTTTTTGTACTACAGTTACTGTTTTCTCTTCTTCTCATGCATGAATTTCTTCGTTCCTTTCCATGTATAGTTAAGCCTTACACTATTTACCCAGTGCATTTCCAGAATCCCTCATACACTTGTTTGCTGCCTTCTCCAAAACACTACAAGCCAGACTCACATGGACTGACCCACATGAGTTATTACATGATTATGTGTGTTAGAAGCTAGTGATTACATTCCTTAAAAATTAAAGAGGCAAAGCAGGAGTGAATATACATCAGGGGCACATCTTACGAGCCTCGTGTTGTGTTCTCCAAGTGGAGCTCAGATGTTTTGTTGGCATGTTCTGAGTGCATCTCTCTCACATGGTATTGGTGGGGTTATACAGGGATATGGGAATGTGCCTGTGGGACTCTGTTGTGCTTCTCTGCTAGGAGTGAGGTCTCTCACTCTTCATGGTGTTGTAGTTCACTCAACTGGAAGAGCTGAGCTCCCATACAAGTGTACCTGCGTAAAGACACCAACCTATTATGATATAAATAGTATGATTTAAAAACATGGAACAGAAAGTCCTGGTTTAAAGAGCTCCAGACACCCTGGGCAGATCCTCTGGCTCAATGAATTTTGAAACTTAGGGTCCAAATGCTCTGGCAAAAGCGATCTGTTGAAAGTACTGGAATAGAAAAATATCAGTCTTTCTTAGATAATCTATTTTAAAACTATTTTAGTTTTATCTTCAAACTAAAGAGTTCCAACAATGCCTAAATGTCTTTGCAATGTTGCCAGGTGCATTCTAAGACTGTGTTTCATGAATGGATTCTCCAGTGTCTACAACCTACTTCATCCAATGTATCAAGCTTGTTACTATACCAGTCTTGGAGTATTAAAGATTTTTTGGGGGCGAGGGGGGAGCTGTTTAAAAACTTCAGTTCTTGACAATTTATTTTGCTTCTCTTAAACTTGTAACTGTTTTTTAGGACCCCAAACATTGACCGCTTGGCAAGAGAAGGAGTGAAGCTTACTCAACACATTGCCGCAGCTTCGCTTTGCACTCCGAGCAGGGCAGCTTTCCTCACTGGCAGATACCCCATTAGATCAGGTTTGGCCCATTTTGAATTACAAATTTCTTTGCCTGGTGCTGAGAAGCTACAATAGCCAATAAGTACTGGAATAGGAGAACTGAGGCTATTTTCTCAACCTGAGACAGAAAATGCACTGCTAGATGCCCAAAGTTTCTTTCCAGCTGACAGAGCTTTAGCCTTACTTTATAGGATGTAGAAGATTTAAATAATGAAAATAAATAGGTATAGAGAAATCCAACAGCAGTAATACCTGTCACTTCCTTACTGCAACACAACCGGGGGTGCAATCTGCCAGAATCCCTCTTGATGGTTATCGTTATAAGTAAGGGTTTAAAATGGGGTTCTCAAGAGAAATGGGCAAGTTCATTGCCATCATGTTGCACAAAGTCACAAAGCTCCAGTGAAAATGGAGGTTGGATTCATTCCCCACCTTTCTAAGGTGCCTTATGGAGAACTTTATAGATATTCATCTTTCACTAGGTAGTATATAGGAAAATTAGATACCTACTTTTTAGAACTAAGTGCAAACTCAGTGTGTGTTTGGTGAACTGTCTCCTGCCTAACATGATACAGCATCCCTCTGAGTTAGGGAAATGCAACTGTTATCTCCTAGTTTAGATTGTTATTCACAGATACTCAGAAAGTCAGAAAATAAAATTTACTATATACAATCACCATTGATTTATTATCAATTTGATGTCAAAACTGGTGTCAAGCAATATTTGTGTTGCAATACAACTCCTGAGTACCTGAAGTACCTAAGGCACACTATTGATAACGGGATGTGACTGCCTACCAGACATGGTTTGCTTTATATCTCATGAGGAACTCTGCTGGCTTGAGGTTGAGCTCCTGATGCAGAGATTGGCAGGAGCAGCCCAGGCTCTGCCAGCAGGGATAAAAAGGCTCACAGGACTGACCACAGCAATTTCCATCAGGGATGGCATCCAGCAACAGGTACCGAGCACTGCAGTGGAACGCTGGGTCAGGAGGGCTCCCTGCTAATGAGACAACATTTGCCAGGCTGCTGCAGCAACAAGGCTATACCACTGGACTGATAGGTAAGGGAAAATGTTTTACCATGATCCTGAAGAATGAACTAGTTATATGAAGGGAATTTAGGGATTGTTTTAGCATGGAATGGTCTGTTAGTCACAGATACAAATCCTCTCCAAAAGGTTGAGTGGGTGAAAATCCCCATGTTTTGAAAGAAGACTAAAAATACTGCAGTTTTAACACGATGGTAATGCCTGTACAAGCTACCCAAAACAGGAAGAATGAAAAACTGTCTCATGATTATAATGGTGAGCATTTATTTTACTTGTGAGAGTTCTATTAACATAGAGACTACTCCAAACAAAATAATGTCTTTAAGTATTTTGTCTGCCTTTAGGAAGCAAGAGGCAGAGAAACAAAAGAGAAAGGGAGAGAAAGGAGTAAAGTTTGTACCACAGAGGAGATCACAAAGCACAAGCACCTCACAGATGAGGCTGTTGAGTCCCAGAGACATGATACGGTGGCTGTTTCTTCAGATGAAGCCAAAATGCAAAGGTGTCAGGGAAACACTGTCCCACAACACCTTCCTATCTGTGACTTTGATCAGACACAAGAGTTTCAAGATTCATTGTTCTTTTGCCAAATATCTCTAAAATCAACTGACAAAATTTCTTTTCCCTTTCATTCACTTTTTTTCCTGTCACATTTTATTGTGACAGGCACTCCATGATGGATCCGTTCACATAAATGGGTAGATAGGATAAGCACTGTGTCCTTTAAAATCAGGTGATTTAGGACCAGCTGTGCCAAATGCATCATCATTTCCAAGTGCTAGAAATAGATGCGGCAGCATTGAACCACAAGCTTTTTGGCTGTCTCTGTAATCAGTTGGCAATCACATAACTCGGCAAACCAAGGGTCTTTTGATTCAGCACACTTTAGAAGCAGACAACAGCTTCTTTTTATGTTTTGGGTGGGGATAGAGTAAGACATTGCTTTACAGCTTTTTCTCTTTTCGTGTGGAGTACAGACATGCTTGAGAAATCCTCTTCCTGAGTCTGGTGATCAAAATGTTTGTCAACATTGCCCAAAAGTTTACTGGATCTTTCGGTTATATCTTCTGTATGTTAATGTATGAATTGAAAGTTTGGAAGGGAGCATAATAAAGCCATCACCAAGTTAGAGTACCTTCATTCTTTGGTCCTCATTGAAAGATAATGAAATCTTATCCTTATGTGACCCTTGTCACCTCAGTAGTTGAGAATCTCACAAATTTATCTTTTTATTGCCTGACCACTTGGGGATCACCCCTTACAGTATCATGTTCACCTGATCAGGCACTAGTTTCACTCAGCATCCTTGTGCATGAGGAGAATGCACGGACATTTTGTGGAAAAACTGAGTGACTCGCCTAATTGCCAAAGAGAGGCTGACACTGTTACCTTGAGCTCCTTTTGAGTTGTTCACCACAATGTTCTAATTTCTTTCATGCTTTAAAACCTTCAGGAAAGTGGCATCAAGGTGTAAACTGTGAATCCTTCAATGATCACTGTCACCATCCTCTCAATCATGGGTTTGACTACTTTTATGGAATGCCTTTAACACTTCGAAACAACTGTCAAAAAAATAAACCTCCAGACCTGGATGCAGCCCTGCAAGCTAAGCTTTGGCTTTACAGTCAGATAATTACCCTTGCTGTGTTCACTCTTACTGCTGGAAAACTGACTGGTTTGATTTCCATCCGCTGGAAGACAATTGCCTGTGTTACTTTGGTGGGCAGCCTTTTCTTCATTTCTTGGTATTCCAGTTATGGCTTTGTGCAGTATTGGAACTGTATCCTGATGAGGAACCACGATGTCACTGAGCAGCCAATGAGGTTAGAGAGGACTGCTTTCCTCATGCTGAAGGAGGCAATATCATTTATCAAAAGGTCTGTACTTTTCTGTAAAGGAGCTGGGATGTGCTAGGCACTTTAGGAATAGAGTTTTTCTCACTAGTAACTATAACCATATCATGAGAACTGCTTATTTCTACACTTCATTCTACAAGCCTCATTTGTGTTCTTTTTCATAAACCTTACAAAATACTGAGATAAAATGTGTCTGATGCATGAAGTTATTACATGTTAAAATATCAAAACACTTGAAATCTATTTTTATGGATTGAAAAGGAAGCCAAGTAAGGTTGTTCAGTTTCTAGACTCAAGTTTTTCCTGTACAGCTTTCTATATTTTGTGCACCAAATGTCTTAAAGTACAGGGAAAGTAACTATTCTTCTCTTCTACTTTGCGAAAACAAACATAATGAAAATTATAGGTGGCCATCTTAAAAAAGCCACACGAGTATTAAAGTAAACATGAGACTGTATCCAGTTGCATTTAATTAAAAAGTCAACAGAGTTAAGCATCTGATTTATTTAAGCACTGTGCAGATTCTATGCCTGCGTACACACTGGAAACTGAAAATGATCAGTCTGAAAAGGATCTTTCTTGCCCACATTTCATGCAAAAAGAGAACTCATCTGTGAGGATGAGTCAGGAGGATATGCTAGTGAGGATATGCTAGATGTGAGTATAGTCTATACCCAGTGTCTGTGTCTGTGCATAGATATGAAATCTTTCAAAATATTCAAAACACACACAAAAAATATTTTTTTTTGTTCTTAAGAAACAGGCAAGGACCATTCCTACTCTTTGTTTCCTTTTTACATGTTCACACCCCCCTCTTTACCACGGCAAAATTTCTTGGGAAGAGCTGTCATGGTTTATATGGAGACAATGTAGAAGAAATGGACTGGATGGTGGGTAAGTATTCTTCATGAAGGATATGTTTCAGACACATACAGCTGTATATTTTAAAGCAGAAAAACTTATAAGGCCAAAATACTTACAGAAATGTAAGCTATCAAAATCTTCTTATGGGGCACTGTGAAAGATTATTATTGAAACATTTTAAGTGTGTCTTGTTCTTTCCAATTTGTTGATAGAAACCTTGCTGTCTGTCTTCTTAAATTTAAGGAAAAATTCTGGATTTGCTTGACGAAGAAGGTTTGAAAAATCATACATTCACATACTTTGCCTCTGATCACGGAGGACACTTGGAGGCTCAGAATGGGTCTGCCCAGCTAGGTGGCTGGAATGGTATTTATAAAGGTAGGAAAATCACCGTAACTTTGTATGAAGGTTAAAATCGGAAACAAGGAATTTGCTTGGATGAAGCTAGCAAAGCTGGAATGAGTTGCATTTTTAGCTTGAAATATAACCGAATAGAGTAAGGGCACGTTGTGTCAGGACTGGCTGCAACAATTTATTCCACCCCAAATCAGTGATTGACATAAAATCCAAATGGTCTTTCTGGTCTAAGAGGATTTCACTCTTTACCTCTTGCTCAGCCCTTTCTTCTGTAAACTATGTGAAATACGAAGTATGTGAAGTCCAAAGAAAGCAAAGAGTTGAATCTGTTGGATAAGCAATGTATTCCTGCATCTCTTTCTGTGCACTCATATGAAACAAGCCAATGAAGAGGCTTGTGTTTGCCTCTGAGTTCCATGTGTTGATTCATTTTACTGCAGGCGGAAAAGGCATGGGAGGCTGGGAAGGAGGGATCCGTGTGCCAGGAATATTTAGGTGGCCAGGAGTACTACCTGCAGGCACAGTTATTGATGAACCTACAAGTCTTATGGATATTTATCCCACAGTAGTTCATCTGGCTGGAGGAATATTGCCGCACGACAGGTATGGAGGTGTTTACCACTGGAGAGCTAATGACTAAAAATTGACTGTTTCTTATCATCCTTGGAGATCCCACAAATGCTCCTTTGCCTAAAGCCTAGCCTGAGATTTTAAACTAGTGAGTAAACTCTCACAGATATACACACATAGGCATGCATGTGGCCAGAGCAGTTGTTCCTTCCAATGACTTGGTGCCAGTTTCAAACACAAGTTCAGCCTCATTCAGGAAAGATTTGGTGGCTGAGGTTGTTTTGACACCAATTTACAGACACTTATAAGTACCTCCTAAGTTTGTTAAACCCATCTTGCTCAACAGATTTCTTTAAGTTCCCTTGAAAGTCACAAAATGTTAACAGTTATGAGATCACTATTGATTTAAGGAATAAATTACTTCTTTCTGCAAGACCAAGCTCTAAATATTGTTTATGTACTGCTAAATGAAATCAGTTGAGCCAGATATTACAAGAAACAAAATAAATAAACTGAAAAAAAAAGCTAAAAAATCTAGGTATGTAAATATTGTTTTGGCAGTCTGCTGGCTGCTCTAAATGACCAAATTATTCTGTATGCTCTCTCAAGCACTAGCGCAGCCAATGCAAAAGCAGTCCTAAGTATGCAGTTCACTGTCAGGTTTGCCCCTGCCTGACTGTGCTTCTCTCCATTACATTAGGGTGATTGATGGACAAAACTTGTTGCCTTTACTGCAAGGAAGAGCTCAAAAGTCAGATCATGAGTTTCTATTTCACTATTGTGGGTCCTACTTGCATGCAGTGCGGTGGCACCAAAAGGACAGTAAGTATAAATGTTTGTTCCATGGTAAACGCAAAACATGATTTTTTCCCTCTTGCTAATTGACAAGTTTCTCGTGTGACTGTTGTTTTTCAGTACCGAGATTCTTGAAATGGTTATGCATGACATATCACTGACTAGCTAGCCAGAGATGTCTTAAAGCAATGAAGTTTTTGTAAGTAACAAAGGGAACGCCTTAAAGTGGGATGAGAATACAGGCACTGGAACTCCCACACTGGAAATTCAATGTGGTTTTTTTCATATTTATAGAGTTTTCCACCTTCAAAGTCAGTAGCTACACAGATAATCTGATTTGTGGTATTGAGGGTGCCAGGGTGCGTGAGAAGAGGTCTCCTTAGTAAATAGCTCTATTCCTATTGCTTCAGGGAACTTTCCGGTTTTTTTGTGCCATAAGATTTCTTTCCTGCCAGGTGGAGCTATCTGGAAGGCTCATTTTGTGACTCCAGTCTTTCATCCACCTGGAGCTGGAGCTTGTTATGGAAAAAAAAATTGTCCATGTTTTGGGGAAGGCGTGACCCACCATGACCCTCCATTGCTGTTTGATCTCTCACGAGACCCTTCTGAAGCCAAACCTCTCTCGGCTGACACTGAGCCCCTCTTTGACACTGTCATAAGGAAGATTGGAAGAGCCATCGAAGAGCATCGCAGGACACTGACTCCAGTCCCAGAGCAGCTCTCTGTGTACAACGTGGTGTGGAAACCATGGCTGCAGCCGTGCTGTGGGACATTCCCATTCTGCTGGTGTGATAAGGAAGGAGACAGCACACGAATTTTGTGAGGTGTGTGTTCTAGTGACATGTTCTGTGGCACTGAGTCCTCTGCTGACAAAGCTCTCAGATAATAATTGTGTTATTTCTTTCTCTGGGAGGAAAAGTGGATGAAAATAAAGGAAAAAAAAAGCAATGTCAATCAGAAGTTTTCCTTTTCATTCTTTGCCACTGTGAAAGGCTTAAGGAAATCCTGGTTTTGCAGTCTCACGTGTAAGAGAAAACTGTAGAGGTACATGCCTAATCTCTGACTACAGATTATGCCTGCTCAAAGAAGACAGCTGGAGAATGCTGCAGAGAGCCTAGTGTACAGTGCTGAGCAGGCAGCAGTACGAAATGCTAGGTTCACATAAAACTCTAGATGTTTGCAGTTGTGCCTCTGTAGTACACAAATCTTGGTTGCACTCTATCCAAACATAGTAGTTTGAGTTGTTACTGCTTCCTATACTGCTCTGTTGTCTCTGCAGAAATATTGTTGAGATGCTGAACAACACTTGAGATGGAGTGAATCTGATTTAGCAAGGGAGTGTCCTCAAGTTGTGAACTTGTGATCTGAAGCTTTAGCTGGGTAAAAATTACCTACATAACAGACATTGTGAAGTACAAAATGTTGACATGCAGTATACCTCTGCAACAGTTACAAAAAAAGAGAGAAGCATTTTTCTCTTCAGAAAGAGGTTCTGTTGCATACTAATTTGGCAAAAGCAATTTTATTGCATTTAAGACGCTAATAAAAATGTTTTGGATTAATAGTTTGCACTGTTTCAATGCGAGTCCTAGAAAAACAAGGTTCATCTGAGTACTGGAGAAAAAATATATTCAGTAGCAGTATACATATTTTATATTTTATACATACTTGTATAAAAAGATCATGCCAATAATAGTTAAAAAACCCACAAAATAAACCAAAACTAAAAAAAAACAAAAAACCTGCAGTGCTGTGACCCTAGCCTGAATTTCTAAGAAGACAACTTTGCACTGCATTTTGCAATGAAATTACACAGATTTTAGGGCTTTGAAATGTATTAATGACTGTATTTTTGCACGAGTAGATGAAGTCAGAATTCATTATAAGCATCCTGCTAGAATTCTAGAGAAACTGGTGGTTGAATTTAGTAAATGGAAAAAGGTTATTGTAGTTGGTTTGTTGTTTTGCTTCCCCATCAAATATCCCTGCAAACAGTTTACTTGTTCAGCTAGTTTAGTTGGCTAACACTTTTCTTCTTATCTCTCAGGGATTTTTTTCCAAAGTGGGGCATAGAAATGATTTTACAAAATTTTGTATGTCATTTCAATATTTATGTTTTTCACTACTCTAAGTTCACTTAGAAAACTTGTCAAAGGGAAAAGGGGATAAATAAATGCCAATGATTGCTTTTAGGACTCAGAGTGCAAAAAACCGGAAAGAAAACATCAGTATAAAGCACACAGTGACTCAAGTTTTTGCTGGCAGAGAATTTGCTTGTGTGAACAGGGAGTAAACAGCAGCTTCCTGTGCTCAGGCACAGTGAAAAACTGGTTAGCTGAAGAGCAGGAAATACTGCAGGGCTCAAACTGCAGAGATAAAAGTCGTCTCCTTTCTGCTTCAGTGTTACTTCTTTACTTTTTCTTTTGTTGCTAGAAAAAGTCTTTGTCTACAATTTAGTTCTGTTTCAACAACAAGTAATCACAGCTGTTATCTCTGTACTGGGTCACTAACACAGTGGTGAGGAATAGAATGCAAGATGTTTCCTTCCAGATAGTTTTGTTAGCAGGGAAAAATGAAAAGGTGTGGAATTTTGGGGGGAGAGGAGGAGTGGTGGGATATCAGTTTGCATTTTTAAGTCATGCCAGCACCAACATGGGCACATCTTCAGTAGTGAGCACATGCTGAGAACCACGTAAATGTCTAGAAAGACTGAAAAAAAAGTTTAGTCATAATTTGGACCAAAGCCAGGTGAAAATTAATGCTTATGTTATTGACAGTGTTCAAAGATCCACCTTTCCCAAAGCATGATGCAATTTTTGATAAATATCATTTTTTCAAGAAAAATCTTTGCACCAGAAGCAACACAAGCTGTTAAGCAGTCATAGAAAATAAGTATTATAGTCAAATAGATATGAGTAAAAGTAGCCCCATGTGACAATTTATACTACATTCAGTTATTTTTGTAAGTGCGAGGAGGTCAACAAATAAAAAATCTCCAGCCCGGGTTATCCCTGCCACGGGCTTATATGAATCTGATAGTTTAAGCTGCTTCAACTTTCCACCTCACTGGTTCCTACTGACTTCTCTAGAACACAGTCTTAAATTCAGCAGTCACTGTATTCAAGTAACTTGGAGAACAGAAATGTCAGCAAATAGAAGGATTTCAACCATATAGTTGCTAAAGACCTTTTGAACTGTAAAATGTATTACAACAGAGTTAGGATCTGAAAGAAGGGGGGTGGAGACTAGATGTTCAGTTTTGTGGTGTAGGGAAAGAAAACAAAATTTAGGTATGTCTACCTTTCTGGAAAATGCAACAAAAACAAAAAGACAACATGATAGAAGAAAAGAGGGAGGACAATCCTTTTATCCCGTCTCAAAGGCTGAAAAGGCTGTGTGGGAGAACCAAAACCCTTTATAGCATCTCTTGCTATTATTCATAGCATCTCTTTTAAAGCACTGAAATAGAGCAGTGAGAGACTTTATACAAATATGCACAAAATAAACTGGATAGGAAATCTAGAAAAGGCAGTAGCCATGTTATGCCAGTATTTCAAGAATAAGGACTTTGTACTCCGCCTGGAATTCATGTCAAATCTGCACAGCAGTTTCAGTTTGCTGACTGTTGCTGGCAGGGATCCCAGGTGGTGTCCATTCTGGAGGCGGGGGGAAGGGAGAGCAAGAGGAAAAGGAGCAAATCCCAGCCCACTTTTGCCCACTCACTTCTTACAGGATCAGGACTGCTCGGCACACCAAGGAGCAAGAGGGATTTCGGAACAAAAAGAGTAACTGAGACAAGGGTTTGTTTGTTTTCCACATGTAAAAAGGTGTTGGCCTTTTTTATTAGTCCCGATGATCATTTATCGTGGCTTACTGGCTTACAGAGGGAATTACTATCTGACATATTCTTGGATTTCTCTAAGAAATTTCTGATTTCTAGCAGCTGCTGTTAGTTTTATGAATCTCTTGCTTTTTCATTTAACAGCTAAGGAAAACTAGAGCCCAGTACCGGCTTCATCACATGTCAGCACTGTCAGTAAGAGCTCTATTTTCAGAAGGAATCAGAACCTAACAGAGAAATGTGAATACATGTATTTAAATTGTGGGGGTTGTTTAATGTGTGGTACTTCTTCTACTCCTTCAGTAAGAGCAATGCTCCTAAAATGGCTTTCAGTAAATCAGATGGTGCCACAGCCAATGGTATTAGATCAAAGTATCGTTTTAATACCACCAGTGCACCTCCCTGGTTCAAAGTTCACAGTTTTCCTGAAGGGCTGTACAAAGTCTCTGTCTAAATACCGACACGCGTGCTGTGACCAGCTGGCTATGGTGCAAGAACCTGGGGGAGAATGTGTACAGCAGCAGAGCTATTGTAGCAGCTTTGAAACCATATCAACTCCCTGGGAACTCAAGGGATTTCTTAAATGTTCAGATCTGTCTGGTTCTTTTGCTCCACTGCTTGCTGTAGACTGAGAACGTTTTCATTGCAATAGTTTTAGCTTAATCATATAACACAAGCTCTTTAAATGCAATGCTGTCTAACAGTTGCTGGAAAGGCAGAGCTCTGCCACAATTGTTAAAGCATCTTAAAGATATCACCATTATAGATGATGACCAGAGCCATCGCTCGTTCTTTATTCTTACAGGTTAATGCCGTCATGCACTTGCCTGATCATCACCCCAGCTCTGTCCTGTAGGACCACAGTTCATCGGGGTTTCAGGGGAACTGCAGTCAGGCTGTGATAATGAAACACCACTACGCTGCCATCTCAAAAAGATTTGAGATCCCAGTAATTAGTCCTTTGCTTTTCAAAGCACAATATTGGGCTTCAGGCATCTGCATCCGCAGTACAGTCTTGCTTCAAACAGTCACTGCATTGGGTCAGAGAGGTCTTGCTGCTTCTCCATTAATCTCTGACTCAGCCACTGGGCAGGGAAGATGAACTGTCAGTAGTGTCTTTCAAGATCTTGCCAACAGTAAAGGGAAACTCAACGCTACAGAAAATTCTGTAACTGACAGCAATCAAGTTTGTTGGGTTTTTCTTGACTTTTTTTCTGTTTGTTTCTGTGTTTGTTTGTTTTATTGTTGGGGGGGAGGGTTGTTGTTTGCTTGGGGTTTTTTCTTTTGGTGGGTTTGTGGTTTTCTTTGGGGTTTTTTGGGCTTTTTGTATTTTTTTGGTGGTGGTATTGTTTTTGGTTTGGGTTTTTTATTTCCCATATTGTCTCAGCCATAGCCAAACAAGCATCTAGATGTTGCTTGGACAAATCATCAATGGACCCCAGGTTCTGACTCTTTTAATACCATTTTCCTGGTCAAAATAAAAATATCTGCAATTTTTTAATCTTATGGTTCATCCTTTGAAATGTACAGGGAGGATTATACTCTGGTCTGGCCAGTTTAGTATTCCTTAGACATTCAAGAACACTGATATATACTAAAAGGGCAGAAAAAACATTCTCAGAAAATACTATATTTTCCTGCTGATTTTTGGAGGAAAAAACCCCACAAGTCTTTCATTAGTCCAGATGAAACTTTTCAGTTCTCTGTGTTTAGAAGTGACTGTTTGTTTACAAATGGGTTTTGAGTTGTTATAGAAAGTAAATATTATAATTACTTTCAATCTCTTCCTTAATACAGCTGACGACACCTTTGTTCTTGTTCTGTTTTGAAATGGAAAGAAGGGTTGAAAAGCAGGGATTTTGCATGGATAGGATATTTCAGATTTTTCTGTCCCTTTTCACAATGAGGGAATCAATAGCATATCTAATTTAGCACAATGTACACCCTGAAGGCGAGCATGTGCCAGTCCTCAGTGGAGCCAGTTTACGATGTACTTCTGTGTTACTGTTTGCACAATTCCAGTGCAATGTTTTCTGAAGATCCCTTAGGCCATTCACAAGGAAAAGGAGTGCATTTCCCAAGCCATTCTTTTTCCAAAGAGAAAAAGAGTGTGCTCTCTCTTTCAGCAAGCACAGAAAATCGCTTCCACTCATAAAGTTTGCCTTGTGAGACAAAAATAAATATTTAGAAACTGAATGATTATTTCTAGATTTTTAAAGGTTGAGTTCATAGAGTTGGCAGGTAGAAAACCCAGCAAATTAAATTTATAAATGGCATTAAGCTTTGGAGTTCTTTAAGGAAATAAAGATATTTCTGTTTACAGATAGTTTTTAGTAACATTCAGAGATAAATACCTCTTTGAATGTACTAGATGGCATCTAAACATGAAAACATTACAGTCCCTTCTCTAAGAATTACACTGCAAATATTAGTTTCCAGGATGGCTTTTATTTGATGTATTTTTTGTATTTTCTAATCTCAGTAAAGGTTAGATTATTTTCCTTAAAGTTGATCTGAGGTTAAGTAGAAAGTGAGATACTAGTTTTACTTACCACTACCTCATTTGTAAAATGGTGAAAACCTTCCTTTCAGTGAACACCAACATTTCTGTGTGTGTATTGCGTAATAGGCACCTTTGGCATTTTTTTAAAGTCATTAACATTTAGCCTTCTTTCCAAATTCCGACAAGTCCTCCTGGAGTTATCAGCAGTTGGAAACAGGCCAGATCTTGAGGAACTTCGTGCAAGATCACTGGAACTGCTGGGCTCTGATTTTTTTTTTTGCTTTTTCACCAGAATTCATATGACCAGTTATGGACCTGTTTCATACAAGGGAAAACTATGAAGTTTATCAGGGAAAACAATGGTAAGAAAAACATTCACTGAGAGTCTTTCTTGGTTTTAGGTGTTGTTCTTAAGAAAATGTAAACAAATCTCTACTTTCTCCCTGCCACTCCTGCCACAACTCATTGAGGATCTAAGAGTAGCTAATACAGGTTTGGATTTATTGGTATTTCAAGACCTTTTACCCTACTTTTATAAGACACAGAAGTTTAGGAGTATGTATAATATGTAGTATAGGACTTACTGTACTTACTATGTATTAGTACTAGTACTTACTACGCATTTAACACATTGTAGTATCTATTAATGAACTCAGAAGGTATGTTCTAGCATGTGGGTATCTGTAAGCTTCTGACTGCAAACACCTTGAACAACTAAAACATGCATGGAGATATTCTTAGGGATATATCTTAGGAAGATAATCAAGTTTAAGCTTGTTGCTGCACCTTGATTTTGCAGATGGTCCCATGGCTTAAGGAGCACTTTTCAAACACTGTATGTAGGAATGGGTGCAGTAGATGCAATAGTCAAGCCATTGCCATAATGACCAGTGTGACTTCACACCAATTACCTTCATGCTCCTGTCCCACTCATTCCAGGAGCCTTAACAGGACCATCCCACACCCGTGTGCAAGGAGTGCCTCAGGACACTTGCAAGTATCCAACCACTCAATCTACTGGGAACATCCGCTGAGATCAGGGTATACGTCGATAAAGAAATGCAGACACAAAATTTCTGTGCGAATAAATAACAATAATAAATAAATCAATAATATAAAAATCATAATAATTTAAAAAATTACTGATAATAGAAAGCTCAAGGACTTTTTTAAATATTCAGGAGCTCCATCTACTGGCAGTATTTGGTTGCTGTTTGACTATACTGAGTCCCCATAAAACTTTAAGAATAATACTTTGAAGTCCATTGTAAAGCTTAAAGTTGTTTTTTGTAATGTTACCTCTTTACTTTTACTTTTAGGAGCTATTTAAACATTTGGCTAATTTTATGCTTGTTTCCAAGAACCTGTGTATCAAGTCCTTCAAAACCTAATTTCTTGCTGATACTGGCTGATGATCTTGGTATTGGAGATGTGGGTTGCTACGGCAATGATACAATAAGGTATGAAATAAATTATCCCTTCCTGGTGAAGTAAAAAAAGCACTGATGACAGTATTAAAAAATTCAGTATTAACTGATTAGATACACTTCTTTTCAACCTACGTACAAAATAGTTGCTCTACAGTAATTTCTACTCTAATCAAAATTATACAAGCATGCTTGAGAAACTTTCTTGGACTTAAAACTTTACAATTATGCCTGTGCAGTGTACTTGTCAGGCATGTGTATAATGTACAAATTTCCACAACTCCAGGGAGATGAAGAACTGAGATTAGAATTTAATATCAGTTAACAACTTTAGTAGGCATTTTAGGACAGCTTAGACTAGGCATTTTAGGCATTTAGACAGCTTAGACTATGTGATATATTTATCCCTAGTGCAGTTATCAATCTGTATGTAGATTGATTGAGAGAATGATTGTAGAGATATCCTATCTTTGCTCTAGCCTGTTATAATCTTGGATATTGTGTTTTCCTGTATCTATTAACAGACTCTTTTTCCCTATGCTGCATGAGATTTTGATATGAGACAGACCTGAAATACCTTCTCTTCCTCCCTCTCCCCCCTTTTTTAGTTATTAATAAAAACATACATATCCATGGAAAATTAATTTCTAAGGAGTCGAGGTGTCTCAAAAATATATATAACACAGAGCTTTTCTAGTTGAGTTGTAGGTAAACAGATTTTTGTAAATTTGATGGTGATGTTCTCCACAAAACTAAGAGGAGTGGGATACCATGAACTTCTGTGTAACATGTTTTTATCAGAGATGGGATTTTTCTCTTTAGGACTCCTAACATTGATGGCTTGGCAAAGGAAGGAGTGAGACTTAATCAGCACATTGCTGCAGCTGCTGTCTGTACTCCAAGCAGAGCTGCTTTCCTGACTGGCAGATACCCCATCAGATCAGGTTGGGCCACTCTAATGGTTTGATGTAGTTAGTCTAGTCAGTGTTGATATTAAAAATCCCCTTAAACAAACAATTTTAAAGACTAGTTAATCTTGGGATTTGGAGTTTCAGTGAGATGGGAAAAAATAGAGATGAGTAATGATTGATTTCTATGGGAAAATGCCCACATAAAGCACATTTAATGTGGCTAAATGGATGAAAATCTAAACAGCACAAAGCACCTACAGACAGAAAAATGAAGAAGAAAATTATGCAAATGCTGCCTGTTTAGTGGTATTAAGATTATATTAAATGTAATATTTTTAATATCCTGGCAATTTTTTTCACAGTGAAATGCGTCAGACTGTGGAATAGTTCTCAGTTATTATGTTTTAAAACCAATTTACTTCAGCCATGTAAATTTATGACAGAAAACTTCAGCCACCGCATATGGCAATAGTAATCAGTGCAGCACCTCTGATGTGATTCTGATTTGCTTAAGGAGAAATGTAATCATGAACTGTGCATTTCAGAAGTGTGTCCCCCTGACTCTGTAAACCTTTTGTTCTATAAAAAACTTATTTTCTTTTTTTCTAACATTATATTTTGATAGAACTTTGATTGTAAGACGTTGCCTAATGTCCAAACATAGCCGTCTTCCTGCCACTTGTAGACACCCCAGCATAGCTGAGGCATCTGCATTGGAGTAGCATATAATGACATGGGACTTGGAAGAGACATAATTCTGGAGGCCGATCAGAATATCCCACGTCATACTACGTGGCTTATAAAAAGGCACTAGGCTTAGACAACTGAGTCCCATTCATTAGAAAGCACATTCTGAGCAGACTGAAAATCTGAAATCTGGCTTGTTTTATTTTAAAGACTATTATTCCTCTGTAGGCATGGCCTCCAGCACTCAACAGCAGGTCCTCTTTTGGAACGGATGTTCTGGGGGGCTTCCACCAAATGAAACTACTTTTGCCAGAATACTGCAGCAGCAAGGTTATTCTACAGCACTTGTAGGTATGAGACAGAGCAACTTGTCACCTTTTAATTGCTTATTATTCAAATTAGGCTGATTCTGTACATACATTTCTTTTTTGCAAAATGTCTAGGATCAGTTAAACTAGATTTTCTTGTATGCACAACTTTCAAAATCAACAGGGTTTTTAGAATGCTATCCACAAGTCCCAATGTCAGTAAAGCATATCTGATAGATCCAAAATGAGAATATATGGAATATATAAATTCACACTGCAAATGGAATTAAATTCAAAGGAAAGAATCTTGTTTGCCCAGTCCAGATTGCTTTAGGATGAAACAACAGAGATTTTTACTGATCTATTAGAGCAGAAAAATATTGTCTGCTGGTTGGTACTGAGACACCAGTAGTCTTAATTGTATCGACTTCAGCACAGTAGTCTTAATTATATTGACTTCAGCAAGGTTTTTGACACTGTCTCTCACAACATCCTCATAGGCAAATTCAGCATGGACTGGATGAGTGGACAGTGAGATGGATTGAGAACTGGCTGAACAGTAGATCCTGGAGGGTTGTAATCAGTGTCACAGGGTGTAGTTAGAGGCCTGTCACTAGTGGTGCCCCCAAGGGTCAATACTGGGCCCAGTATTGTTTGACTTATTCATCAGTAATGAAGATAATTAAGGGACTGAAGCATTTGTCTTATGAGGAAAGGCTGAGGTAGCTGGGCCTGTTCAGCCTTGAGAAGAGACAACTGAGAGAGGACCTCATCAATATGTAGAAGTATCTGAAGGGACCGTGTCAAGAGGAAGGATCCAGGCTCTACTCAGTGGTGCCAAGCAGTAAAACAAGAAGCAATGGGCAGAAACAGGTGCACAGGAAGTTCCACTTGAAAATAAGAAGAACTTCTTTACTGTGAGGGTGACTGTGCACTGAAAGAGATTCCCCAGAGAGGCTGTGGACCTACCCTCACTGGAGATATTTAAGAACTGTCTGGACATAATCCTGCGCAATGTGCAAGGAAAACCCTCCTTGAGCAGGGAGGTCAGACCAGATGACCCACTGTGGTCCCTTTCAACCTTACCCATTCTGTGATACCTGGTGGCAAGATTTTCTGTTATTTAAACATCCTGCTTATTATCACAGTTAGGATGGTAAAAGTCCCTTTATTTCTGCAAAAGGAAACCCTTACAAAAAAAGCTCAAATAATCCCATTTACTTCAGTGGGTCTTGGCTCAAAATACATGTCTGAAAAAAGAAAATCCTGTTAACTCTTTGCTAATTTTGACTGAAGAGCAATTAAAGGCTGTGTGTTTCAAGCATCTCTCCTTTTTAAACCCCTTTTGATGTAGTCAAAGGTGTGTTGTGCTTAGTTGTAATTACTGTGCTTTTCACACCTCTGCTCAGCTCTGCACACTGAGGTGTCATTTAGTTCCTAAATTGAAGCAAGTCTCAGTGATGTACTGACTTCACACCCTGCTCACTGCAGTCTGATATAGCTTATACTGTAAACTACATTCATGTACACAAGTGCAGGACTGGTCAGCAGTTCTCAGAAGTTATTTGTCTAGGTAATAGCTCCTAAGCCCTTGGTTATAGACTGTGTCCTTCAATGTCAGGATAATTACACTGCTCTGTAATATGACTTAATTAAGGTTCATTATCACTGTATTACATATTCTGATATATCCAATTGTACTGGATAATTGGAATGGCCTATTTCTGCTACTCATTTTAGGATGAGTATGGCCACACAGAGCCAATACATACGTCTTTTTCCGGAAATTTGTTCCAAGATTATGAAGGTCAGATAGAAATTGTGTGTAAAATATTTCATATTTTTGCACTTAGCTGTTTCTTTTGACACAAGGATGTCTTCAGTTTCTCCCCACCATGTTACCTGTTAATGCATGGCTACTTCATCATGTGAAAAATAAGAAGCACCAACTATTGCAACCTTATTTGCTCTTATTCAAGGATGTGTCTAAGCTGGGCCATTGCCCTACATGGAATTTAAACTGATAGGCGAGGAGAAGCAGCTGTTCTAGACAGATAAAGCGCCAATGCATTGTCGCTCCTTGAATCTATCCCCATTCCACACCAGCTCCTCCCTCAGCTGCACCTTAACTGAGGGTTACAGCCAACCCCTTAGAAATACAGGCAGGCACACCCAGGAGTCATGATGTTGGATTTAAGATCTTTATTTTATATTTTCAGGGAAGTGGCATATGGGTGTGAACTGCAAAACCCGCCGTGATCACTGCCACCATCCTTTAAATCATGGCTTTGACTATTTTTATGGCATGCCTTTTACCCTTTTGAATGAGTGTCAAGGCACAGACGACCCTGAACTGGCCAAGTCTTTGCAAGATACGTATTGGCTTTACACACAGATGATCACCCTTGCAGTATTTACTCTTGTGATTGGAAAACTTGCCAATTTTTTCCCAGTAAAATGGAAAATAATCATCTGTCTGGCCATCTGTGGTCTCCTTCACTTCCTCTCCTGGTTCTCCAGCTATGGTTTCACCAAGTACTGGAACTGTATCCTGATGAGAAACCATGATATCACTGAACAACCTATGAACCTAAACAGAACTGCTTCTAATATGCTGAAAGAGGCAGTTACATTCATTAAAAGGTAATCAACAAAAATTGTATCACATTTTAAGGGGTTTTAACAATAATATCATTATTGTGTCATATAACACTAGGTTAGGTAGCTGGCATGCTGAACTCTCTGTCCTAAAGCTGGCCATTAATTTGTTAATTTCTGGCATTTTCCTACCTGTCAGCATCCAACTGCTGTCTTTTGTCTTATACATCTGTCCTGGTTCTGGTCAGGAGAGGGTTAATTTTTGCAGCACCAGGAGGGGGCTGCAAAAGGTTACAGAGTTTATTCTGTACCACCTCACATCGTTGCCGGTATGGGGAGACGGTGTCTCTCCCGGTCAAGTAAGCATGGCAGAGGGAGTGGTCGGGTAACTCCAGTTCTGAGCATTTTGCATGTGAATCACTCGTTTGTCTCTCTTCTACACTTTTGTTACTAATATTGTTGCTGTTACTGTTCATTTTGTTATCTCATTGCTGTTTCCAGTAAACTGTTCTTATCTCAGCCTGTGATCTTTACCTTTTGTGCCTTCAATTCTCCTCTCCAGCCTGCTGCATGGTGTAGAGAAAGGGGGAAAAGCAGGCAAGCAGCAGCGTGGTTTGGAGAGTCTCAGTGGGAGCACTAAACTGGAAAGCACCATTCCTAAACCATGACAACATCGCTGGTCAGTTCCTTGGGAAAGGGAAGATGATTATTCTGGTGTTTATGTTTTGTTCAGCTGATACAAAGGGGTCCTGGCCAAGGACTGTGCCTTCTGTCAGTAGGAACAGAAAAATGGTCTTAGACTGGTAAATGGACTGTTATAGAAAGTGTCATATGAAGTTAATATTTTACAAGCAGAAGAGTGATAGTGAGTTTTGTTTAGTTTCGTGTTTGGGTTTTTTTTCTGACAAGTGTCCTTCATTTCTACCAGTAACCTCAATTGGAATTGAACAAACCACTAAGTCTTTAAATTATTCATGTGTTAAGTCTGGGAACATCCTTGAAAAAGACTATACTCTTTCTGTCAGGGTTTTGGGGTTGTGTGTTTGTTTTCTCAAGGAAATTTGAGGTAAAATATATTCCTTCTGTAAAACTTTGAGTATAGGTAATCTTAGGTTCCTAGGATATCCCACCTGGCATGATGTTTAAGGGATCAAGGTTTCACTGTGGGTACAGTGTCATATCTGCCTCTTCCATGAGGATGCTTCAAATGTTCAGTGACATACATCCATGTTTAAGTTTAGGCAAGCAAGTCCTATTCTCTTTGCCTCTGAGATTGTGTCAGTCTTTCGGCTACAACTTTTCCTAGTTGCTTATTTAATGTTCTAGCATATCTAATTTGGAACATGAAAAAGAAAGGGCTCATTACTGTTTTGATCTTGATACAGAACAAACATCTTTGAGAGTGGGTTAAACCCCTCTGTGTCCCAAAACCTCAAAAGCAAAAAGATGTCAAAATAAAAAAAAAATTATTTAGATCACAATAATAATATTTATTGAGATAGTAACTATAATACCACTGTTATATTTTGCTTTGAGTGACAGTTTGAAGAGAAATGACCCTTGTTTTCTTTTATTTCAGAAACAAGCATAGACCATTTCTTCTCTTCGTTTCCCTTTTACATGTTCACACCCCTCTCACTACCACAGAGAAGTTTCAAGGAAGAAGCAGGCATGGCCTATATGGAGATAATGTAGAGGAGATGGATTGGATGGTGGGTAAGTGTTGGTCTTGAAGAAAGTTCTTCATTTATTTGAATGTGGAAAAGAACTTAAAGGAGTGATCACCAGACTCCCTTTTTGCACATGTAAAAATCATGCCTCGGATACACAGTTGGTTTCAAAGATTGCCATACCATAACCACACTTCTTTTTTTTCTTTCTTAAGACAAAAGCTTAAACTTTCTTTGTAAGGATTTGTTCTTTATCTTTTTTAATTGACACACTCCTGTGCTGAAGTGTTAAATGCAGACATATAATCAAATATGTCCTTGATCATGCTGTTAATCAAAATTATGACATTTCTCCATCTCTGTCTGGTCTTAGAAGATGTAAGTGGTGCTGATGTTAAATATTACATTATGCTTTTTCCTCGTGCAGTTCACCTTTTGCTGCTGCTTCTATAGCTATGGAAGCTGTTCTTGGCAAATATACTTGATGCAGAAGGTGATAAGGACAACCAATCTAAGATAAATCACATTCTGTATAAACATTTGATGTTATCAGTACAAAACCATTCCTTATTAAATTAGGTTTGAATTACAGTCCACAAGGTTTTTATCACTGCTATCAGGAGATGATTTTGGTTGATAGTATGTAGCCTGGTCTCAGAGTCCCTGCTCAGTTCCTGGTGAGACACGGCAGTTTACTATGGCTACTAATCAAGGCGGTACTATTATTTAAGCTTTTCAAGATGTTTGAGGCTACCTACTCAGCATATTCCTTGACTCAGAGAATTTACAGAATAAAGTTGACTGAGTATTCTGAGTAGTTTGGATAAAAGGGTCAATCATTTAAATTATTTTTCAGTTGGTGGTAATTTTTATTTTCCTGTTTTTATAGACACTACAAACAAATTTTATAAGCATTCATCTGCTTTTTGTTGGGTTATTATTATTTCATAGAATTATAGAATATTCTGAGTTGGAAGGGACCCATCAGGATCACCGACTTCAACTCCTGGCCCTGCATAGGACACCCCAAGAATCACACTGCATGCCTGAGAGCATTGTCCAAATAGTTTTTGAACTCAGACAGGCTTGGTGCTGTGACCACTCCCTTGGGGAGTTCCAGCGCCCAACCACCCTCTGGTTGAAAAACATTTTTCTGATGTCTAATCTAAACCTCCCCTGACTCTGCTTCATGCTGTTTCCTTGAGTTCTGTCACTGGTCACAAGAGTGAACAGATTGGTACTTGCCCCTCCGCCTTCCCCTTGTAAGAAGGTTGAAGACTGCAATGAGGTCTCCCCTCAGTCTCCTCTTCTCCAGGCTGAACAGACCAAGTGACCTCAGCTGCTCTTCACACAGCTTCATTATCTTCACTGCCCTTCTTTGGACACTCTCTAATAGCTTAATATCTTTCTTATAATGTGGTGCCCAAAACTGCACACAATATTCAAGGTGAGGCCACACCAGTGCAGAGCAGAGCAGGACAATCCCCTCCCTTGACCAGCTGGCGATGCTTTGCCTGATGCCCCCTCGGACATGGTTGGCCCTCCTGGCTGCCAGGGCACTGGTGACTCTCATTCACCTTGCGACTGACCAGGACCCCCAGGTCTCTTTCTGCAGCACTTTGCTCCAGCTTCTCATTCCCTAGTCTATACACACAACCAGGGTTGCTCCATCCCAGGTGCAGAATCTGGCACTTTCCACTGTTAAACTTCATACTATTGGTGATTGCCCATCTCTCTTATTTATTGAGGTCTCTTTGCATTGAATGTGGTAGATAATAACAGAACTCATTCAGGTAAATGGAAAGACTCAGTCTTCACTGAATTTTGAGTCGAGACCTAGAAAATCTGAGTGTATCTCCTGATGTAATTATGATGCTATGCTTTGTTTATAGGAAGGCTTCTGAATGTTATTGACAAAGAAAGCTTGCAGAATACCACATTAATTTATTTTGCATCTGATCATGGAGGATCCTTAGAGGCTCACAGAAGAAATTCTCAGTTGGGTGGATGGAATGGGATCTATAAAGGTAAAATTTTTGTAGTGTGTACATGCATAAGACTTCCTCTTAAAAAGAAAATGATAGATTAAAATACATTCAGACATATTAAATTTAATAAACTATATGCTGATATTACAATCTTGGATTATAGATCTGAAATGAAGATCTATGGTACCTCTTGCATGTGCCCCCTCCAGACTGTTAAGCCTTGAAAAGCTACTGTGACAGCTTGCACAGATTGGCACTTACTGTATAATGAAGTTTGAAAACTGTACCCCTCACTTATTTCCCTATGGAAGAAGAGTTGTGTGCTTCTTGACCTTGCTCAGCACGACAGTGCACACTGTCTAGTAGCAAGTTACTTGATGGGCCACACAAGCAATGTTTGATACAGCTGGGATCCATCTAGGAACAGTCCTGAATGCAAAATGAGCCTTTATTTCTTGATATGAAGTTTCCATACCAGTAACAGTTGCAAAAAGGCCAACAGACACATTTGAATAGTTTAGAATCTAATCTAATGAATTCACTTCTACCAGCTGAACACAAGTATATTAGTAACAGGAGAGGCCAGAGAGGAAAGGTAAATGTCATTAGAGATTTCAGTATGAGAGGACAGTGATGAAATCATGCCTGCTTAGAGAGAAGGCAAAAGAAGATACAATATCAGTTTAGATATCAATAACAGAAAAGCATTCCCATTTATGTCCACACATGGTAGAACAGGGGACATCCCATTGAAACTAACTAGCAAGATTAAAAAATACAGTTTAATTAATAAATATCTGTAAAACTCACTGCTGTTATTTGAAACAGCATATTGAAAACAAGAAGACAAATAAGCCACACATCCAAATAATGAGAAGAGCTTCTGCTGATTGACAAAGCATGAGATACCACTATTTTACATAGCACAAAGATTATCGCAGAAGCACTTGGACTTGCCCTGTTTGTTTTCCATCATGACACCTTGTCAGCCTTTAAATCCAAGCTCTGGGAACCTTGCCTCTCAGTTGTAACCATTAGCACACCTCCTTTGTAGCAAGATACAGTATTACTTAGCAAAGCCTGGGGCTAATGTAAGCTACCATTCAGCTGCTGATTTATTAGCTGAGCTAATCAGCTGCCTTCAAGCTTTGTTCGCCCGTTTTCCTACAAAACTTTCGAGCCACAATTTGTCATTTCTGCCTTTGATCGGAGGAATAACAGAGAAAAGGTCATATAGGTACCTGAGCTCAATCCTTTTGCAATTTTTGTTTTCTAACTGGATCCTTGACTTGGAGTTCTGACTTTGAACCACACTGTTTCATTAATATTCCCATCCTTGACATCTGTAACTTATATCTGTAATTAGTTAATGGTTCTCACTTTGAAATACTATTCAATGAATTTTTTGACTTGTAAGAGAGACTGCACAGAGAAAAGAATTTAGAAGACCAGAGGAATGTAAGAGAAATCAAGTTAAGAAAAACTCTTTGTATTACCTCAAGACAATTTCAACAGAAATGCAGGTGGAAAGTCTTTGTCACTGCAGCATATTCAGAGCACTCCCCTATTTAATGCATGGGTTCTACACTCTTCCATTTGGGACCACCTCAGAGCCTCCCTGGGACTGTATTCTCCTGCAGGGCAATCAAATATTATCCTAATTCCCCTTGCTGCCCTCCAGAACTGCAACTAATTTTGTAATGTTCCTGCTGTCTTTGATTGTGAGCTGACAATCAAGCTTGCCCTGTCTAATTTCCCTTCCTCAGGCACCAAGTGTGGCTGCAACCCCTATTCCATCTACAAGTCAGATTTTGCTCTTAATTATTTAATTAATTCATTAATTCATTCATTTTATTAACTGATTTTTATTAACAGATTTTTTCTTGGGCATATTTTTAGGGAATGTGGAGAGTATTCTCAGATACTTAAATTGAAATGACCTTCAACTTAAGCTCTGGATCAGAATGACTTCTCAGGCATCAGAGGGTGGAATTGTTCCTCTTCTGCCAAAAATGCTGCTTAGTAGTGGGTTATTATATGTGCCACCCAAGAAAGCAGTGTAAAATAAAGATGTTAATAAGACTTATTTTTGAAGAACAGAATTTCCAATGTAGTCACTACTGTTCTAGAGGATTTAGTGTGGTCTCATTAAAGTTATGTGAATATTCTAAAAATTTTAAACCCTTTTATTATACATGCACAATGAACATCTAGTATCTCTTATTCTTTTATCTTTTTGTTAAACTTTCCTCCTCTTCTTTAACAGGTGGAAAAGGAATGGGAGGATGGGAAGGAGGAATCCGTGTTCCAGGAATATTTAAGTGGTCGGGAGTGTTGCCTGCAGGGACAGTTATTGATGAACCTACAAGCCTTATGGACATTTTTCCTACAGTAGTTCATTTAGCTGGAGGGGCAGTGCCTCAGGACAGGTACAGAGGTGGCTTCATGGACCATATTTGCTTCTCTTTCTTGATTTAGATAGAAACTGACTAAGTCATGCATCCTGACAGCCACAGGTTAAATTCTGATTGTTTCGAAACCAGGCAATTCTCTAACTTACTTTCTGCATAGCCTTCCCCGTCTTGTCTGCTTGTATGGAAAAGGCAAAGGAAAAACCAGTATCTTTTATCAAAGGTCATTTAACTATCTCAGTCCTCTAATCACCAAAAGGCAATTTGGTTGATTTGGGACACTAGGATGACTGTAAAAAAAAAAAACCAACAAAAAACCAAAACAAAACCCACAACCAAAGCCACCCTTTTTAATTTTACTTTTTTTAAATCAAAAATCCACAGATTTTCACGAAGGTGGTTGGTCCTGTTAGAGTACTAGGACAGGAAGCCTAGGAAGCCTGATTATTCACAAGTAGGGAAGGTGGAGCAAATGACACATGACCGGCATTTTTCTGCCGGTACCAAAGAAGTAGCTTCCTCAATAGTAAACAGCTTCTAGCATCTATGTTAGCCTCCTCTAAAGAACACAAGAAAGCGTAGGTGGCTAAGTCATTTCTGCAAAAAGCAAAAAAAGTACTGGTGGTGTGTAAATTAACCAACTCTTAGTCAATTCAGTAGGTGGCTTGTTTTTTTTTTCTACAAAGCCTGAAGCTCACAGAGCTGTCAATTACTTCACTGACTTCCATTTCAGGTAGCAAAATTAACCTGTGCTTATCACCTACTTCCAGGAAAATTACAGCAGTGGTGACTTATCTCCCCAGGCAGGATGTGTAAACTAGCTGTATTTGCAAAAACTGCTAGTAAGTGCTAATTCCTGATCTCCACCCATTCACATAATTAAAAATCTCGGGCTCATTAGCTAAAAAGTACCTTAGTTGAGAGATGACGCTTGAAATTCTAATGCTGCATACATAGAGTGAGTGGTGCTCGTGCTCCAGCTGCAGACTGAAATCCTTAAGCAGTCTGGTGACTCCTGTTCTCTCCCTCAGGGTAATCGATGGGCGCACTTTGCTGCCTCTGCTGCGTGGGACAGTTCGACACTCCAGGCACGAGTTCATGTTTCACTACTGCGGTGTGTTTCTGCACGCAGTGCGGTGGCACCAGAAGGACAGTGAGTATCAACATCCCCCTCCAGCAAATCACAGACCATGTAATGATCTCTAGCTCCCAAGAGAGTGTCATGTAAAAATATGCATACATATATCTGGAGTAAGTTTATTGTCTCAAACTCTCAGTTCTTCTGCAAAGTGCAGAATGGCCTCATTGTTAGCTGTCCTGCCTTGCCTGAGATGAAGGGGTTTGCTTCCTGGGAAGCATAGCTTCAAGAATCCCCATTTTGTTGCAGTGTTTGTATCACTTTTGATGCATAAGCATGCGGGATCAACTTTAGTGTAGGATTGAAGCAAAAGGAACTGTGCATTGAAGGTCTTTATCCTAAGCAGTATTTGGTTTCTTTTTATTAGTCCTATCTTATTTGTTTCATGTTTTTCAGCTGTGGCATTAGACAAGCTGACTGCAGCTGTAATGCTTTACTGAACTTTCAACAAGAACCCAGCGCTGGAACTAGACGATCTTTAATGTCCCTTCCAACCCAAACGTTTCTGTGGTTCTATGATTCGTTCAGCCAAGCCCATAACCTAGCACTTTAGGCAATCAGTTTTGGTCAGGGGCTATCTCCCCGCCCGGCCCCGCGGGCTCCGGGGAGCAGCGGGAGGTGCCGGGCACGGGCCGGGCCGGGCCGGGGAGACGAAGCGCCGCCAGGGGGCAGCGCGGCACCGCCACAGCCGCGGCCTGCCGGGCGGCGGAGAGCGCTGCAGCGAGGAGGTTTTAAACAGCAAAACAGAGCAAAATAAAAATAAAACCTAACCTCCCGGCCCTTCAGCGCAGCCAGCTGCTTCGTGTTTCGTTTTCGCATCTCGAGGTGCCCCGTATGAAAGGCCACCTACAGCTGTGGGAGAGCAGAGGGAGCGCCGCCAGCTCCCCAGTGCAGTGGCTTCGTTCCCAAAGCGCTGCAGCTGCTCATGACCTCCTGGAGCGCGCACCCTGTGATCCTGGCCGGAGGTTTGAGCAGACGGGGGCATGGCCCGTGCCTGGTAGAAACCTCAGGGCTGCCGATTTGAACCTCCCTCCCCATGCACCCAGGACACAGCAGACGAGTGTGTTAAGAGACTGACTATGAGAGCACAGCTCTTAGAGCTGCCAGTGGAGATGCGAGAGATCAGTTCACCTGACAGACTGGTGGCAAGTTGGCCCCACACCAAAACTACCAGTAGGTCCAGGCTTCATCACATCAGTCTCTTCTCCCAAGTTATGTTAGCGGACAAAGGGAAATGGCCTCAGGTTGCTCCAGGGGAGGTTTATACTGGATATTAGAAAAAATGTCTTCATGAAAAGGTTTGTTAAGCATTGGAGCAGGCCACCCAGGGAAGTGTTTTTGTCACCATCCCTGGAGGTATTTAAAAGACGTGTAGGTGTGACACTTGTGGACATGGGTTAGTGTTGGACTTGGCAGTGCTGGACATGATCATCTTAAGGGTCTTTTCTAACCTAAACAATCCTATGATTCTACAATCTAACCCCAAGCACAGTCACCAGTTCACATTACCTAGAGCAGAACAGCAGTCAGAAACTCAAATCTCCTATGTATCTAAATCAGTCACCATTCTTGGAGATCTCTGTTTCCTTTTAACACACATTTTTTTTTCTGGAAACAAAGTTCCTGGGCAGAGAAAGCTGTGTCTGACCGCCGGACTCCTGGAGAAAACTCCTGCTAGATGAGTCATGCCCCATTTCCCTACTGAAAGGCTAAATACATACTCCACTCAAGCTATGCATTTGAAGAGCTGCTTTTCAAGTTGAAGGACTGCTATTCTCACCCAGCTTTCATCACTAGTTCTTCTAAGCTATATAAGTTCTACATAAGTAGCTACGCATACTTATGCAGATGCAAGATGTATTTCGTGGCAGTTCATGTTCCTATGAAGCCACATGCACAGCTAGATTTCCTATGCATGCCTTTCTACAGTTTTTCCCATTGAACCTCAACTGCTTATGGCAAGGGTCCTGAAAACAATGCAATGTTCTGCATATGAAAGACTAGCTAATCAAATATATGGCTCAGCTTTCAACTAAAGTATAAATTTTGATTCTTTGTTCCAACTGCCATTTCTTCTGACTGGGCTGACAGACTAGAGAGTTTTAGCTCATCTGTAAGTAAATCACACTAATATTATGTATTTAGTGTCCATTTACATCTGTCTGTTGGCCAGCCTGGATATGAAGCCATTGTATTTTGATGTCACCCAGGCAGGATCCATCCTTTAAGCCCTTCACTGAAGCCAGAAGAATCCTTTGTTTATAAGTAAAAGAGTCCTTTCCTTTACCCTAGCACAATAAGTCTTATTAGTGACAGTACATTTCTTTCTGCTCATTAAACTGATTGATTGTTACCAGATGGGGTTGAGAGATGTTTGTACTGAAGCAGCAGGTTTCCTTTCCCTTGGACATATTAAATTAACATGTTGCCCTAAAATTCACATGCACCTTCTGATTCTATCAGAGCTACGTCAATAGAAAATTGCATACCCCGTTTGCCTCCTGGAGATGAGTGCAACTCCCACTGCTTTTATCAGCACTGATTTCTACCACCTTTTTTTTTTCTTTTATCCTCCTGTAACCCAATTGTCTGCTCAGCTCACCAACACAGGTTAATTACAATTGGCCTCTCTGTATCCTTCAAAGTGAACTAACAAGGACCTGGCTGTCTCTCACTCTGCATTTCCAGTAATTATTTGCAGCCATGAAAAGTGAATGCTAAAATTTAGCAGCATCAGACACTACACTCAGTACTCCAAATTTTCATACAGTGTATAAGGAATTCAGCCCAATTATTTATGGAAAAGAATGACTAGTTAGTTTTTTTCTGAACACTGATCACATAAATTCCTATGTAGAGCTAGATAAGCCTCTCCATCTTGTATTTACCTAATAAATGGTTATTTTGCCAATATCTCAACAGCACTCCAACTAAGCCGGATACTCAGAAAAAATGCCTGTCCCAAAAAGTGCTTATTTAACTCCTTGTAGCAAGTATCTGTGCTACCTGACTGACAAACATAAGACCCAAATCCCATGCTCTGGGAACCCTGATATCCAAGAGGATGCTTGCATATTTGTCACGAGACAAATGTTCTTTTAGTTACAAGACAGGGATAAGCTGAAGGACATGGAGCTCAGCCAGCCAGCAGCAAAGCACACACTGAAACAGACCTAAGGAGTATCTGTCTGTCCTTAGTAAGCCGTCAGAAAGTGAGCCCAATCAACCTTCATCATCTTTTCTCTCACAATTTCAGAAACGGAGATATCTAACATTTAGAAATGTTACGGAATTATTATGCCAAAACATTTCAGAACCATTGAGATGTCATCCCTCCACAGAAGTGCAGAAGCATAGCTTAAGCAGGATGTGGAAACCACAGGGTGAAAAATAAATAGATACACAGCCAACTAGCCACTAGATCTTTTAAGCTAAAATATTACCTGACCCTTAATATCTGTTATTTGTTTCCCCTCACCTTTTCAGAAGTTTTAAAATTTTATTTATTAACAAAATAGTGTTCCAGTAGTAGTGACAAGACAGAGACCAAAGAATAAAGCTGCAGGCTTTAAAGAACACCTTTAAGAGAAGAAAGGAAGGAAATTTCAGCTAATTCCATTGAAGTAAAAAGAAAATTCCATGTAGGGACAATGCAGTTATCAGCTATTTGTGCTCACTGGATCAGAGAAGTGGCTCCAAGTGTTAAATGTCCCCTTTCTTCTTGTCTCCTTTTTTCAGACATAGTACCTAATTGCTGTCTTCTTGCTGGACACAGAATTGCCTCTGAATTCAGTGTACTGTATTCTAAATGTGGGGTGAGGAATAGGGGAAAAAGGAGGAGGAAGTAAAGTGTGCTGATGAGCTGCATTCAGATTTAGTCCTAGCCATTTGCCATTTTTTCATTGCAAGTTACAGACCTGTGCTTGTCCTGTGGCCAGTACAAGAGCCTGATGATGTGCAAGCCCTAAAGCTGTGAACGACCTGCCTTCATCATGTTAACTTAAAAACTAGACTCCAGATTTTACTGTTTTCTTGGCCTGCAATTACCACCCTATTAAAAAGTGTGCTGGAACATGAGCATGGAAATAAACTGTGATGAATTTCTGCCCAGGTGTACTTCTTCACTCAGATATACAGAGGCAGCAGAAGAACCACCTACAAGTACTTGCAGCCAGAAATTGGAGACTGCATTCTCCATTTTCCCTCCCCAAGAGGCTTGTAGATTTTTAAAGGGACACAAGAAAGTGTCAGACTCCCTCTATTTAAAATTCACATTCACATACTGTATAGGGACATTCACATACTGTATAGGGTCCAGCATATACCCAGAGCCAACGTGTTCCCATAAGCCACAAAGAACATCTTAATCCTGACAGCTTCCACAAGACCCCTGCCCCAGGTGTGACATAAGCTTGCCCTAGGAATGACATAGCAGATCACTTAAACGTGAACCAAACTTTCACGACACATCCCCCACCCTTCCCAATTCCTAATGCCATTAAGATGTTCAAATGTGCTTCTTCTGTGACAGGTGGCACCGTGTGGAAAGCTCATTATGCTACTCCAGTATTCCAACCAGAAGCCTCTGGAGCCTGTTTCAGAAGAGGAATTTGCCCATGTTTTGGTGATGGTGTAACCCATCATGACCCTCCACTGTTGTTCAATCTCTCACAAGATCCGTCTGAGGCAAATCCTCTGTCAGCTGACACTGAGCCCTTGTTTGACACTGTGATGAGGAGAATAAGAAAAGCTGTGGAAGAGCATCGCAAGACGCTGACTCCAGTCCCACAACAGCTGTCCCCTTACAATAATATATGGAAGCCATGGCTGCAGCCATGCTGTGGGACATTCCCATTCTGTTGGTGTCATGAAGAAAATAACAAAGCAGATAGCATAGTTTAATACCAAAATCAAAGTTAGCTTCTTTAAAGAAGTTGACAGTTTTCACATTTACATGACATTTACATTCATAGAGAAATTAGAGATATGGGTTAAATTACACTGGAATAACTTAAGGAGATATTATTGGGTTTTTTTCTTCAACCTTTTTCCATACCCACAGAAATTTAGTAAACCTGTAGTTTAAAAATTAGGGGTCACCTGTATAATCTACCCCTCAAGTGCATAATTCTGGATTAAATACCCCCAAAAAAATTCTTTTCTTAGTGATTTTCAATTCAAGCAAACGATAACTGATAAGAAAGTAAACTTTTCATTGCAGATGTTTGTACAGGAAATATACTTATTAAGACAACAGTACTCAGCCCAAAAGGGTATCCCTATTCAGGGCTTATCTTTCAATGAAAAAAAACCTGTTGCACAAAAATGAAATTATGATGACAATGAAAAAAATAAATAAATAATGAAAAAAACCCCACATTTTATTTGGAAACATACCAAAATTCGTTTGCCTCTCCGAAATAAACACCTAATAATTTACAGCAATTTTTTGCCTCATCTGTACATTCATTTTTCTATCATGTAAGAATTCCCACGGAAAACCGAACTGACAAGTGTGTTATAAAAATTAGATAGCTGAAGTTAACATCTCAAGATCAGCAGCAAAGTACCTAGCTATGCTGAAATGTTAAACCACAATTCTTACCGAAATGCATTTTCCATGTAGTTAAGTCATCTCACTTGCAAGAGCATTGAAAAGCATCACCCTTGAGAAGATAGGTCCCAAATTTCACAATCTGAGACCAATTTATAAGATGCATGTCCCACTTGAGTGACAGTGACTCTGATTTCATATGAGGGCCATGCAAAATGTGCTTTGTTTTGTGAGAAAGCACTTTGTTTTCAGTAGGAGGTGTTAAAAAAAAATTCACACACTAATCACTTCTGTGTACAGGTCATTTTCTCCAAGCCAAGCAAGTGTCAGCACTCTGTACAGTCATTAGGGAAACGGAGGGGATTAAAATATGTAATCCTCTCTTGCTGCCCTCAGGTTAAATAAATTCATCTCTCAATATGTAATCCTAACCATGCTCTTGCCAGGTTTTGTGTCAAATCCTATTTTTAAATGGAGGTTTCTGTATTTTTGCCTTCAGAAAAAGTAGATTGCAGGCAAGAAACTCAGATTCAAACTTTAAGCCTTTCTGAACACTGTATGTTCACTCGTACCACACAGCTAAAGGTCACCCAGATTTTAAAAGTAACAAAGGATGGTAAGAGCTGCAGAGCAGGTACTTCAGGTGACCTATTTCCTTAGAGCTAGCAGACTTGCAGAGCCACACCAGTGCAGCTCTATTCAGTACCAAGGTTGCCTGTGTGTCATTTTTTGCCTTTTAGAAACAACAAGAGATAGGAAGGCCTGCAGCAGGTCCCTCTCTCAGCTCTTGAGCTGCCACAGCAGATCCCAGCGCTTTCGCCAGCCTCAGGAGAGAAGCAAATGTATGCCTGGACTGTGCACCTTTTGCAGTGTTTTCAGAGAACCTCCTGACTTACACCTCCAATGTGGCAGTGTGGTAAGTCACTGCTGTTTAGCTCTAAACATGGTTGTGTATGACCATGACATAACATCAAGTGCAAGTCTCCCAAAAGCTGACTGGGCATTTCTTCAGGTTATTTCCCATTTTGTCTTTCCTCTAAAAGGTCACCAAGAAAGTTATGTGGAAAACACTCCACATAAATCAAAGGGCACTTATGACAATGAACTGATTGGATGCATCAATGTTACACTTGACAGGGGTATCTAAAAATACATTTGTTCTCACTGCTTGATAGCATTTAAATCCACATCAACATTGCTAAGAACTCGTCAGAAGATTTGACATTTTTCTGTGGCTGACTTGGACCAAAACCAGAGCAGCTGCATTTCACTGGATTCATGCAGGGAGAAAAGAGCATAAAAGACCATGCATTTTAAAGCCAGTTTGGCCGATTCAGAGATGGAGGACAAATCTTACTGTTCAGTGGGAACAAAACCAAATGCTGTTCTCTAGAGTCAAGCCAATCAGTTTAGTAGCATCTACACTGTCAGTTAAACACAAGGATAAGCTTTTTCTCAGTTCACACGTCACTGCCTTCCCCACTCCATTAGGTTAGATATCAGGAAAAAGTTTTTCACCCAGAGGCTGCTTGAACACCAGAATAGGGTCCCCAGGGAAGTGGTCACAACAACAAGCCTGAGAGTTTAAAAACTGCTGGACAATGCTATCAAGCACATGGTGCGATTTTTGGGGAGTCCTGCATAGGGCCAGGAGTTGGACTTGATGATCCCGATGGGTCCCGTCCATCTCAGCATATTCTGTGATTCTATGATTCATACACAAGAACATGCCCAGTCCCACACTAGGTTATGATGAGAGCTTTTACCAGGGCATGGGAAGGTGTTCAAGCACTCACTCAGCTTGTAAGCATAGGTCGAAACTAGAAAGCCAGACTAGGAAGGCCAATACATCAGCAAAACCCTGAACTCCATTTCCAAGCACAGCGTGAAAAAAAATCACCCCATATAAATGTAAACATTAAACATTTGTGTAACACCTCATTCTTCTGAAACTTAAATTTGCTAAACTGCCATATAGAGTCAGATGCTAAGGAGTCACATAGATATCCATGGTGCCTTCCTGACATCCAAACATAGATAATTTTATCTTGGCTGGCATCTGTGGAAAGCCAGAGGGGCTTTCAGACAGGAGGAGGAAGAATTAGGGCTGGCAGCATAGCATAACTGGCTTTTGTTAACTCACTGTTAAGAAACCTCAACCAGGCAAAGAGAAATGTGCTTTTCCCATACACAGAGGGAGAGGCAGACAGTGCACACAGAGGTGATCTGCAGGCGACAAGGAGAACAACGTAATGGAAAATTGGTGAACCGGATGCACATCACTTCAAAAAACATGAGGGACAGGAGAGAAGAGTTTTTCAGTCCTAAGCTTCTTTTACTGTCTAAATCTAAATGTATCTTAAAAGATAAAAATTTTGAGGAGTGGTAAGCAGAGAATGGAGGTTAATTATTTTACCCATTTCATGCAGATCCTAGCCAGGAGTGGTTGCAGATCTCTTTGTCTGTATATACTCTAACCATATCACATAAGATCTGCACACGCTGTTATTCTGATCTTCTGGCAAATGTACATTCCCAGTTAAAGCAGGTGAACCCAACATCACCCAAGAGTTATCCTCAAGCACACTTTTGCATAAAATGCATTAATGTGTAAAAAAGCTGTTACAAGGACTGCTTGAATAACACCAGAAGGAAGAAACTCTTGAGTCAGTTCCCTAAGTTTGCTTGAAAAGTCATCTATAACGATCTTTTGCAAAATATATTAATATAAGAATAAAAGCTAAATTATATGCTTTCTCCCTTCTTTTCTCCCTTTGTAGAAAGGAGCAAGGACTACATAAAAATGGCCTGTTGGGAAAACCTGAGACAACTAACCAATCTCCAAGCCAGTGATAACCATACCAGAATGTGCCTACACATGGTTCAATACACACACCATAGAGAGGGGAGTATTACTCTGTGACAAATTAAGTTTGTTTTACTGAAAGAGCTGTGGTTGTACTGTGCAAATGTTTGACATTCACGTTGTACGAAACTGACTTCCACTTAAATTGTTTGATCATTATTAAATGACATTTGGAATTGTTGCATTAGACTGACTCAACAGAGTAATTGGCAAATCTCACAGGATTGAGACAATAAGCTTCTAAGAAACTTCACTTCACCGTGTTTAAATATTAGACACATTGCTTTGCTCCCTGCTGGGACTCAAGGGAATGCCAGCATATGGATCACAAGATCCCATCGTTTAAGGATGCAAAATAATTGTTTAACAAATAAACTCAGAAAAGTAATTTGAGCTCAAAGTTCATCCAGCTTGAAATTCTCAAGGACTCTCAGTATATTTGAGAAGCATTTACATAAAGGACCAAAAAGAAGGAGTAAATATAAAAAAACCTTTTGCTTTTTGACAGATTGTAGGTTAAAATACACACACGCAGTCATATATATAGTATTGAACTCAATAAAATACTGAAGATTTTCTTAGAATGTTGTGATTGTAATGTTACATCTAATCAGCTACATTAAAAAAAAATCAAATTTATTCAAAACCTAGCTTCTTTTTTGATTACCATACTACTGCATTATTAAGATTTTTTGAAAGTAAGAAAAAAAATTTTAAAAAAATCTCGACTCCCCATGTTGAAATAAAAGGGATTATTACAGCATCCAAACAACCCCAACTTCTACTCTGCCGTTTGTCTAAAAACTGTAAGTAAAAGGTTTGGAAACAGAAAGATTTTATGGAGGTTTAAAAATTAAAAAAAAAAATAGTCTCTAAACAAAAGATAAAACATGTGCCCACCCATCACATGCAGTCAGTTCTGTTCCAAGTATTTAATACTATGAGAAGGCTTTGAATATCTTATTGCTCTAAAATAAAACAAATAAAGTGTTTCATGTATTTATCATTGTTCAGAACACTGTACAGTGCCATAAAATGGAACAAACACTTTTCCAAGGCAGCTAACATCATGCCATCCTGAAAATCCTAAAATAATCACCGGTCAGAGGCTGGCTGTCTTGAATTTTTTTTTTTTTATCCATCCAGTTTGTTGAATTCGAAAGGGCTCTGACAACAGTCAAAGTAAAATTCAGGAAAAAAAATCTTGCAACTATTTTTCCCTTTATTCATAGTATATCATTTCCAGTTTTCTAACAATTATTATTTATGATGTTTAAGTCAAATATATATCACCGTACTTTTTTAACTACCTTTGCTATAATTATAATATGATGTTATTACAAGTTGAAAGTTTATACCAGGATGCAAAGTAAAGCTTGAGTGTCATCCCTTTAACCATTAGCACCACAGAAATTGTTATTTATGAGCCAGCCAACTTAGGATGAACAAAATTTCAGCTGAGATATTTTGCAACCAATATACTGATGATGTGGACTACTTAAATGACCACTAACTGACATGTATTTTTGCAGGCTATTTAAGAACGTACTACTATGCATTTAATCTCATTTAAAAGGTTGATTTAAAAAAAAAAGAAAATCAAACTACAGAAATATAATCTCAATATCATGACAAGAAAATTGGTGGGGAATTGGAATGTGAGATGTGAATTAATGAGCTGTGACTTAAGAAAACAGGCCCATCTCATGTTATTTTCAAAGTCATAGGAATCAAACCAGTTTAGATTAGGAAAGCAACAGAATCCATTAAGGAATAAGTAGGCATGCTGCAGACTTGCTGCTGTTGAACAACTATATGTTTACAGGAGCACACAAACATATATCGCCATCTGCTACTAATCCAGCCTCCTGTTCATGGACAGAAAAATCAAGGTGAAAAAAACCAAAATAAAACAACTAAGCATTTTTTCGAATACCAGCTTCAGAAAAACAATGGTGAGTTGAATGAACTAGAGAGACAAAGAAAACTTCTTATTTACAAAGAATGACCCAGTTGGAAGAGTCCTCACAAGACACCAGGCATTAAGAAAAGTGATATTTCATGAATATCTCCTTTACTGTAGGCTACAAAAGTGTATTAGCCCACATGTCTAACCCACACTATCTCCTGTTTATACATGAAGAGCACCCAATAAAATTGTTGTATGGCAAATAAAATTACCCTCTAAATCAGGCTATGAATAACTCCAAGCACATGACAGAAGTAGTATCATCATGTTTTGTTTTAAACACAAGCTGTCCTCTTTAAATACAGTCTGCCACACAGCAATAGCCTACACTTCTTAACTTTCTTCATCCTAAAAATACCTGGGGCTATACCACAGTTTAATGTGGAAAAATTCCAGGTAAAGCTTTTTAAGTTTTTTCTCCCCAAGTCGTGTTTCGATGTAGGAAACCTCAGCCCTGTGGTTCACGGCAGCATGCAGCCCATAACACCCCTCAGACCTGCCTGTGATCCCAGGATTTCAGAATGATGTCCATAAAAGCACAGAATGTTGCCTGAAGCATAGCACTTGCAAATTCTGGAGTCACATACAAGATTTTCCCTTCTCACACATTGGTGACAACAGTTGTGTGCTAGAAGCCACTACAACACTACATTATGTGTAATTAGTTCAATTTTTTTTTTATGTGAAGACAGGATGTAAAAACTTGGGCAGGGCCTTTAACAGCTACACTTTTCCATGAAATACAATAAACAAAATACTGTTGTGCTAATTCAAGAGATCCTAAACATTATAATTATGTATGTCTGTAGGAATAATTATAAGTCTAACCTTTTAATTCTGCTCAGCGGGTAATGCTAAATGTCTCAAAAGCAATTAAATAAAATTTAAAAAAAATTAGTCAGTCACAAATAATAATCCCTGGCATAGTGCAAACAACCTGTAACTCTGCATCATCTGATAAGTACATGACTTCATATGTCTTTTCCATTTCTTTTATTTCCATTACATTAATGTACATTCTTTGCAAAACATTGTATAAGCCACACGGTACCATTTTACATACTAACCGTTTGACGTGTCCAATCACAGCTCCTTTTACTACACTCATACACCTATATAAAAAACCTTTCAGTTACTGATTTCACATCAATAATTTTTCTCTCATAATCTAATTAATGTGCCCGGTAAGATCTAGTTGTTACTGTAAAATGTACACCTCCCCGAAGCATGAGTTCACATTGATGACTAGTTTTATAGTCTTCAAAACCTGTTTGAATTATGTTAGCAACAATGCTTTTAAAACAAGAGAACTTTCTCAGAAGTGCACAAGGATCACAAAGAAACAGGGCTAATCAGCAGATCAAATGCCACGTGAGTAAGAGGACACTGCAGCTGCTGCATCTCCACACAGCGCTGCACTGGGCCACAGCACCAAGAGGTAGAATGCACCTACCTGCGCTAACGTGTGAAGGTCACCTACCCAGAAAGACGCAGGCTATCAAGGGTCCCCAGGTTAGTCAAAGGGAGATGATCCTTCCCCATTTCTCTGTTGACCCTAAAACATCTAACTTAACCTAGAAGCTTATACGCAGAAGACACACCAATGAGTTTCACTCTTTAAGAGTGCTTAGAATAAATGAGAACTAGATAAAAATCAGAAAAATCCTACAAAAGTAAAAGCAAGTCCACTATTGTGATTATTAGAAAGTAATTCTAAGATGCTCAAAGATATGTTTTTCTTCTTTTAAAGGACTTTTAATTTCTTTCATTAATTTCCCAATTTGTGCAAGTATTCTCTGCCCCACCCTCACATCCTTTTTGATGGAGGAAAAAGAAATAAAAATTTCTTCTTCCCTCCTATCCTGCTTTTTTTTCTCCACTAACACCTATGGTGATCCCTTTTATGCATAATGTAACAGCATTTTGAAACAGAATTCCCAAGTTATTTCATTATGTATATCTCTACCAAAATTGGTGACATATTAAGACCAAAATGTTTCAAGTCCTGCATCATCACTGCAGAATTTTTATTCTAATACTGAGTGAGGTTACAGATAACTGTGTCAAACCTGTTATCATATTAGCATGACTGTCAAGATCCTTTCTTTCAAAGTTTTTTACTTTGAAAGAAAGTACTTTTTCTTGTTTGTTAAGGCAAACTCACTGAGATAAGTCAAATTTAAATACCCAAATTCACAAAACAATCCCCCATAAGTATTCTTAATAAAATGGTGTCTCATCAGTAGATTTTTTCTGGAACAACCCTCACAGATTTTTTGGTTCCCACACACAGCTATTTTTTAAAATATCTTCAAAGGGCCTGTTTACTAAAACAAGTGCCAATTGTGTTTTCAGTTGCACTCAAATTGCCTGTAATATGGGGCTATCATCCTGAGTGAGAAGGAAGCCTTTATCAGCTGCAGTTTGAAGTATTGTAAACGAATTTATATAAAGCACCGGAAGGTTTACACCATACCATCGTGTTTCTTCCTCTGACTACACAACTCAGAATATGCAAGTAAAGCTAACAATCTTTTAAAAAGCAACAGTATCCTATAGCAACAATATAAAAGGTTAACATACATTACCAGTCTGTCTTAAGAGTTTTAAACCACTCTTCCTTACACTAGTTATAAAGCTGAGCATCTTCCTATAAACAGACAAACACAGAACATCCAGTAGTGATCTCAGATGAAGTCTAAAGTTCCTCTAATCCTAATCATATTTAAATTAAAAAGTTTTGTTGCAGACTCCAATGAGGACAGGATTTCATCTCTTCACTGTTTTCTCATATTGAAGTCTACATCATGGTTGCCCTTGAAAGCATTAATTTGGTTTCTGGAACAAGTTTTTTATTTAAATAGCTTTATAGTGTCTTTTATAAGTACTTCAGGAATAATCTCAGTCTGGGAAATAAACTCAACTTCCAAAATAATTTCAATTTTCAGCATGTTTCCCACTCATGACTGTTTCTGCAGAATGCTATGGGGAGGAACAGGGAAGGGTGATAAATACATGAGAGATCATACTCAGAGCGTACCATTCATTTTTCTTTAGAAGGCACTGTTGGAGAACAATGAAGATGAGACATAAGTAACAATAAAGATGAGGCACACTTAAAAGTTAAAAAACAAAAAAGAGTCTGTATCTGTTAATCTCCTCCAAGAATCTATGAGGATCCATAATAACCTCTGGCATCAGGTAAGCTGTTAATATAGCCAAGTATTCAAGAATTGCATTTATAGAAGAAACATATATCATGATGGCCTTTACAGTACACTATCTTAATGTAAAAATGCATCCAATTTCTTTTTGATATGTTCAAAAGCATCTTTCCCCATATAGTCCATGCGCCCTTCCTCCCATTTTCTCCGCTCATCTTCTGGAGTTGGTTTTGCTGGTTTAAGGTGAATAGACAGCTCTGAAACAGAATCTGCAATCTCGTTCTGTGGGAAGAAGCAGAACAGTGGGAGAACGGTCATTTGGTTGTTCTCATTTCAGTGTTTTGATGTTAAGCCTTAATTGTCAAACTTCTGCATTGTACACTCCCAGTTCAAACAGTAAAACAAACTATTCAAACATCCACTCCTCCATTCCTGTTTTGATAATGTGAGATCATTTTCCCACGCTTTTACTACTTTCCATAGCATCTTTGAACATACCAAACACTTATTTTACTGATCTTTACTCAAACCTTGGTACACTCAGCAACAACACAATAAAAATTTTACAAATATGGTCTGTTTAGAGTAGAATAACTCCTACAATAAAAAGTGTAACCATTTATCTGTGCGAATCTTGTTTTCAGTAGGCTTTCAGGTGAACATACATTTCTAGAATTTTTGGTCATTTGTTTTATCTGAACACCAGTGAGATCAGTATTATTTAGCAGATGTGAGACACATGGCTCGCACAAACTAATTCAAAAGATTGACACTATTTTTTATACCAGTAGCTAGTTCATTTTGAATGAGAGTCCAAAACTTGACCTTGAACCGGAATTCACAATTATCATAGGTGCACAAATGCAAGACATTATTAGCAATAATTTCAACCACATAAAAGATAAATTGTGTTCATGCTTGACCAATGCCAGTAAAAAGGGAACATCCCAACAATTATAATCTGTAATAAAGCTGAAATATAACAAGGACTAATCAAGGCAGCCACTGAAAACCTGCTTTCAGTACTACTCGAAGAGGCTTAAAGGCAAACAACTCATTTCATGTTATAAACAAAATTGAAATCAATTAGAATGACCTTCTACTGAAGCCCTCATAAATTCAATATACAGGTGTTTCAGAACAGAACTTAATGGGCAGGAATCAGTGGCTTAAACTGCCTAAATGCCCTGGAATATCCACTATATCTGCCAGTTTCGGGCAGACGAGGCACAGGACTTGTGCAAGACAAGGTAAGGTATTTCAAACAGCCAACATGACACTATATGCTTAGGTACTGCATCCTTCCATATGTATCCCCACCTGCAACCAACATCACTCTAAACATGAGTATATATTCTGAAGAGCGTGCTTGCTCCCTATATATGCAAACATACAGTATGCATTTGTATTTAATTTTTGAGTAGCAGTAATGCAGGAAGATTCCCTTCTTTGTCATTAGCAAGTCTTATCAACAGCTCTGGATGCAATTAACAAGAAGACTGGAATCATCATGTTTTTAGAAATGAAGAATTTTAGCCAGGACCCAAACACCTCTGGCTGCAGGGGAGCTACAGGTGTTTTTCTCAGTCTTAAAGTATTTCACCACAGTGCTTCACAATCACACAAAAGGCCTCATTAGGAAAATGGCTGTGTTGTGTACCTTACAAGGCCTTGACACCCTGTCAAGGCCATCAACACCAAGTCTGTTCCTATTCTCACACCACCCACATGTGCAAGTATCCATAAATGCAGTGCAAGATCACAAAGGAAAGCCTGGTCAGTTAGGCTACTGCAGATTCCCTTTCCACTTGCTTGGAAATATCACTTCAGCAGATTAAAAAAAAAACAAACAACAAACAAAAAACCCCACAATCAAAGAAAACAGAACAAAGAAACAAAAACCCCAAACAGTTTTGCTTGTATTAGTATTGGAGAACTAAAATTAACACCATGCATTGATTACTTGGGGCTTAGCACACAAAATACCCATTTAAAAACTCCGAGTTTTGAAAAGAACACTAGAAAGGGATCATACCCCAGTATTGGAAGCAGTTAAGAAATTACATAGCTAAAAGATTAAAGAATTTATTTGCACATTGTATCATAATTAGTTGAGATTTCCCGAAAATTATGTTGGCAGCTAAGACATGCATGCAATCACCAACAGATGTACAATGCACAAAGCTACATGTACCAGTTCTGAGGTTTCCTGAAATGCAGGATGGGAGACAGGTTGTTCTGAAGGTCTGTCAGGCTCAGAGAGATGGACGCTAGAATCGCTTGGTTCAACTTCATATACAGGTTGCTAAAATACAGCCACTGAGGTTTTATTAGGAGAATATTTTTTCATTCATACAATACAACAGCTTTCAGTCTTGGGGTAGGGTGAAGTAGTGATGGGAGGAAAAGCAAGGAAGCACATTATGACCAAGGAGAAAATTCATCTCACCTAGCTTAAGCTATCAAAATGGCATTGAATCAAAATTCTTACTGTAATTAATCTAGGACAAATACCTCCATAGGTATTTCATTTCATCCTAAGATAGGTTCAAAGTGTCTGTCATTCTTCAGTGACTACAGATACAGCCTCGGACACCTACCACTCTTGAGGTCAAACCTCAACAGGAAAAATCTCATTTTAGGGTAACAGCTTCCTCTGTGATGCATAAGCTTTTTATATGTATGAAATAAGAACAGAACAATGTATTCCAAAACAGAGGCAAAATAGATTGCCCAAAAAATATTGTCCCAAATATTTGCCTTTGACAAATACCGAAACATAAATGAGTAGGCAGACCCCATTCTGAAGTCTTTTCCCCAAAAACAATACCACAACTACTGAAGCAAAGCAACAAAAAGTGGAATGATGGTATTCCTAACTAAGAAGAGAATCAGGCTATTTCTTTCTAATTAATATGGTCTTCTGATAAACAATTCTAGTAATTGAAATAATAATAGAAATTTAAATTTTAATGAAACTACTTTAAGTGAACATTATAATTTTTTTTTACCCCAAACAAACACCTTGATAATGTGTTCCTATTTGGTTTGAGCTTTCCCAATGGAGTCAGATGCATGAGGCACACAAGAAAATACATTCTTTGCAAATAAATTATTTTAAAGTTATAGAGCTGGAAGGCTCACAATTTTCCTTAAGCCCCTGGAAAGGGAAAGGGAGACTACAGTTTTACTTTATGGAGTAACTATAGTCTAAAGAGATGAAGCACTAAACATATTAAAAGTTGTCTTCATCTTACTAGAGACCAGTCCACAAGTTACAATAGCAGATGACATTAGAACACTAATTTTATTTTCTCCCAATTGTACCTTGCATAGCATGGTTTATCAGACAAGGTGTAATGACTTATACCTGCAGAAGCATTCTGTTATTATGTCCAACTTAATTCCTGCATACAATAAGGGGACCCGGTGCAACAGAAATACACAAATACAAGAAAAGTGACAAAAGACAGGAAGACTGAAATGTTCATTAGTGGATTCTTTCAAGACTCTACTTGTTGCCCAATTCACAGAAATTTTGGGAACAGTTTTCTGAATCAACAAAAAAAGTTCTACAGAGGAGTGATAGAAAGGATTCTAGTTTAAAATATATTAATTCACAAGACTAGTAATATTCAAAATATTACTTTGGTAACAGATTTTTTTATATTACATTTTATTAAGTACCTAACAACTTTGAATAAGTAACCTCTTCCTAAAATACAATGCAAACTCTTTCAACCTCCAGACACCTCAAGCATGCATGACTTAAGATTAAAAAAAATAAATACCCTTTAGACTATTTTTGATGCCAGCAAGAACATTCAAGAGCTACAGCTAAATTGAAGATAAAATCTCCCAGATCAGAAGCATAATGAAAGAATCTCCTTTTAGTATATAATTTTACTTTGTTAGTGCAAATAGTAATATACAACATACTTACAGCTTCAAAAGTGAGTTCCTCAGGTGAACACACTGTGGCATTTATTTCATTTGCCTGCTCTGGAAGCTCAGGCATTTGCTGTGAATTGGCCACACAAGGACTGACTTTCTTCAGTGTAATTTCAACTCCATTGAAAGTGTGCTAACAAAAACAAGAACATCTCACCACTAAAATACAATTTTTTCAGAAAAGTAATAACTTATTTACAACAGTTGCACTTCCTTAGAGGGATTTCAGCATGAAAGGAATAAGTTAATGCAAAAAAAAGTGGGCAGTCCTAGATTCAGAGCACGTTGCAGTTTAGATTTTTGCACTCATGAGCATGTTAGCATAATCAGGAGGTAAATCTAACAGGTATTTCCACCTTCATGTTACCATATTTAAAGTATTTCTTTAATGTACAATGTCTTAAAAATAAAGCATGTTAAAGTATAAGATCAAAAAATACCCATTCCTTGCTCTGCCTTCCAATTTGTCATGATGTTAACAAACCAAATTATTCCCTGATGGTAATTGTTCAACTGATCCTATGGGACTATGCAATTAGTTCAAGGATGGTAATAATTTAACATTACAAAAAATTAAGAAATATTTACATATGCATAAATGTGATCTAATTTGTCATGTCTGGATACAAAATTAAAAATTGTACTTCTATACATTACTTTATGCTGCTGGTCCCAAAGAAATCATCTATTTATCAACAGACTTTTTTATTCCATTCATGAAAAGCATAGATTTCTGCATTTCCTCCAAAGAAGAAAAAAAGCATAGAGATCAGTAAATGTTTCGTGACATACGAGTACTGTGTATAACATCCTAAGTGTAATTAACTCTGCTTTTGCAATCCTGATTTATTTGTTATGACTATCATGAAACAACTTATAATGCAGTCCTGAAAAGGTGAAATTTTATTATAATTCAAGGATTAGTTTGATGGTCTATATCAACTTAGCTTCAAGAAAAACAAAAGTGTTTGTTTCAGAGCCAGACTATCACCTTCCTCAGCTAATTTGTCTTTAATTTGCAGAATCTATGCACATACATTGCCAAAAAAACGGTTTATAAATTAAGAAGAGGGCTGCGGTAAATCTTTAGGAGGGGTTTTTAGTACTATTGGCTTTCCAAGCTGCTACTTTGGATGCTTCTACAAGTAATCAGTGCTACTACCAGTCAACAGACCACCTGTATTGGAATTACACGGCAAGGTTTTGGTACCAGGGTGTGGGGGGAAGTGGCAGGTCCACGAAGCCCCCAGGACCCCTGAAACTTGAGGAGCTTGAAATATTGCAGGGTGTGAGGCCTTTCCCATGAAGAACAGTGAGGCTAATTAAACATTCCCATGGACACAGCCTTGAGTTTTAGGGAGTTATCTAGAAAAGGATAACAGTACAAGGACGAGGTTGTTGATTGTGTGCAGGTGTTAAATTCCTAGGTGTTTTTGTGAAAATATATTTACATTATGTCTGTGGGAAAGTAGGGGCCAGCGGGCTCCATAAAACCTGCCTACTGCTCTGAAGCAGCAGACACCTCTTGTCTCATCACTCTGTTTGTGTGTGTGTGTGTGTCTTCGTTTCTTCACGGACCAAGACCTACTGACAGACACCCTACGACAGCGGGGGGCTACAGGAGTAGCTTCTGTGAGAAGCTACCAGAAGCTTCCCCCATGTCCAATGGAGCCAATGCTCGCTGGCTTCAAGATGGACCTGCCACTGGCCAAGGCCAAGCCCATTAGTGACAGTGATAGCACCTCTGGGATAAAAGATTTAAGAAGGAGGAAAAGTTGCTGTGCAACTGGACAACTGAAGGTGGAGGAGTGAGAATATGTGAGAGCAGCAACCCTGCAGACACCAAGGTCAGTGCAGAAGGAGGTGGAGGAGGTGCTCCAGGTGCCTGAGCAGAGACATTCCTGCAGACCATGGAGCAGACCATGGTGAGGCAGCTGCCCCCCTGCAGCTTGTGGAGGACCCTATACTGGAGCCAGTGGATGCCTGAAGGAGGTTGCAACCTCATGGGAAGCCCACACTGAAACAGACTCCTGGCAGGACCTGTGGAGCCATGGAGAGAGGAGCCTGCACTCAGGTTTGCTCGCAGGATTTGTGACTCCGTGGAGGACTCATGCTGGAGCAGTCTGTTCCTGAAGGACTGCACCCCATGGAAGGAAAGCCCATGCTGGAGTACTTAATGAAAAACTGCAGCCCATGGGAAGGACTCATGTTGGAAAAATCCATGGAGGACTGTCTTCTGTGGGAGGGATCCCACACTGGAGCAGGGGAAGAGTGTGAGAAGTCCTCCCCCCGAGGAGGAAGGAGCAGCAGAAACAACACATGATAAACTGACCACAGCCCCCATTCCCCATCCCCATGTGCTACTGCAGGGAGGAGATAGAGAAAATAGGAAGTTCAGTCCAGAAAGAATGGAGGGATGGGGGAAAGTTGTTCTAAGTTTTGGATTTATTTCTCATTACCCTACTCTGATTTGACCGGTAATAAATTTGATTCGTTTCCCCAAGTTGAGCCTGTTTCACCTGTGACAGTACCTGGTGAGTGATCTCTCCCTGTCCTTATCTGGACCCATGAGCCTTTCATTATATTTTCTCTCCCTGTCCAGCTGAGGAGAGGAGCGATAGAGTGGCTTTGGTGGGCACCTGGGGTCCAGCCAGGGTTAGCCCACCACATCATGTAATTTCTTCCTCTAAAAACATAAAATTTTCAGAATTTTTGTTTTTGATTTCGACATATTCCAACTAACTCCTTATCAGTTACCTTGCATTCCTTGGATTCTGATTCTTCCATCTTTTGAAGTTTTTCTAACAAAGGCAGTATACTGGCACTGTATATATTCCACCAGAGGGCAAGAAATGACAGTTGATGAAAAGATCCAGAGGTTGTGTCATCCTGCATAACTCTCTTTGTCTGAAGGTTGTATTTGTAGTTCCAGGGCTTTGTTGCTCCCAAGAAGTGAACAACTTTGGCATCTCTACCAAAACTGTAGAGATTAAACATACATTAAATATTTTTTTAGCATATATAAACTCCTAAAGAAACACACTCTCACAGGTGAGATAACTGGACATTTTGCAGCAGTAACACGTTCAAGATGAGTATATATTTTAATTTTTTTTCCTATCTTATTAGTTTAAGTCATCTCATTTAAAATACAAAATGTTGCATTGCCATTCGCTTCCAACTGCTCATTCTAGTAGAAAAGCTCATGAAGGAAACTGACAGGCTCATGCAGTACCATTTCCAGTCCTCCTGCATGCTCTGTTCACAAACAAATACCACTTCAAATATTAAATCAACATAATTGGTTATTACTGATTTCATATTAAAAATTACTACTAATTATATTGATGTAATTTCACCTCCCAGTAAGAGTGTATTGTGCAACTGGAACAGAAATTCATAACACCTTAAACCCAACTTTCTTTTTACCTGAAAATTTTTCAACTGCATTGTCTGAAGTCATATAATTAGTAGCACAAATTTTGTTTCACAGAAGAACCTAAGAAATGGTTCAAAAAATTTAAACAACTCCAACTGTTTCTCAATTACTCAAAATGAAAGGAACAAGTTTAAAAGTAGAGCTGTCAGAACCTAATGCCAAAGTAATTACATCTTTTCAAACATGAAAGAAGCTTCTCTGAAAGAACATGAGACAGTGTAGAGAACTCTGGGACTCTCCCTGTGTCCAGATGCAAGACATTCATATTGCATTTAAGCTTCTATTGCATGGCTTTTACGTAAGATCATTTGTTACTACTGTAATTTCTCATCAACAGAATATGCCACTATTACTCTCTCTTACAGAAGGATGTTTGTTAACAAATTACAGAGGTTTACAGTCAGTCAGAAGTGTTACTACTTACTGATTGAAAGCAGGAACATAGGTGTATACAGCACTGCTGCTCAAGTTATAGAGGAAAGGTAAGTGTTTGCCAATATCTGCTGTTGCCCAGTTGCTGAAGAAGCTATTCAACAATCCTTGATCACCTCCTAAAGAATACATAAAACAGTATTACCAGAATTATGTATTATGTGTACACTCAAATTTATATCAAAATTTCACATCCAAGCATGGGAATGAGACTGGTGTGTTCATGGGACAGCAACTTGGGCTTGAAAATATGGCCATGTGAGCAGGTACAAGTGAATAATACCTGATTCACTCCGATGCAAGTTCAGTGCAAATGAAGTTCTATTGTAATATATGAAGAAAGGAGTAGGGTTTGGTCTCCCTCAGAGCAGAAGACTGAAGATCAGCTGTATTTCTCTCTCCTAAGCCAGACAGCAAAATTAAAACTTACTGAGCAAGATTCAGATCCAACGTCCCTCCATTGCCCTTTTCTGGGAAGCACAGTCCACATTAAATCCACAGGTCTTAAATACAGCATAAGAGGCAAAGTTCTGCACCTTTAATTCTTTGTGGGGCAGAATTACATAAAGCGCAGAGAACTCCTGCTTTCGTCTTTTCTGCCTGATAGCATGGAAACTATGACTTGCACTTCATTCCTTATGCCTTGCCCCTTACCATCAAAGCTGCCATGTTCAGCAGCAAACTGGAGCAGTAGGTTGTAAGTTTTCAAAGAGGGACGGAACACAAATACTCCACTATTAAAGCAGTCAGGCCAGCCAGAATCAGGAGCTGCTGAAAACTCTTCTCGATCAAACAATTCATCAACATTGCAAAGCACCTTAGAGAGAGCAGGAAAAGAAAGAAAATCTTAGAAGAAATGTTTATCTAAAACATGAATTGCTAAATTAGTACCAATGCAGTAAATTGCTAGTTTGGTCTAGTATATGGCTTGCAGGGCATAAAAGTATTGGCAATGTAAATTGTGCTAGGGGTCAGAACCCCTATTTTTAATATAATAAGGCAACATTGATTGTGGTTCTCCAAGATTTCTCTGATAAAAGTGCAGAGCCTGTGTTATTATTTCATGAACCTTGGAGACCATCTAGAAGGTCCTTTTAAATATTATAACATACTCTGAAAATACACAGTTTCCTTCTTTCTTAGCTCACCTTTCATAGTTCATTATTCTCAGTAACTGCAACAGACCTGAATGAAAACTGCGAATCTAAATAATTTGGGCTAGCAACAGACTGACTAAAGGGGTAGTAAAAAAACCGTATCTTGCTGCCAGTTTTCTAATGTAAGTGAAGTTCTTTGTTTTTTAAGCTTCACACAGAAGTGAGAAAATCAATCAGGTTAAGGCCCAGATGACATTTAAAGTTGATGGAAAGATAGCTGTGCAGTCACTGAAAGTCAAGACCCCACCTATAACAGTGAAAACCAGAAGAAATTTTTTTTAGGAGAAAGATTACTTAATTGAATTTAAAACAAAGACAAAAATTTGCCTTCCTCCTTTAACTTTAATGTAAATCAGGAAATCATAAGCCTCTCTCCTCAAGAAGAATAACTTAATTTGGTTTCTGATTCAAATACTATTCTACTAAATTAAAATGTATCCCAGACTTTCAAAGTGAGCCATGAAAGTGCAAGGGAAGGCTGACATGATTGTCTGTGTCAAAATTATGGTCATTTTTTATCTCTATACTTCTAAAGGCTTTAAAAAAAAAAGGAATTAATGTTTCTGGATTTTTTTTTTTCCATTTTAAAACCAGCCTGCCTTCCTGACCAGAATAATTAGAAACAAAAGTATATGAGAGAGATCTATTTTAAACATCTATCAGAAGCCTCTGTGCACAGAGTGAGTTTGTGATCTCTTTTGATGACAATCCTGAGGCTACTTTCCCTAAGAATTAATTTATTTTTATGCAGACAGCAAAACTGTGAGCAGCAAATCTGGTCACTTCACAGGCCGATCGGCTGCCTGACAAGGGATTATCCCACACTGAGGAGACAGACCCAAATGTTTCCACAGCTCCCACTCTACTCACCAAAGTGTCTGCATCCATGAACACACATTTGCTGAATTGAGTAAGAGTCCAACAACGAAGCTTAGTAAAGGTTACACCCAGTTCTGGCCTCTGCATTAGAGCCAAATGGACTGAGTCAGCACTGTCAAGCACATCCACCTGGATTACTTCATCAAATACACTGCGGAGGACTGACCTACCAGAGTGAGCAGTGGAGAGAAAGAAGGGCACTTAGACCTAAGTTCATCAGAGTTCACTTCAGGCATGAAAACAGTGACACACAGCACCATGTTAATTATGCCAATAACCAAGGCTAGATCGATTGGTTAGAATAAGAAGTCAGAAGTGCAAAGTCCTTGCAAATAGTCTGCTGAAGTGACATCTATCAGTCAGACCACAAACCATGGGGGCCAGCACATCTCAAAAGCAACAGCTGCTGTATGAAGGAGAAAACAATCCTTATTTAAGTCATTTGATCTCCTGTATAAACACAAACAGAAATTAAAGCAGCTTTCATCCTGCACAATTGATTCTAAAGAACAGCATCATACTTTGTTCTCTCTACACTGAACAGGATAAGACATGCACTGCCAGCACAGTCATTTGCACCTATTACGCCCAAGTAAACACAGTTTCAAAACTACACATTTTCAAACAGACAATATATACTTGCTTATTACTACAAATCATCTCAAATGAGACTTTTAGGAAGACACTTTTTTTCTATGCATGTCTTTCATGGGAATTTTATAGGTAACACTGAAGTAGGCAATTTTCCAACAAGAAAAAAAGTCTTTTAAACACAGGTTATTTATTTGCATTACACTATTAACTGCAAAGTCCTGGATATCACACAAACACAGAAAGAGAAAAGCCTGTGCTGTTTGAAATCTAGATTTCAGGGACATTAGCTTTTGCCAGCCTGGTCTTCAAGGGACAGGAGTCAACCGAGAAAGATATAAGAGTGGGTACAGATTTTTAGAAGGATAGTTCAGGGATGTACTTTTTAAAAAAATGCTATCTTTGATTAAAAATATATATTATAAAGGTTTTTCTTCTCACTGAATGGGGATGAAAAAAACCCTGGGGATTTAGTATTGACCCGTGTGTCAAATGGATACAGTATTCCCTCAGGAAGGTGACAGTGTTCTGGCATAACAAAATCCATACATTAAGAAAGTCTGTAAAAACAGATTTTTGTGCATCCAATCACAGAAAAATGTGAAAACATGTTCCTTGAGCCAGATGCCTTGCAAATATATTCACATGTCATACAGAAATCAGAAGCTTGCACACTGCCTAAGCCATAACAGAACTAAGAGCTTAAGTAGCTATGGCACAGCATGTTCCTTTTAACAAGTGACACAGTCCTCCAAATAACAGGGCTTGAGTTCGACAGACCTAAACAGATTGGTGTAAATACAATTCTGTAGTGCTATAGAAGCATAACCCAAATTGGAAAGTGATTTTGAAAAAAAGAAGCAAGAAGAAATTAATTTCTCATCATGATAGCAGTGCACCAATATTTTAAGACTACTCATCTGAAACCTAGCCCCTTAGGTTTTTAGAGAGTTCTGATGTTACAGGTGGTTAATATCCTGCTCTTTCTAAAACAGAAACACTTGGGGGGGGGGGGGGGAAACAACAAAACAAAACAACAAACCAACAGCAGTGCCTTTCTTTCAGCTCAAAAGCATGACATTCGAACCTTAGTTCCAAAATTTTCAGCTTAAGTTCTCAATTATGGGCTTAAGACAATTTCTAGCCACAAGCTCTACTCCTGTAAGTGAATTCTTATTATGCTTGAAATCTTACCATGGATGTTATTTGGGACTCCTGTCAGAAATCACTAGCCAACAGGGAAGCCTACTAAAATCTTTCATGCTGTTGTTTGTTCTTCCATATTATCAGATCTCCAAAAATACATGAATACTTACCTCATCCCACTGGAAATCTCTGGTGTAATTAGAACTGTCAATTTTCTAGATGTCTTATGGTTCCTCAATGACTGTCCGAGAACCAGAGCGCCTTGACAGTACACATCATCGGTAGCAAGGGTCACAAAGGCTTGATCTGTTACTGCAAGGAAACATTCAGAAGGTTCACTTTACAGCTCTAACATAAGCTCTTTTGGCAGATTCCCTCCTCCTCTAGCTAAACAACAGGCTGTGGCTTTATAACAACCTGCAGTTTCTGTGATAAACACTTTTCTCTTCCAAAACTCCCCCCAGAAGACACAATCGAATAGAAAATCCAGTGAACGTGACTGCACTATGTATGTTTCTCAATTGTGTTATTTTTGATTACCTGATTTACATAATGACAGGCATGAAGTTTTTGGACTAGCCTTAAACAAATAATTCTCTAAGTCTTACTGTCTAAACATAATGTCAACCAAGAAAAGCCAAAATTGTAAATCTTTAGGTTTAAGATTTATCTAACATAATATAATACAACCAAAAAGGAAAATGTTCCTGTTTATACAGTGTCAAAGCTAAGGAAAAGAACAAGATGTTGAGTACTAGCCAGAAATATTCTTCTTTCCATAACATCACTAACAGACATTATTCTTTGCTCTGTCCTCTTTGTACTGGAGTAACTGGTGCTGGCTGAGCAAGTGCAGAGGAATTGCTACCAAGATTGGTACACCTCCCAGAAGCTGAGGATCCTTACCTCAAGTGACACCAAGAAAATTAGGAGTGTTCCCCATTGTCAAGAAACACATGGGAAAAAAGTCACAATTAAGAAAAAGAAGGAAAGATACACTTCTGCACAACAGGAGACATTGTATTTTGTAGAGATACCAGGCCTGTGGCATTATCGTTAGGGGCTGCTTCTTCAGCTCTGCCCTCTGACAGAACCACCACTATCAGAGTTCTCCTGGAATGAGCCAGAACCAATGACTTAGCAAGGTGAACAGCCTTCTTGGAGCAGAAGGATGATCTCAGCATTCTAGGCTGCAAAATTAACCAGAATAAGACAAGCAGGTCACACGGATGAGGGGAATTCCACTGAGCTCTACAGAGTTTCATAAACACTTGCACTGAAATACTTGTTTAAAACCACTGTCATCCTAAGGCACAAGCAATTACGTTAAATAAATCAAAACAACCAAACAATAGCAACATAAAACCCCTGTCATACAGTTTCCAGGGTCTGTGAGAGACACTAGGAAAGAATCTCAGAGAACTAGTTGCAGAGAACCCAAAAAATGACCTCATGGCTGCCTCAGCCAGAGGCTGCCAAAATTAATGAGCTCAAACCTCTAGCCTAACATCAAGGTATGCAATAAAGTATGGTTGGTGCTTGTGAATATTAAACTCTCAGATACTAAGTATTTTCATTTTTCATGTCCTCCAAATCTAGAGCAAAGCACAGACTCACTGGTGTGTTGTCTTTGCTCCCCCCTTTTTGCCCCTACCTCTCACTCATCTCCAGCCAGACCTGAATTCAAATCAAGCATTATATACATTATGTTTGCTGACATTGCAACACATCTCTGCACCTTAGGAGAATCCTCGTAGTATCAAACTTGGCCAAAAAGCCTGAATCACCCACCCAAATTTAAAATAGTTTGCAGAACTCACAGCTAAGTAAACTCCAATAATATTTCTAATGACAATTTCCAGAAGAAGCAAATGAAAAAATGAGCTTTCAAAACTCTTGTTATTGTAACAGCTCAAACAAGTTATGGGCGTTCCAGAAAACAGTGAATAAGAAGCTACTTTAAAAGGACAGTTGTTCAAGTAAACTGCTCCTACTGCAATCTTCCAAAAGGTTAAAGGAATAAATATAAGCATCCATAAAAATCAATATAAACCAAAAAGACACTGAAGGCTACTTAAACAATAAAATTACTCTGAAAAGACAAAAAGTCAACAAAGAAAAGCCCTTTTGTTGGGCAACAAGCATCTTCAGCCAAAGAAAGGTAATAAAACAACTACTGAGAGGAATGTGGGAGGTAGGTTAATACAAAAACCAAGCTGTGAAATGAGTGGGAGTTTAAATCTTAAAATACGGTTTTAAATAACAACCACGAAGCTGAACACAATCTTTGCATTGCTTTTGCAAATACTTTTACCTACAGAAACTGAATCTCTACTTAAGTAATACATATAAAACCACACAAGCTAATCAAGCTAATCATCAAATAGTTCATCAAGCTGGTATGGCAAATTACCACATCCTAGACATGCTTTCATGCCCTGTACCTCTGGAGCAAAAGCTGTGGTCATAACCACAAGGAAGTAAACTGCCAAACAAATACTGCTTCTTAGGAAGTCTTTCTGATACCTCACAAAGAAATCAAGTGTCTGTTTTGAGAATCAGATGTGAGATACATGTTATGGCCTTCTTAATACAGTGAATGATTAATTAAACAGATAATCAAACTATTGACTGAAACAATTCTACATTAAAATATTTCTGGTGCAAAGAGAGAAGCATGTTCTAGCTATTTTAAAATCCTACAGGGGCATCACTAATCCATTAAGGAACCATAGGGGGGTTGAAATCAAAATATTTTATCATTACTTCTTCTTTCATCTAATCCTTGCTTTCAAGGAAAAAGTGTCACTTGACTTGCCTTATTTACAAATTTCCTTGGAATACTGTCCTCTTAAGTAAACATTTTATTTTCATTACCAAAAACTAAGGATCAGGTTTTCATATAAACTTATGAAAGTAAACTGTCCCCTTTTAACTGAAATCGGGACAATGCTGCATTAATTCTAATGTACACAGGGTTTCACCTGCTGACTTTAAGCTGCAAAAGAAGATTTGATCTTAAAAGTTTGAAATCCAAAGGTGTAAGTATTTAGAATTCATTGCCACTGTTTTTTTTTTTAAATTGTCAAGAACACCACTATGCATAACTGCCAATTCTTTGTGCTGAATGACAGTAGGGTTTTTTATGGACAACACCTAGTGTGAAGAATATTAAGTTTTCAAGCAAATTGTTTTCAAGTTGTGGATCCTTATTGCTAATACCACTATCAGAGAATTATGAGAAAAGTAAATGTATGATTAGAATCCTATTAAAACCCTATCATATGAATTTATAAATCTGCTCATTTCTCTTATATGGATTGCTACACAGCATATGATGATGCAAATTAAGAAATCATTATCATCAGTAGTGGCTTCTCAGTTTTATTACCTAACAATAGTTTCTTAGAACGAAACAAGGATTTTCAAGAAAGTAACTTGGTGAGTTATTTTAGAACCTGCTCTGAAGCTACAGATAGCCACACAGAAAAGAAAGCAAAAGTATATGAATCACTACAGTCAGGGTGATCTTATGTGGAACTTGTTACATCTTTTTTAGCCAAGATCGCCAACTTCTTATGCTACTTACTCATGGCAGTAGTACCTCAGACACTGCCAAAGGCAAAATTCTTCAACTGGCATGAAAACCAACTCTAGGGCATCTAAAAGCCTTACTTCGAATATGGACAGAGCAAGCAGACAAGGTGATGCTCACTTTGATGTTCAAAGGGAATTAACAAACACCAGGTACCCATTTTGAGAATCAGGACTGTCTGATAATAACAACCACTGAGTGACCCAGATGCACCTGCCAGCTTCAAGACAAGTTTAAATATGGTAGGAAGGTTTTTTCCATAATCCACGAGACAGAACTTTTAAAATGTATTTTCATATTTCTTCTGATAGACAGAGAAAGGATAAATGTGCTTTAACTGTTGTTCCTAGAGGAACAACTCAAATTTACCAAGCTGCCCAGTCCAAAATTGCAACAGGAGACCAGACACTCCTATGTTATGATTTTTCTACAAGCGTATTCTAAATAACACATTGTCATCTCATGCATAAAAATAAGAGCAGATAAGTCAATAGCCAAACGCCTCCAACAGGCTAGTTAGGTGTGTGCTGCCATTCGTACTAACCAGCATTGTACAGTTGCTTTCATAAATCCCTCCCCAATACCATCTGTTGCTCTTTTGTCACCTCCCCCCTGCTACTTCAGAGACAACCTGCAGGACGAGCAGGCTACAGTCTGGACCTGTGCCCACTGAGCCCAAAGCACCTTTCTGAAATCCCAAGCGACAATGACATAACACAGCCCCAGCTCACAGCACGTTCCCTAACAACGATTTTGTTACTCCCCTCCCACACATAGGTCTCTATGAATCCTCCCCCAGAAGCATGTCTCAGTGAAAATGTGTTAGACTACCACAAAGACAAAGCAAGCAACAGGCCTTGTCACTTCTCTGACCTAGCACAACCACGCCTTGGAACAGAAAGCTCTGCTCCAGCTGACACCCACAACGTTACAAGCAGTCGAGAAGTATTTCGTTACAAGTAGGTAAATGAATAACGCTATCAGACAATAACCTGTGTCAGACCCCCATCAGAAATTATTATGCAAGTTTTCAGCAAAGAGGTAACTCTTGCCCTAGTAAAAAAATTACAGCTTCCTCAAGTTGGGTACAGTAGTAGAAACATTTACATTAGTAATGAAGATAAATAGGCAACACTTTACACAGACCTTTTCATAACAATATCAACTGATATTCAATGGAATGCAATATTTCTCTTGGCCTAATGAAGTTCTGCCTGATCCAAAAGCAGATCTGCTCTTATCTTTTATTAAAACAATACCGAATTTTAGTAGACAGGATTGTGACTGTTGTGTTGGAAGAGGACTTGATTCCAATTCTTTGTAGCTTTTACTATGTATTTTTCAGTTAAGAAGTTACATTCTGCTTCAAGAGCCTGCAATTTTGTTATTCAAAATAGTAAACGACCCTCATAAAAACTGAAATGCAACATTATAATATGTAAATAGGCATAAGGCATAGCACCCAAAACTAGTTACAAAACAGTTACATACCAGTTTGAAAAAAGTTAGTAATAACTGCTTAAGCAATCCAGAGACAGAACAGAGCAATTGATATATATCAAGTTAGATGTTTCCAGTCTTTACACACCTTCCTTTAAACAAAAATAAACCCCAAAACAACAAACCAAACAATCCCACAATTCTCTAATTCTTTAATTTGCAGACTCCCTTTTTGCATCTTCCCAGTGGTGCTGAGGTGCCACATACAGGAATTCAACCTTGGGATCCATCAGGCTGAATACCTGACATCCTTCAAATTGTTCAGTAAACCCAGCTTTGGGGGAGCTGCTGCTCAACCTTTCCCTTGGTTTTCAGAGCATGTTCAAGAAACAAAACGGCACCTTTACCCACCACATCTGGTTATCCCTAAAATCAGTACCTCACGGCTTTAAGGATAATCGAATAAGACCAATACCGCTGTTTTGTAAGAAGGGGCATGAGAAAGGTTTCTCTGAATCTGCCTTAGACTGAGGGAGCCAACCCCAGGCTGTCACCCTGCGGATCCACCAGGAAAGCGCACAGAGACCCGAGCAGGCCAACCTGTACGTACAAGCAGAACACATAAAGGAGCTCAACTATTTCACTCCAGCACCCAGACAGTTAAAATCCCAATCTGAAGCTGCTGATTACAGCACAGGATGATAAGCACTGCTGATAAGGAAACCACTGAGACCCTCGCCCGCACCGGGGTGTGAGAAGGACGAAAGCCCCGGGGGGCACCAGCCTGCGCTGCCGAGCGGCCCTTCCCGCCCGAGAGGCTGCTGAGCGCAAGGGGGGCTGCGGAACGCCGGTCCCCGGCCGGGGGTACTCACCGGACATCCTGGTAGGCCCCGGGCCGGCCGGGCACGGCTCGGGCCGGGCACCCACCTCCGCCACCGCCTCACCTGCTGGCGGCGGGCCCGCTAAATCGCCAAACGGGATTAGCCTCTTTCCTGCTGAAGACAGCGGCAGGTGAATTACATTCGCAAGGACTCCTGCGCAGCGGCAGAAAAACGGCATTAGCGGCAGAGACCGTCGGGGGGGCGGTGTTGGCACGACCCACCCCGCCCGCGTTCCCGGCGCTGGCTGTACTGCAGGACAGGCATCCTCCTTTTGCCCGCTCCTCTTCCCTGCCGTGCGCCCCCGCGCCGCCCCGCTCCCGAGCAGGGCACAGTCCGGAGCTGGGACCCCGCACCCCCCGACACGGCCCCCGCACCTGCCCGCGGCGCCCCCGCGCCCGCCGGCGGCGACGGCACCTCCAGTGGGCGCGGCGCTCCCGCTCCCGCTCCATTGGCGGCCCGCGGCAGCGCCCACCCCGCGCCTGGGGGAGGCCCTCCCCTCCCCTTCCTCCTCTGCCAGCACGGCCCCGCACGGCCCCGGCGCGCTGCTTTGAGCGGCCCGGGTTTCAGGCGCTGCAGCAGAGCCTCCCCAGCCACGCATATGGCTGTGGAAAAACGGAGAGGAAGGAAGACAGGCTGTGGGAGACTCTGCCGTGCAGCCCTTGGAGGGAAACAAGAAAGCCTGTGGTGGTGAAAATGGCAGAGTGTGGAACGAGGTCTTAGAGTACGATGACTCCAGCGTGGCATGCTGTCACCCAGATACATGGGGTTTACTGTAATTTAAGGGAGTCTACCCCTAACTCTCTGGGGCCATTGTACCCCCTTACGGATACACACAGTGTGATAACTTGTCACCCAGATAAGTAGATGTTTTCAGGGAGCTTGTGCTATTCAGAGAGCTATAAATATTTTAAGAAATGCATAAATAAATGCACAGTTATTCACACAGTGTTTTTGCCACCGACTTAGAAGTCATGTAACCATGACATGTAACTCAGCCACACAATTTCTCTGCAAGGTAATTTTAGGCTGGCATGGTTCAGCTGAGGTATTTTTGCATCACCATGTGCTGTGAACATCAGTAACTACTTAGCAAAGGTCAAGAACTTCAGATAGTGTGCCACTGAAGAAAATACCTAATGGTACCACTCAACTATTTAAAAAACTTTATTTCCAACAATTTGCAAGAGATTCACTGTTGCTGCTCCAAGCTGCAGCATTTGTGCTTTCACACACTGGGAGAATCCCAAAGGTCCACTAGAGAAGAGGGTATTATTGCTCTAGTAGTGGTGAGGTGTTTAACAAAGGAAGAACATAAACACATAGGAAATCAAGCTTTACTTAGCCCACAGAAACAAAATTCTTGGGAATCTGTGTTCACCATCAGCTTATATAGACAAGTCAACTAAACAACATGCTTATCAGTAGCAAGATTGCTGTTGTAGATAATTTCACTGGCAGATCTATTTCATTTTGGGGACTTTATGACCAATAAAAACTTTTTCTTGGTAATTAAAGTGATGTCTACATTTAGATGATTTTCTGTTTCACTTGTGTGTCACCAACTTTTTATGCAGGATAAAATAGATTTTAAATATCCAAGCCAGTAATACAAGCTCGAGTTCTGATGTTCCAGCAGCCAGCTTCTATTCCTTCCTTCCTTCCCTTCCAGATTTAAATACATTGGATCTTCCCTACATAATCCCTCAATTACTTCAAAAAATAAAAGTAGAAATAATTATCACAATAATTATAAAAATATTATTATCATAATCATCATCCTGGTTAAAAAGGTAATTAATTAACACTGAAAAGTGTGCCTGCACACTGGTATATTGGCCGCATGCTGATATAGTTAGACCAAAGAGCTTCAGAGGGTTAAACACTTGGGTAAGCAGGGTTTATCCATTCAGATTCATGGTTTTTGTTCAAATTATCTGTAATAAATTGGCTTTTGGGCTAACATTAACATGAGTAATAAATTATTTTGAAAACACTCTGGGCAATTTTAAATGAAGTGTCATAGTATGTCAAAAGCAAAAATGTTAACAGTGCACATAGATCCTTCTCTAAACAGGTACTGGGAAAAAATAGATAGTTAAGCTGGTTTGGTTGGTTTTTTCCCTGTAATTTGTCGTTAGTTTGAAGCATTTCTTTCTCCGCCCTAGTGGGACACAGTTGAACTTGTGTATAGAAGGTACCAGTCCTCATATGTCCCGGAAAGTAGCAAACAAAATAAACAAAACTTAGATCATCTTAGATAAAACACAGTATGTGTTTATTGAAAATTTTCAGGAGAAAGAAACAAAATATATATATTTTCCTGGTTAAACAAACAACTGAAGTGGTAATAGCAAAAGACTTAACATTTCATTACTCAAAACTTTATGTCTATCTGAAAAAATATACATCAATCTGTTCTAACTATTAACTTGGAAAATTAGTATATTAAAAGAAATATCAAGTGTCCTTGAAAACTATATTAAAAATATTTTCTCATTCATAAATTGAAAGTGATAGCCATAAAGGTGTTCATTTTTTTGCAGGTTGTCAAGGTATTTCCATATTTAAACTGATGTACATTATAATTTCTTACTTTCAGGATCAGAATAAAGATTGTGACAATCTAAGAAACTGATACATATCCATTTTAAAAATAATTTAGATAAATAGTATTCTACTTTAAGAAAAAAGTACTTTTCCAGTTTATGTCTTCCTCTCAACAATTTAATAAATACAAAGTCATGTTTACCTTCATCTAAATGGAATTTTGGTAGCAAAACCATGATTTGCATACAAAATTAAGATAACAACATAGTGATTGCCTTATGCTTTAAAAATGGAAGTATTGTCAGTAAACTAATAGTTTTGTCATCTTTCATCTGTATTTCACTTATTTGCTGGTATTTTGATTCAGTTAGCTAAATGAAGTCAGAGAGACTGGAAAAGTGTTAGTTTTTGTGATAGATTTATTTACAGAAGGATGTTTGTGAGACCGTCAAGGTTGATTAGGAATGAGGCAAAAAGATGAAACAGTTTTGCTAGAAAACTATGTCAACCACACCTCCACGTATGTATAAAGTTTAAAAGTTATGACTCAGATTTTAGAGAATGAATTGTCACAAACCCAATCTCAATGAATCAGAAAGCTTTATACCCATTGTCCCTTTTCAGAAGCTATGAATAATATGTTGTTTTTTAAAAAAAACAGCTTCCAGATTAGTGCATTCAAAGGTTCCTAGAGCAAGGCCTAAGTTTTCAAAAAGAGAAACTAAATTAATGTGAAATTCTAGTTCCTGAGAAGAGGTAAACATCATTTCAGTAATTAAGTAATTAAATAAATAAATACAGAAATAAAATCAGCATGTGTTTCTCTTATTTTTATTTTTTTAAAGTGGTTTGTCAATATACATATTCTTTTCAATTTATTATAAAATTAAGAATGAATTTTCTACCTATACTTCCTTTCACTTTGCTAAAATTCAGACATAAATACAAAGTAAAGGCAGTAAAATTTTTAATCCTTTAGACAACTATAAGTTTTCCTTAAATATTATAAATATTACAGAAATATACTGAAAAAACCCAACATGCATGAATGAAAATGGCAAACTCCTTTATCCTATTCTATCAGAGGGATTGGTTTTTGGGCAATTTTGAAAAGAGAAAAAGAAATTTGTTCAATGACTCAAATGCTGACAAACCCAAAACTTTCCATTTTTAGCTTATAATGTACTTGATTTCTTTATTGTTTAAAATAATTTCTGAGTCAAAATCCATATCCAACATTTATAAATGCACATCGGATAGTGCAATACAATCCCTGGATGTTTTAAGCATATCTTTGATGACATGAAGCTCAAGGCACAAAAGTGACATCAAGTTAGAGAGAGCAGTCTCGACAAAACATTCATTAGAAGAAGATATTTTTTTTTTGTCAGAACAGCACAGTAGAATGTCACCAACCAAAGGAGCCTGTGATCAGAGGGCAACTCTTCCTTCAGTGGTTTACACTGCAGCTCCACCTGAAAAATTAAGATTGAACATTCAGTATTTCCACCGTGGATGCTCTTTGCCAGCTTTTCAGAGTATTTTTTGCTTGAGACAACAGGTAGAACCTTGTATCCCCAGAGACACATGGACAGCCTTCCCCATTTGTCTCACTCCCTATTTCTAGAGGGCTGTGGGATCACTGACCTGATGCTTTAGTCACATTCTGGCCATACAAACGGAGGGAAAATGAGTGACTTGAGGGACCCTGAGGGCACAAACAGCCTTCACAGCCCTGACCAGCCTCTTCCAGGGCGTCCAGGGCTATATTACAGCTGGATTTCCCCTATGTAACCCTGCCCAAGCCTTCCCACAGTGCCTAAGCAACAGCAGCTGCCCTGGAGCCTGCCATGGTACTCCTAGACTTCCTGAAGTGCCAGGGGATTACACAGATCTCTTAGAAATGCCTGTGAAGCTTCTCCTGCATTCCACTTATTTCTTAGCTATTAGTTTCATTAGAGAACATATAATGTGAATTAGAGGTTTAAATTGCCCTCTATGACAGCAAAGGGCCAGGCCCAGGCTGTTCCCACAGAACCACGAGCCAAGGGCAGCCAGCGCATGGCCCAGGCTGTTTCCTCCCTGGTGGTGGGTGTGCACAGAGCGGTGGTGATGGCAACTGGGCCAGCCATCATCAGGTGAAGACAAGGCAACTAGTCAGGCCACAGGCCAAGCCAGGACAGCCAGCCAGCCACCTGGACTCAAGGCTAGGACAGGTGTGTGGGGATGTGGTACAGCCTGGGGCAGGAATCCTACCCAGGCCAGAGCTAAAATGCGGGTCCTGGCCAGAGGCTACATGGGGTACCCCTGGTGAGGCTGATCTGAGGCAACCAGGCTGTTTTCCACATGCAGAGCCACAACAGTCAGGCACTTCTGTGGTGGCATTGACCTCACACCCTGTAATTTCCTTCACAAAGTGATGTATATCCATCTTCTGGGCATGTTATGGCTTCCCATGCTTGTCCATGATGAAGAATATTAATTACCTGTGTCTCTTAGAGACCAGTGAGGCTCATTAGGACAAAATTTTTAAGCGCCTTTATTCCTGCCCTGTTTCTGCCCCCACTCAAATTGTTTATCAAATTCCCATCTACTTTAGAACTAAATCAGTGGGAAACTGATTTGATCTTACCACGTGGTTTGAAACAAAGTCTCTTATTCTTGTAAGCAGAGTAGGCTGCTATCGATCCAACAACCAATATTACAAAGGCAGAAATTACAGGCGATGTAACTCCAGCTATTAATCCTGAATCTGTGGAAAAAGAAAGGTTTGGCTTTTATTTCAGAGGCATTGAAATAGTTCGACTTAAGCATATTGTGTACTGAAGTATGCTTTTACCAAACTGTGAGAACTGTTTGGTGAAACAATAGAATTAAGCAGACAAATAGAAATTATGTTACATTACAGCTGGTGTGAAAATGTTGTCTTAAAGCCTAATTTAGTATATATGCTACTTTTATAAGGCTAACATTGTTTTTCTATATCATGATGATCAGAAATAAATTGTAGAATAAATGATTTACTCTATACCTGTGTTTCCTCCATGATTGAAATGATGCTCTTCTTCTCCTGGAATAGAGGGTGAAGTTTCATCAAAGAAATGTTTGTCAACTTGTTTTGAGAACTCAGCCTTTTGCTCAGCAAAGTATAATTTTGTATAAGAGGGCAAAAGGTGCAGCTTGACAGGACCGCAAGAGAGGAGCTCCCCTTCTAGTCCTCACTGACAGCTGTGCTGACTGGAGGAGTAACTTCATCCTCCTGACACTTCATTTTTGGAGAAGAATATTATCATCTAATAGAAGTGTCATACCTAGCAGTCTGCATCAAACTGATTTCACAGGGAGTGGGAGGCCAGTATGCTCTGGCTATTCTGTGCTGCCAGACAATCAGATGACTTATCTGTAATTTAAGTCAAGATCTGGTGCATCTGCTTTCAGTTCTGGGCAGAAACCCCTTGCTTTGGGACTGTCCTAGCTGAATTCAAAGGGATAAATCCAGCAGGGTTCTGGCACGTGCCAGAATGCTACAAAATGTTTAGGAATATGTTTCAAGTTTTAGCTTCAGGCTCATAACCATGTTTTTTGGTGAAGAAAAGCTAATCTAAATAAAAATGTCCCTCAGAGACAAACAGATTACCACTAAAGCAAAACCAAACAGCTCTGATTTACAAGTGCTAGGAAGAAGGTGCAAGGGGAATTGGGAAATGCTACCTGTTATGACCGGTGGTAAAGGCTTCCCATCAAGGAGATCTGAGTCATCAAAACCCCCTGCAAGATGAAGATTAAGATTCTGGTTGCAAAATTATCCAATCAATGTAACCCCTCCAGTTCCCTTGTCCACTCCTTTTTTAATGTTCTAGGGAAGCATGAGAGACCTCTGAAATCCCAGCTTCGACATAGTAGATGGGTCGTGTGTCTTGCACTGAATGGTCACCTACCCAAATTCACCTGAAAGGTGAAGCACTAACACTGTTGGTGTCTACCAGTTCTCCACCTGTGGGATATGTGGACTTGGGCTCTCAGTAGCACAGATCCTTATATAATATTGACATCTCGAATTCCAGTGGTTCCTGAAGCAGAAAGTCAATGGGTCCTTTCTAGGAAAGACTCCAGAAGGACATGTCCATGGCTCACCACTACAGTCATACTAGGAGTAAATACAGGATGCATGGTGGTAGCCAGGATAGATGTGCCAATTTCATTTTATTTAAGTGGGTGTCCGGGATCGCACTCAAAACAATACAGGTTTACATCCCTCTCCTCAGTCCCACTAGCTGTATGCCCCAGAGCCATCTCAGATGCACATCTCAGTACAGATTTGAACACAGACTTATCTATCCATGTCCTGTGGCTAGATGTCAAATTTGAACCGTCTCATAGTGCAGTGTATACACGCCCAAAACAGAAATGTAAAAAAAGTATTAGTCTCATGCCACTTAGGAGACAGTATTTCACATTTTGGGCAGACAGAAAATCTTTATGGTACCAACACTAAAGCTCAGAAAATCTTCCCAAAGATTGGAACAGTGATTAAAAAGGGAGATGAATGGAAAGGATGATAAAAGCTATTAATAAAGAAATAAGAGAGTAAAGTCTTAAAAATATCTGCTCTGAACAGTTCATAGGGCTAGATTTTCTTAGGAGAAAATATTCTTACCAGAATTACTATAACTTCCTGGTCGTGGTGGAAGAGGTGGGTATAAAGGTTTTCTTGAGATGTCACCTATTGATAATTAATATTGTTAGATGGTTGAATGGGCAAAACTGGGAGCTTTAAATAAAAAGTATGGTAATTTGAGATTTTCTACTTATTTCTAATTTGTCCTCCAGCGAATTAAGAAAAGGACTTTGTCACTATTTAAAACTATTTAAGCATTATATCAACAAATAGCTAGCTACTAAAACTGATTTGGGAGTGAACAGGGAATGTTTTCTAAATTAAAACATGAGAAGAATTCATGAAAATGTTGAAGGAAAATATTTAATGTATTTCTGGCAAGTGCTAATACTGTTTAATGCTGACAGGGAGATACAATGTGTTACTTGGGTGTCAGTGGTTCAGTTTTGCAGAGCTGACAGAGAAGCTGGTGTTCCAGGCCGGGCCAGAGGCAACAGGTCATGTCTGTGCCATCAGCAGGTATTAATAAAATCTGCAGATTAGTTTCATCTAACAGATGCTGAATTTAACTAATGCATGATGAAAATTCTGCTCTTGAACTGTGCAAAATGAACTCAGACTTCAGCTTCATTTTTTTTTTTAGGACTTTGTGCTAGCATTTGCCAAAGTATTGAAAAGAGATGCATTGGCTAGAGCAGGAGATCTGACTCATAGCAGTTTCCAAACTGCACATACAGTGCTGGAGTAGCAAGAGCTCACTCAGGTCAAAACCTGCCAAATTTAATGTGCAGGGCTGTTGCTCTGCATATGTAGAGTACGTCCTCTCTTGCAATTCTTTCTTCAACCAGTTCAGTCACATATTTAACTGTTCAGAGAATTTAGCTCTGAATAAATCAAAATTAGGTCACAGAAATAAATAGAACTTTCTCTCCCCCTCCTTAAATCTTTCCCTCACCTTCCAAACATGCCAGATGCCCTTTCACCATGTTTTCTCTTGCCTAGCTGCTAAATAGTATGCTTCTGTTTCTATGTAGCATTTAGGTTTGGATTCAGCAAATTATCTAGACCTGTGCTAAACGTCTTGTGAGTATAGCCTACAGCCAATGGATTTTAGGTAGAGTCTTAAAACTTTGCTGAATCAGGCTTCGTCCAATGAATTATATCCAATGGAAGAAGGGACTTGCTCTGTTTCAGCCCTCTGTGTAATGAACTAAGACTCACTATGGCACAAAAGCAGAAAACTACCAATCCCATTTTTCATTTCTGTTGTGTTCCTGCACTTATTCAGCCTTCTCTAAGGATAAGAAGACATATTCTATGTCATAGCTAATGAAAAATAATGTGTTCAAAAATACTGATAATGAGATACATATCCCTAACCTCATTATACCATGTATGAATGTCAATTAAGAACCTCAGCTGTAAATGGAACAAAAAAATAAAAACCAAGGGAAACATCATTTGCCATCCTCAGAGTGAAAACATTGGGTTTATTGAAGATACTTAAGCTATTAATTGATAATTTACTCAATATACTGAACCCATCCTCCCATAACAGTACTCATTAATAACTTGCAGGAATTGAACAATTAGTATGGGCAGGAATAAATGACAATATACACATGGGAATTATTAATGAAATTAGATTAATCTTTGGAATGTGTGGACTAATAAACCACAGGCATGAAGTACCACTGGGGAACCTGGAAATGGGAAAACACAATATAAAAGGTGTCATTCTCTAAGATCGAAACACTACTAAACCAGACCACTGGGGCAAGTTCTGGGCGATGGGCTGAGAAGTAATTTTTCTTCTGTGTGACTGTGATTCAAGTGGAACCTTAGGCTTTGATTCAATACTACTTGCATTTTGGATAATATGAGTGTACAAGAACCTATCTAGGTTCTTCACATCCTTGGTATATCTCTAAACACACTAAACAAGTGGTGTAAAAATTCCTAAAGTCAAGAATTTATATGCTTCTGTGCTGCACTGTGAATACTTCCTAGGTCAGGTCTGGGTGTTACAGAAATACCTGGCAGTTAATAGCATGTTACAACAGTTGGACTTCTTCAAGCTTAAGCTGTATCAGCAGTGCTCATCTCTGAAACATTCCTTCCTGAATTTCTAATTTGCCATCACTAGAGTTACAAGAAGCTCAAACCTCTCCATCCACTGTTACCTCTGATTCCTAATCTTAGGCAGATTCATTTTTGGTAGCTGAAGAAACTACAGCCATCACCTGCTGTCTTCAAACTTCTGTCAGAGGATACCTTCCTGAACCATCACAACTGAATGGGCCAAGCTCCCTACCCCCAGCCATTCCTGGGGTAGTCTATCATGGTAATGTAAGCCACAGCTGACTTCAGTTCATGCAGGTAGGCCAGTCTGGAAGCTCTTAGGTAGCTGGCAACCAGATGCTGTCCCCACTCTGCATGATGGCCTCAGGCAGAAGGGCTGCAGGTACAGGAGTTGGAATGACTCTCATTACCATAGCTCCTCCTGCAGTATTGCAATCTCTTTTCACAAATTAGGCAGAGTTGAGAAAAAGACTAAAAAAAATGCCAACATTATATTTAAGGAAAGAAGAGAGTACTCACCCCCACCAAGAGCATCTCCTAAATGTAGATCATTGTCTAAAAATGAATAGGAGGAAGATGCAGAAAAGTGAGTTAGACACAACTCCTGTGGGAAGTGAAATGTTAGTTTTAATAGAACACGTACAACTGAATGTTTGACAAGCACCTTTTTCAGGTTAGTCCCACAAACTTACCTAAGCTATTACACTTTTCTTTAAAACTCTAATAGAATCTAGTAGTTTCCTGCACACTAATTGACAAATGATACAGTATTTTCTACCAAAATATGAAGGTTTTTTTTCTGCTGTAAATGATGTCAAAATAAATCTTATAGTTGAATCAAGATCAATATCTCTAATATATCTGCACGTACATAAATAAAATTTGCTATGTTAACATAATAAACCTATTTTTTAAATATGTTGTGCTGTATCTATTTTTTAAATATGCTAAATTGTCAACACCTACGTCTGTGCTTAAAACTGGTATATGTATGTTTGGCTTAAGTGTAATTTATTGAACTACAAAAACTGAATACCCATTTCAAGAACAAATCCTAGGAAGCAATAAACATACTGGGAGAGAGAGATTGAATCAACTAATCTATGTGAGGGTCACTGTGACATAAAAATTTTGCTTCAGGCAATCCAATGCACCTGTCTGAGGTTGGGTGATAGCCTAGTTTTTCTTTGCCTGAGCTAGAAAGGCTTTATAATAGACTTAAATGTCTGCATGTGCATGTTACACAGAAAATTGGAGACAATGAAGTAAGAAATATTATCAGGCAAAAGAATCTCTCCATAATACCTGATTTCTCCTAAAGGATATAAAAGATCTGTACATAAACAAGCTCGTCATTCCTGATCACGAAGAACCACAGAGACAGGATAAGAGCTCAATAGCTAGCATACCTTGTCCCATATCGCACATGATGCTCACCAGACCACCTAAGCACATACACCTCGGTGCTCATGAGCACAAGGGTTTGAGGATATGGCTTAATTAAATCAAATGCAGGATGAATGTGAGTAAAATCAAGTTATTTTGAAATTTTGTAAATGAACGTTACCTTCTGTTAAATTTTGGGATGAATTTTGTTGCACTAGGAAGGTACCTACCGGAGAGCTTCAGCTCAGGCAGAGATGTGTGGGATGCCCACAGGACATGGCCTGTGTAGTAATTGGCCTCAACTGACCAAAAATCTCAGCCAGCCTCACCTCTCAATGGTATTGACTGAATGAGACATAGAGGCAACCCTGACATTAAGATGAAGCATTAGGCAGATGCTGAAACATACTATTGTTTCATCTTTCTGCACTTTCCAAATCCAATAATTGATTTTTAACACTGTGGGCTTGGGATTTTTAAAACTCTCTGCAATCCTCTTCAGTGCTGAAAGAGATTCCGAATGGTCTGTAAAATGTGGAGTTCTTAATTCTCAAGAATTAGTGCAGTGGATTCGAATCATTTGGCAGTCATATCTCAAACAGATTTCTGAGTCCCTAAAAATCAAATTCATTTCACCTGACTGAGGCAGCTCCAGTGCAGATATTGGAATCCCTAAGCTACCTTTAAACATGACCAAGGACAGAGTATTTTAGGCACAATTCAAGTAACTTACTTGAAATGTTTACATTAGGATGAGATCAAATCCACAGTTAGTGCAATATTTTAAAATAGACAGACACTTCTAATCTAGGCCAAACACAGATCTTCTTGGCCAAATGAAGTGGGAAGGAAGAATGCAACCACTAAAGGATCCAGTAGCTACCACATTCACAAAATGCTGCTCCTGTTTGTTCAAAGAGCAAGCCCTTTGTTGTGTGGAAAATATAACTGCTTTCGTGTATCGCAAGTCTTACTGCACTGTTTATCCAGAAAAAGACCTAAAGTTGTTGTGTGGGCTAATGTTATCCAGCATTTTCCAATTCAAATATTTTGTTTGATAGACAGAAATTTATTTCAGTGTTTTTTAGGTGAAAAAGCTCTATGTTATTATAACTTGTTCCATAAAAAATGTGTTTTTTTCAGCATTAACATTGGAATTTATTGTTTGGCATTCTCAGGACTACAGCTAAAACCTTTTGGTTCTCTCCACTGTCTAGAGCCCTTTTTCCTTTATGACACAGGTTTTGTAGCAAGTAGTACTAGATAATATGAAGTAAATACATGGTGAGAAGAAAGAACACCTAATTTCCTTCTGATTCTTTTCCGAGTCTGTTATCAAGCATCATGAATAATTATGCAAAAACAAAAAAGAATGGGAAAAAAGTAGAAGATCAGTTATCCATTTTTAGCAACAGTTACCCATTGTTATACTCCTCAGGGAGTTCAATACAGTCTGGAAAAGCGTGAAGAAGATTTTCAGGAAATAAAATATCACTGGCCAGTTAGGCTGTAAAGCCTTATTGGAAGTGGTAAAGACTTGTAAATGGTAACTGTCAAAAAACCACTTACTTTACATAAAGAAGACAGCTATAATTTAAATAATCTCAGCTAAAGTACAGTAGCAAAAATTATCAAGAATCTCATGAGACAGTTTCTTACATATAGAAAATCAGCTTTATAACCTATTATTACTCACTCAGCACAGGCCTTGTGGGTCTTCTGATCACTGTAGGCTTCCTTGTAATTATGTCATCTGGTGGACACAACAACACGCCAATAAACAATAAGCTTCAACTTAACAAAAGCAGATATCTGCAAATCTAGACAGCTGTTCATCACAGCAGAAGCTAAAAATGAAGGGATGTGTTTTCAAAGCCATTTTTTGTTTGTTTGTTTTAAAGAAGTCTTTCATTTTATGACAGAAACATTGAAATCTAGCATTGTCCAGTTCTCTATCTCTTTAACTTAAGTGGTAGCCACTTCCTATTCCATTCCTCAAGGAAAAAGACTTAAGATTTATTATGGGTGTAAATGCCATAGTAAAATAAGGATGTGAGATTTACATACCTGGGTGATCAAGGGCATCAGCTAAATCAAAATCGCCTTGACCTATAAGGAATGTGACAAAAAAAAAAAGACACTAAGTCAGTGGACAGGTTTCCATGACCTCCAGACCTGAGGGCTCTGTACAGAGCCAGAACACCAGTAAGAGGCAAAAAATCTCCCCATCCAAACTGGAGCAGGCACAGAACAAGCTGTCAGCTGTCATCCCTGTGCTGTGCAGTCCTGAATGACTGTGAGAGATGGGCTCATTTAATTCAAAGAAGCTATTTGTTTGGGTAGTGCAAGGAGAAGCTGCTCTCTCATGTTATCTATATTCATCTGCTGTGCAAACATGCCTTTGAAGAACACAGGATGCCTGTTATAGGGCACAGGACTATTGCCAGGAGACAGCTGAAAATAGTATTCAGTGTGGTACTTGCAAACCAAAATCATTAGGTGAGAATTTTTAATATCTTCATTATTATTTTACTAGTGCAGCTTCAGAGAGCAGCTTTACTGGCAAACCTGTGATCACTTGTAACACAAATCAACTTTCTTTTTTTAATTCTTCCTGTAACATGGGCCAGAAGCAAAAGATATTAAGATGTGTTTACTTAATTTAGTTTCCCTGTACGTTAAAAAGTCTGAGAAGTGAGAAAAAAAAATCCTTCCTGTTCTGTGTTAGGTGACCATAATGTCTTTAAATGTCACAGCAGGGCAATTAGCACCCTGACTTTTGAAATTAGCAGGTAAATAAAACTGGGAAATGTTTAAAATATATAAACTGAAGCAGACAACTTTGAACAGAACACACACAGTTATTCATGTGAGTTTTACTTTCAACTCTACAATCTGCCACTTTCCTTTTAATACACAGCATTCATGAAACACCTCTTTGCAGAATATGTATCCATTAGTTTTCATCCAGGCTGAAACTGCATCATCCTTGTGTTTGCATTCCAAATACAAGATCAGCTGGCACAAACTGACAAAAAGTCTTGATGTGTCATGACTTCCCTAAACAGAAAAGTATTACTGTGCTCTATCGAGTAAGCCTCAAGATGCTCTTGTTCTGCATCTGTTTATTTTCCCATCTAAAAAGCTTAATACCAAACTCTTCATTGAAGTGTTTTTCTTGATAAGTCTTGAACACTTCACAGCAAGAAAGGCATTGTTGTTCAAGTGGGGAAACTGAGCAACAGAGAGAGGCTGTCAGAGGTTCTTCAGCACAACTGTGCTCTGGCTTCAGCTCAGCTCCCTGATCTTGACAGGTGCTGTACATCTTCATGGCATTCTTTTCATTAATCACTGTTCCTGAATAATAGCTCTTGCTGTATCAAAGAGCTCCCAGAAAGATTAATTATCAGTGGTGAAACACTGTGTGATCCTCAAATAAGAGTCAGCACAGGAGCATAAAGTAGAAATGTTTTGATTCCCGTGATGATTTTAATGTGAATCTGTGAACTTAATTATAGCTGGGGTCTGACAGAAGAGATAAAGCAAGGTTGGAACGCAAAGTAGCAAATGGCTTCTAAAGCAAATCTGTCCCTACAAAATATTATGAGGAACCCATGTTTGGTAAGGAAAAATAGGTAACAGCATAAGGCTTTCCCACTAATATTATTAGAGTAGCATTTTATCTCTTATAATTTGACCTGTTCTCAGTGTGTCACCTTATCCTGCCACCTCTCCTTCCGGTGCCCTGGCCACTAACCTTGCCGAGTCCAGTAACCATTGGATGGGGTCTTTAGGTGGGTAATATTAATGGAATTTATAGAATGATTTGGGTTGGAAAGCACCTTAAAGACCATCTAGTTTCAACTCTCCCTCCCATGGGCAGGGACAACTCCCATCAGACCACGTTGCTCAGGGACCCATCCAACCTTCCAGGGATGGGGCATCACAGCTTCTGCGGGCAACATGTTCTGGCACATCATGACCCCTACAGTAAAAAAAAAAAAAAAAAAGTGTTCCTAACATCTAATTCAAACCTACTCTCTTTCAGTTTAAAGCCACTACTACAGCTATATTTTAAGACACTGACAGGTTGGTTTTTTAAGTATGAACCCATTAAATACATAAATACATAAAATAGATAAGTTGCTTCATCAGAATATATTCCCTGGCAGAGCCCTGAGTGCACCACCAGCTTTTACTGGTCCTGAGTCCCTGTCCATGGGCTGTCACACCATGCTGCTCCCCAGCCATGGAACCATTTGATCTTGATGCAGGCCACTACCAGCAGGCTGACATCCTGGCATTGCCTTGACTTATATGGTCAAATTATATGTTTATGAAGCATTTCTTCGGTGTCAGGAGTATAAGCAACTTAAATTTGACTGTCCTTTGATTTTGTCCTCTGGTTAAATCCTCACTTGATCGACATCCTGAGTGCTGGAGGAGGCTGTCTGACCTGAGCCCCACTGCCACAGGATGCTGTTGTCAGGGCTAAAACCATTTCATGTTGGACTGAGCCATCAGAAATAATTTTGTAACCATAATCAGAACATGAGTCATCAGAAATAATTTTGTAACACTGAACAGCTGTTGGCAAAACCAGCTTCGTTACAGGTCCTGACATGCAGGAACTAACAATATGGAAAGCAACTACTGAGGTCCTAATGTTGCAAAGAGAATATGACAAAATCATCTCATGAAGGAAGACTGGAAAACTTCAGGTACCATATTTCTTTGAAGTTAGAAAAAAAAAATAAAAATAGGAGGTGGAATCTAATAAGAATTCAAGGAAGATGATGCAGATGCTTTCAATTGCTTGAGAACTAAAGCAAAACAACAGACTGAAACAGTTACTAACATCTGCCCTTCTCCTGGACAACAACAACATTTCCCTCTCCTATTGTATGTCTGTTCTGTCATCAAAAACCTGGGAAAAGGCAAAAGGAGTTGTTTTGAGACTGCAAGGGAGAAATAGAAGAAAGCTACATCAATTTTAAGAAGAGAAATTTTTCAGATTGATATTTTAAAAATTATTTCTGACAGTAAATCTAGCAATAAAAAGAAACAGACACCAACACAGAATGACTGCTTGGGAGGAAGACAGGAATCCACATTGAAATCTCTTTAGCTGTGTAAATATAAACCTTGACAGATGGGCACTTTGTATGTGGACATCTGTGCAGCATTACAAGTGATATTGCAATAAACCAAAAGATTGCTTAGACTTCCATCCCAACTTCCTCTGATAATAGGATCAAGTGACCACAAGGACTAGGACTTTGTGGAGCAGAATTTTAAATGCTCATTACTACTTCTGAGACTGTACCTAGACATTTTAAGAATCTAATTTTGGAGGATAACAGATGGTTAAATAGCTGAACAGCCCAGACTTCATTCACAAAAGGGTGCGTCTAAAAACAAAACCACATTAGAGACTCAGAATATTCAGCTCAATAAGAACTGCAGTCACTTCAGAGAACTTTGAAGATAAATGACAAGGAAAATAAATTACTGAAGCTTCTCCACAGAATAAACAGACTGAAAGAAATTCATTTTCCACATATAAAAATGACCCTTTTTTTTTGGATCAGCTTCCATAATATAAACAGCTAGAAATATACTCATGAAAATGAGAATGAAAGACATTTTAGTGGGGTGAAAACAGCTCTGTGCCTTTGGGGGTTTTATTTGATTGGGGCTTTTGTATATGCTTCTTGCTATTTGTTTTGTTGGTTGAAAAAAGTTATGAGACCTGAATAGTTATGAAGATATTTAGCTATGCAGGTGGTAACAGAGTTATGTCTGTTATTACTACTTTGGGCTAGTATGCTATTTCTTGGCATAACTTCTAACCTTTCTTCTGGGAGTATCCATGTTTTGACAAAGAAATAAAATTACTGTAATACTGGTTTTTATTGGGTGGTCCTCAATGATTCATAACAGAGAATTTGAAAAAATGCTTATAAGCATTGCCTAACACTGCAAAACAGTCCTTATCTGCAAATGAGAAAATGCAAAGCTAAGAAGGTAAGCCTTCCAGATGGATATACGGATTGTATTGAGAAAGGACCTATTTTAATTATGCTTATGCTAGCTGCTCAAACACAACGAACTGTAATAACAGCAGGACTTTTGCTAGCACTGACAATTTTATTTGGGATGTAATTCCCTCATTCCCACCCAAGACCTGTAGCTATGCCAGTAAAAAAATGAAGTGTAGACCCAGCCTAACCTTTGTAATATCATATGTGGAAGGCTGGTGATATGGAGACTGTTACGGTTGCTGTTTGCCACAGAGATACTAAGACAGTTTTAAGTAATTTCCCTTGAATATAAGACACATCCTGCTGAAGCACCGTGGAGCTGCGGTAATCTTACCCTGCCAAGGCAGTCAGTCCCCTGCAAAGCCCTCAGGCACATGTGCATTTAATGTTCGCAAGCTTTGGCTCATATTAATTTTCTGAAAATGTCACACAAATATCCAGTAGCTAAAATGCAGACAGGAGTGTCTTTTGTCTGTGATCTAATTTGTTACCTAAATGTTAGATGGATCCATCACCCTTTAACTATGTAGCTGTTTGATCACAAGGGTCTGAGGTCCCACAGCTTTTAAGGAGGATTTACGAGGAACAAGGCTGGATTCCGCAGGTGAGTGTTACCAGTCCATCATTATAACTGTGGTCAGAAGTTTTCTGACAGAAAGCTACCATGACATCACTCTGCAATTTCTAATTTCCCTAAGTAGGCTCAGTCCTGCACTGAATCCATACAAGCAGAGCTTGTGGCCCTTAAAATGATGCGTATTTAAATAAGACAGCATGAATATTGCTAAGTGAGAATCCGGTTATGCGACAAATGAAATTAACTTCTCAGGCTTTTAATATGCACAGTGTAGTACTAAAAATGAAGCTAAAATCCATGAGAAAATGTATTTTTATGTGTTTATACATACATCTCAAATGCACAGATGCACATGTGTGTTAGATAAATAATTTTGTTATTAATATTATTAAATTATTATGATTAAATTAATTGGTTTTGAGTTCATTACTAGCAGTCATATGATTGGTATGGTATTACCCGTGTTACAAATAAATTAGAAGCAACTAACTTCAAATTGTGAGCTAGGTAGAAAGGGGAAAAAAGCTTATTTTACAGTATTTTAAGACATGAACTGATTTCTTCAGTGTAATTAAATAAGAATTGTTTTGTGAATACAATGAGCTTAAAACATTATGAAGCTGGCAGAGACTGGGGAAGAAGTGAATGACAAAAAATGAGAACAAAAATTTTCTAAAAGGGAACAATATGTTACCAAAATCACTCATGAGACCCATTTTATGTACTTTTTAGCTGAAATAGTAAGTTATTCTTTGCACAGACCATTTCTGATTATAATAAAATCATGAGACCTATTTCCTCTGTAATGAGAAAATGGGATGGATTTTCCCATGCATATGATTCAGAACACACCCTTTTATTGATCCAACTTTATTCAGGAAACAATTATGTTTGTTTAAAGGAAATTACTCATTTAAGAAAAGTTTTGGGAGAACATTAAAGTTTACACCCCAGAGTGGACACTGTGGACAAAATCTCAATTAGCAGGAACTATTTCTTTCATGTAATACCCTCATGATCCATATTTCCTGATGAGGTTACTGTAGCTTGTTTTTCCTTCATGACCCTTTAGTTTCATAAACAATGATTGCTATTACAACTCCTCGATGCTGGGGTGGAAAATGAGTATGCTTTAAAATCTATAATTAAGACCTAAGATCCAGTATATAGACCACAACATGTGGCCTGATTATTGGCTTCATGTTTTTAGCTAGGCCACTTCTGGTTGTAGTTTGAATTCAAGGGAAATTAAAAGGACTGTCTCACTTATTCAAACAAGAACACATTTAAATAATTACTAGTAACTTAGATGGGCTAATAAAGCAAGAGTGGCAGTATTGCTTTAGCTCTGTGCAGCATGGTCTCATCAAACATGAAAGAAAATCTTCTAGTTCTATGATATTCGCTTTGCTCTGGACATACCTGGTACACTGGTAAAATACATGCAAAATACCTCTAGATCTTCAGCAGGGATAGATAGCACAGATCTCAATAGTGCTATCCTGTAACTTAACATCAAGTTGAATTTGTTTCAGGAATTCTGTGCCCCCTGAAGTCACAGTAGCCCATCAGCATAAATATCTATATTACTTCCAAAGGGGTTAGTAATATTGCCAAATCGAAGTGGATGATCAGGGTGTTTTATACAGATTCTTTGCTTGTGTGTTTATGATGCAAGACAGCAATAAAGCAAGGGCTGCCTCTTCTCTCTTTCATGCCATTAAGAACATGTTTTCCAGAAAAGAATGATGCTGGAAAGATTTGCTGGACATAAGCAAGCAGGTCTGTTCAGCAACAAAGTCTCTACAGAGTAAATGAGAAATACAATTAGGTTCCCTTCTCAGGGCTGAAGAAGCCTCTGCACGTGCCACCACAGTGCACAGAGAAGCCTCTCAGAATAACCCTGGACAGAGGGTGATGGAGCATCAGTTTGTATCTGAATTTCAGAAGCAAGAGACTTGGAAGAGGATCTGACAGCTTAGTCTTCCACAGAGAACTGAAATGAAGAGCCTTGTCATGGTCATGCAAAATGTTGTGAATATCTCGGTTGGATTTATGAACAAAGAGCCAGTTTCTTTCTTTTACCATTGCACTCAGGAAACAAAATGGTCTGTGAGACATTTGTGAATAGAAATATCTGGCTCATATCTCAACTTCTGCTCCTTGCAGATGGTAGTCTGCAAGATGGAGCTGCAGTTTTGATGCAATATAGATTGTGATCCTGGGGGCTTTGTTGCTGTTAACTCAGGACTGTTCCTGATGTGAAGTGTATGCTCCTGGTTCCTTCACCACTGGTGTTGTAAGACCTGGGATGTAAGGAAGGAGACCTGGGATGTAAGGAAGGACTTTGCTTTAATTTTTCTGCTAATCTTAGTGCCTACTCTGGCCTTTGTTTTCATTTAATATGGAGCATTGCTGCCCTTTAAAAATATATTGCTGTGATTTTACTTCCTACATAAGTTCCTCGGGAATTAAAAATCTATTGATGACAGACAAAGCTTATTCAATGGAAGTGAAACTGTTATATTTTCATGTTTTCATCCAAGCCCCTTCTATCATCTGAGATGGTGTTTGCCTTCATGAGATACTGTGCCTCAGATCAGATTTTAGACAGTATTTTCCCATAACATTCATAGACGTCAGGCTGTGGAAATGAAGGAAGACTAATCAAGACAATCTGAACCTCCCTTCTCTTAAGGGCCTATTTTTATTGATTTCTAATCTTGAAAGAATTCTGACATTTGTTTTTTTAATTACCATCATGGGACGGAAAGGGATTGACAATTGCTGATGCAAATGAGTTAAAATACATACTGAAAACAGGCAGGTTGGGCACTGCTGCCAGGCTTGCAATGTGGCAGCAATGTTTGAAAAGTGAATCTGAGAAGCTGAGTAACTACCCCTTTTTTCTCTTCTCAAGCTCTGATGTTGCAACAACTCTACCATTAGTGTTTCAGTTACTGTTTCAACCAGTTCAGGTATGTCAATTTATCTCACTGCAATCACAACCTTGAATGATAGCACTGACATGCCTACAGATAATGGCCGTTCTGGTATTGGGAGTGAAATAGTTTTGGAGGTCAGCAGGAGAGAATTTGTTGTCTGATACTTCCCTGCCCTCGCTCCCACGAGTGCTTCAGCATGTGCACAGGGACCTCACAAGAATGACAGCGAGGACTGGAGCGAGATGGAGCAGTAAGAAAAACAGGACTGTGTTTTTCATCTCTTCTATTCTGCTTCTTAACTCAAGTGAAAACTACATTATTCATAGAACTAAGTCACATAGTGTCTCAAATCCAAAGAGGTCTGTAATTTTCTCCCCATAAAGTGCCCAGCTAATTAATCAAGAATACAATTAATTTTGAGTCAAAAACTTAGTAAGCCTTAGCTGAACAGCGGTACGTGGCTTACTGGCTAGCAATAAATGCTGTTCCCTTTACCCGTGTAGCATTCCATACCTGATGGAGCAAACTTAAGGCATCTCAGACATCAATCTTTTCACCATCCTTGTTACTAAGTAAACATGTGATCTATCAGCTGACCTTAAAGACCATGGATATATAGATTATGTCCATATTGGGAACCTGAGGAGCATTCTGGACAGTCAGGTCTGAGTGAGAGTCTCACCTGCTTTCCAGGTCCCTAAAGGAAAGAGCCCTCAGGTTGCACTGCTTCCCCACTGCAGGTGTGCACACAGGTTTATGGTCCAAATAAGACCCACGCTATGTTTCCAACAAGTGCATGATCTCACTTACCAGGGGGCTAGGAACCTAACTGAGTTGTGTCTCAGCACAGCCTAAGTGGGCAATGTAGACACAGCCCAAGCTGGATTACCACGTCAGCCCAGCCTCAGTAAGTGACGTGGGATGGACTCCAGTGGAAAGTTTCATTTGGATTGGAGTAAAAGACATTCAGACAATTAGTTGCTGCAGCTCAACTTACGTGGGAGCCTTCATGCAACCTACCCAGGCTTGGAAACTACAAAAGCCAAAGTAGCTTAAAATGGAAGACTGCACTGAGCATGGAAGTTTCTGAACTGTATCAGGTCTCACTTTCCTTGCACAATATGGTCCTTCTTTATGCCATTCTTCTGTTGAGATGTGTCCATCAAGGGAATCTAGCCAACCAACTGAAGATAGCCAGACATAAAGGAAGTGCTAAATGAGAAGAAGAATAACGTCATCTGGTCTGACTGTGGTGGCCCAGTAGTTTCTAGAAGTTATCACAGATTGTTACAGCTTAGAAAAGAATTAAGCTGCAATATAAAAAGGTGAATAATGCCACAGACATTTCTATCATGAGGACTTAGACCAGCTTTTTACCAGCATGGCCAAGCCTTTCTCATATCATGTCTTGATTGGGGACTGAGAAGTGGTTCCTGTATATGTCCCCTGAAACATGGTGAATACTTTGATGATGAAATTCAGTGTCTGTTGCTATAGATTAAAACAACTAATTTTGTTCATCAAAGTGGATTAAATAGTTTCCACAGTCATAAGACTGTGCCCAAAGCTCACAGCAACTTTCAGCAATGACTTCTCCCCCAAAGCAGGGCCTGAACAGGTTCTAAATTAAGACATGCATAAATCAAGAATGATTAGGCTGACTACCTTTATAATTAAAATGGTAGAGTATATGGAAATTGGCTTGCTCATGCTCAGATTGTTTGAACAGAAATACTCAGCATAAGACAGTCCTCCAGAACAAGAAAATCTGCATGCCAGAGATGAGAGACTGCATGCATCATCACTGCTCACAACACGCTACATGTGGGCCAGCACAGTCCTAGTGCTCTGCTCTTTCTATGCAATGTTACTTGCTGAAGAACTCTAAATAATTTCTCATTTGTTAAAATCAAAATATTGCACTAAGTTAAGGCAAAGTGTTTTCCCTGCTCATCACTGCAAGGTCTCCTGGGGACTCCATTTCAATCAGAGGTGGTGGGAGGAGCAGCAGCAGCAGCAGCAGCAGCTATTTTGGAATTAGTGATCAATGATAGATTTCTTCCTGCAGCCAAACACTGCACTACAAGTTTCTGAAGTAATGCTAATACACAAAAAAGAAAAGGTTACAAGTACACCATATGGCAAGTGCACACAAGGATGATCCTATTTGGTTTGACATCAAGAAAAGTTTAACAGAATGTTTTGCAAAAAGACCTTGTGTTTGAATATAGTTAAATGACTAAGTATGAAAGGGTTACATTTTCCTGACTGCTATTTGTTCATCAAAAATATGTACATAAAACGCATTCAATTCTTACCTAATCCTGCATGAAAAAATGTATGCTTGTGTGCTGAATGCATAGACTAAGGTTAATCAATCAATTATTTATAATTATTTAACCATATGCACCAATACAAAAGCATGAGAATCTTTAAACTGAATAAGAATTTGTTTTTACAAAAAAACTAATATGTTTCAAGATATGAAAAACCGAGAAAAGCTTTAAAACCTGAAGTCAGTATTCTACTAAGGATCTCTTTGGAAACTCTTAAGTTCCTCTGGAAGCTCTCATTTTACCGCTTCCATTTAAAAAGTTTATACTCAAGTCTGAGCTTGTGAATAATTTTATGGGAGCAACATAATAGAGAAAATAAGATATTATAAAAAAGAAACTCCAACTAGCATGGCTATTATGAGCAATCATCCAAGAGATATATATCTCTTTAGAAACTGCAGAAGTACTTATGTAAACACTCTTGAATGCTTCTCACGAATTGGTAGCAACAAACAAACAAACAAAAGGCAGCAAGCATTTCCAAATAAACAAACATATTTGTTTTAGGGGTTGGAGTTTAAGGTTTTGATTTTTTTTCATTTTTAATGATCATGCTCTAGAAATAAGCCAAGGCAAAGGTCACTTACCTCTTACATGGACTAGAAGGAAGCCAAAGCACAAAAGAAAAATACTTCTGAATTTCTCCATGCTCTTCTATGCAGTGCCTTGATTGTACCGCTTGTTTTTTTCCAAGTGATGATGTTGCAATGGCAGTGCTAAGGTTTGAGGGACACACTTAGAATCAGCGTCTCTGCCCAAAGAGGTCTCTCACCATCACATCCAAGCAATGTAGAACAGGGAGAAGTCCCTGAAAACCTGTTTGCGTACAAGACAAGTAACAAAAGCAAACAACCCTGCTAGGGCCAAGCTGTGAGCAGCACCTGAGGTGCAAACTGTGCTCCAAGAAATCTATTTATTACCCAGGCAGGAAGCATGGAGAGCGGGGGAAGCAATGGCAGCACCCAATGAGGAGGGAGCCAGAATGCTCTGAGTCCACCTCCTCCCCGCAAGGGAAAACCAACCTGTTTGACATCCTTGCCTTCAAAGCAGGGTGTGGTGCTGTGAGAGCTCAAGTAGCTTGTAAGAGGAGACCATCTTTCTCTGAAGTGCGCTTGAAAGAATCACTCAGACATACTCTGTCCTCAAAGCACCACTTCCCTGCTCGGTTCTTGGCTGAGCAACAACTACTGATAAAGGCAATACTGCCAGCACCTTAACCCCTAACTCAGGCCACCATGTTAGGGAATAAGAGGCCAAGAATCTGCTTTGCAGAGACTTGGGAATTGGCTAAAGAGGGATGACAAAAAAATTTTATAAACTTAAATTTTATAAACTAATTTTATAAACGTAAAATGTGATGTTGGACTACACAACTGAAGCATACTCAGCTCCCCTGTGGATTCTTATCTTCACAAGGTAAAATAAACATTGCTCATCATGATTTTTTCCATTGATCTAGTTTTGTATTTAATTATACATGTCCATGCATGTAGAGAAATGTCAGACAGCACCAAGTATGATGATACAAAGCTTTGGAAAATTAACAAAATTCATGCATCTATCTGTACATGGACATACTTTAAAATCACTGATGTGATTAAATCCAGTTCTGTTACAGCCTCTCTCTGGCAAATGCATACGCCAACGCTTCTGTCCTTTGAACTGGATTGCAGCCATCACACTGGTGTTCGGCGCCAGCAAGGAGACTGGTGTGCATCCTCTCTTGGGCTGGAGGGTAAGCTGCAGGGGGTTTTGTCAGTGCTGTTTTGTCTAGGGCAGCAAATAGCTCAGGACTCTACTCCATGAATGGCCAACCTGAACACCTGTAGTGGTGCTGGGTGATTCAGTTTAATGTGGGGCACAGGCTGCCCCCAACTGCATTTCTATTAACTAAAACATACAACTGAATTCATGCTTTTATGCTAACTACAAAAAACAGATGCAACAACATAAGTTGGACTGAAAGAACCTGATGATACTGAATCTTCAAGAAGCTTGATGTTAGAGTAGGTCAACTCCTCCCACCCAAATTTGAACCAGCAGAATGTTTTATAAAAGTCTGGCTTATTGTATCACATGGTTTAACTATTTTTAAGCTACTAATAGAAGCTTTAAGGTTCAATTTGTGTATCATCATTGTCCATGTCAGGGCCAATTGCTCCATCTCCAAAGAGTTAAGGACATTTAGGTTGAAGAGGTGACTTTGTCAGCCAGTTAAAACAAGAACTATACCATGAAATGAGCAATCCCGTAAATCCAGTTTATTTTTTTTCAAGAATACCAGAAGCAGGCCTGTGTGTGGTAATCTTCATATCAGTGTTGAATTTGCCAGAAAGGAACAGGAAAGTTAGCAAGGCTATGTACTGGTCCCAGGCAAGTCCAAGCACCTCATGTTCAGTAGCTCTATTTCAAAGCAGTTGCTCTTCTAAGTGAAGTCTTCCCAAAATGCATTCTCTCACCTGAGAGTGATACAAATTTATTGTGATATTGAACATTCTCAGATGAAGTTTGAAGATGATGTACATCTTCTCTAATTCTTCTGAAGCCAGCTACTGCTCTGTATAGTTAAATAAAACAATTCAAAGGCAGCACTGGAAAGAGTGGACCTAGCGTAGGAGTCAGGATGTCTTGAATATTTATCTCACTTCTGTTCTTGGAGGCGTTGCAGGAACTCATTAATCTTAGTTCTGTCAAAAACATGCAACTGCTCGCCCAAGATAGCAAATAAAAACCCATTATATATTAAAAAGAAATATATAGCCTTACACCAGACCATATATTGGTTTCAATACTTTGAGATATCATTGACCCATTGCTTTCAATTTAAAGGGAAAAAAAGAGTTCTGACTATTATTCACCTGAGAAGGTGGATGAACTCTATCTTTTTTTTAAAATTTGCTCTTTCAAGAAAAACCCCAATATTTTAGAAATGGCAAATGAGGGTAGAAAAGGAGACAGCGTGTTTGTCTATTCTTTATGCCACTTACTTTTTGCCTGTCAGGCCTCTCTTAGATGACAGAAGCTAAAAAGGAAAAAGAGGGCAGCCACAACTCATCACATTGGCAGCTCCATCCTTCCTGTGGGCAGAGGTTAGACATTGCTCTCTTTGGCATGGGTAACCTGCTGTATGCGTCTATAGGAGATGAAAGAACTGAATTATACAGTAGAACTACTTGGGAAAGCCACTAATATCCTACACTACTCATCTTTTGTCATAAAACCAGAAGTATTTTAATTAAAATACTGAAGCATCCAGTAATATTAGGCATTAATTTAAATGCAAGCCAAACACACAAGTGAATTGGTGATACAATTTCTTGTCAACAGATTACAATTACTATGCACTAGCTGAAACTTTAATGTTTTTTCCACAAGCAGATGGAGGAACATGTATTTTTATTCTGTGGTTCTTAAAGTACTCCAAATGCAGAGATTTGAAAAAAATGTATTTTTGCTCCATTCAAGTCCTTTTTCTATTCCTAATAATCACTTCCTTTCAAACAGGTCTTTTACATTTGTGTAACAGAAAAGAGCAAAAAGAAAATAATATTTTCAGTTTGTAAAAAGGTTAAGGTTTGTCTCATCATCTTGTCAAGTGAAAAACACACATAGAACTGTATGGCTTAGATGGTGGCCTAATTAGTGGAAAAAAAGGCACAGAAATGTGGCACTGAGAGCGTAATTCAGCCCAAGGTACACTGAAACCAGAGTGCACTAAAATGTTTTTCTTAGCATTCAAAATTTGGCACTCACGTTGAAATGAGATGAAATAAGAGCTACAGTAAAAGGCTGCCAAATTTCATGCTTAAGAATTGCCTGCTTTCATTTCCACAGCCCGATGAATTTGTCTGGATAAGTATTTGAAATGGGCATCGCACTTGAAAGCCATCAAAATATTTTTAAAGCAGTCTTTTCCACCGAGAGTACGAACTAAACTGCCACCACATCTACCCTGTAGAAGCTAAAGTGGTGTATTATTCTACAAAAAGATCCTGCTTTGATTATTCTTCCTCCTATTACTGATGGTAACTCCTTGTCCTCAAAGGAGGTAGACTGAAGAAAAAACAGAACTGAAGAAGGTGTGCCACAAGGATAGGATAGAGCTCTTTTTTGCCATCCATTTTAACTCAGTTTAATAGTAAAGGTACCTCACCAGGGTGAACTTGCAGTTTGGGCCTAGAAATGACAGTATTTTTTCATTCCACTGTACATTCCACTATATCTGACTGATACTTATACAGAAACTAGAACATTAATTCCCAAATTTGGATCTGAAAGTCCTCGCAGGTCATAAGGCCATGATGGGCAGCAGCTGATCTGTGGAAGATGACCATAAAACTACTTAATTAGGGTGATGAATAATTTCTAACTGATAACGTTTACTGTGCCAAGGAATGGGACAAATAATGAATTAGGATATTTAGCTATGTAATGTAACGGCAGCTGAACAAGGAAGAAACAAATCAAAGACTCTATGGGTAGTGAGGCAAATAGCAACATAGCAATTAATATCCCAATAGCTGCAAGTAAACTGCTACATTTTATCCACAGATAAGTAACAGAAATCCATAAATTGGCAGCCTCTCACAACAAGAGAAAAGCCTATAATTTCAAGCTTTCTCTTTAAACTTTTCTTCCTAGGTGGCAGCAGCGAGTCTTTCTTCCTTCTTCCACAACTCCAGCCTGCAAATCTGTAAGGGGGCAAAACTAGACATGAGAGATGCTGAAATCAGCATTACAACAGCCTTTCCCTGCAAACACTGTCTTTAGGTTTGCCTGCTTTGTGGAGTATACTTGTCCCCAAAATTCATGCAGTAACCTATGCTTATTTAGACTGAAAACTAGAATTAGTAAATTTGTTAGTATTTAGGCACTTGGCAACCCCTGCATTGTTATCTCATTCAGTTATGGTCCTCTCACCTCAGGTGAGACAACACATGGCCCTGCAAAAGTGTCTGCTTCTAAAGGATGTGATAATATCTGGATGAGGAACACTCAACAGTGTTTAGTTTGCCCATACTAAACCTTCTATTGCTGTCCATATTTTCAGTAGAGTCTGTGTTATCAAATCTTCTTCAAAAGCCATGCCTGTCCTTCACAGAGATGTCTTCTCTGCACTTTGTACTGGTAAGCACCCTGTGAAAGCAACTCAAAACTTTACTGCTATTGGACAACTTTCTTCTAAAATGATTAAAATGTCTGTAAGAAATAAATCTGAACAGCTGATGGAGCAGGAAGACAAACTATTTGAAGGTTCCTTCTCAAGTTGAGCACCAAAAGTTTTGTATTTTTAGAACTACTAAGGAGAAAAACACATAAACCTTTTTTTTTAAATTTATTTTTAGAAAAATCACAATGTTGATAGGAGATTTTAATAAGTAATTTTTAAGCTTGCAAAAGCTGAAAAAGGATTCAAAAATCTGGTTAGCTAAAAGCTATTTTGAGCTTCCTCTGCCATTCTATTTCTAACAAACTCTGACTTATTTCTGTTTTCTCCACACTTAGCATTGATATGAGATACCTATTTATTCATTCAGGTGAGCGGGACGTTTCTTTGTATTTACATAGAGCATATGTTTATATAATAACCACTTTTGCACTCTCAAACACACTTAAAGGTTTTAGCACTTTTGTACCAAAAGCAGAAGTGGGGCAAGAGGCTTACAAATTAATTCCATAACAAAATACTAAAATCTGTGTAAAGCTTTGTTGCAAGCTAAGAAACATGTACAAGAAATTCTTAAATGAATTATCCTTGGCATACATTCATATTTGAATGTACAGATATATTTACAGGTTTAATATCCAAATTCAGTAATGACTTCTAAGATGTTCCATGAAATGTCATCTTCCTGTAGAACTTTGTCAGGTGGCTAAAACACATTAGTAAGACACATATTGTAAAACTGCATGAAAATTTAAAAGAATTAGAATGAAAGCCAACAAAACTGGTCAGACTATTCCTTCCAGACGGAACTAGTTATTATTCCAGATTTAGTCCTTTAGTTGTTATGAGTTGCAGTTTTCCATGTTTCCACAGATCCTTGAAACCTTCCTTTCACTTTCAAGAGCCACAGCACAGTTCTCAAGTGCTTTCAAATAAGGATGCAGTCATAGGTTGTCATCCCAAGGGCAATCCTTCACAAGTCCAAAAGCACTTCTCACACGTATGCTATTTATACTGTTCAGTGGATGCCTGTGGAGTGGGGTTGGGTTGTTCTGGTCAGTCTTGCTATTTTGTACTTTTGACCTGTAGTACTGTTTCTGTCCCTTCCATGTGTATGATACACCTTCTGAATTCAACATTATTTGATGTTAAGCTTTTGGTTATGGAAGTCTAAAGATGTTAATCCCCACTCCCCAGTGCTTCAGCCACAACTATTTAGACAATGCCAAATATCGACCTTGCTGGATATACAAAATCCAGCTATGGTTCTGATGTGCAAATAAGGCTTTTCCACAACTGACCAGCTCAGTACTCGCAAAGCAGGAAGAGCCAGAAAGGATGAAGGGTCTGTATGCACTAAGTTTGGGTTTTCTCAATCTGTACCAGACAGATGCAATGAAAAAAAATGCAAAAACAAAACTGAATTTTTGTCTCTTGAATGCTCAAGAACAAGTATCTCTTCCCTGGTGGCTGACCCAGGCAGCTACATAGATTGGGTCAGCAGCACCCACACCCACATCCATCATTCATACACAGTGAGCCACTTGCTTTCCGGTGCCCATAATATACACCAGACTGGTTGGTTGGCACACTCACTGCACACAGGGTATTAAAAGAAAATGCTTGTACTGCCTGAAAGCAATGACATAACAAAACCTTAACTGCTTATTGTTTTTGGAGAGGTAAGGAAAAGTTAAACATACCAAATGCATTTGAGACACACCCAGTTGTCAGAGGAGCAAAGGCAAGAATGTAAAGGCACAACATACTTCTACACTCCTGTCATTAAGGCCATGTATTGGTGTGCAACAATGCTTCACAGGGCTAACCATACAGAAGTACTCAGGTCTAAGTCACACTCCCAGAGATGTTTCAAACAAGAACAGTTTTCTAATGCAACTTCAGACTCTGCTGTTTATGTTATGCTTTTTTTGTGTCCTTTTCTTTTTTTCAGGCAGAAGGCAAGCTCTCTATCCAGTTTCAAGATCTGTTCTTCATCACGTTTTCTTTAATTTAGTTCTCCAGAAGCGTGCGCTGAACTAAGAAGTGAAAAACAATTCAAGATTAGTACATTAAGTTCATGGACATTGTAAGTTATTTAATAGTTCATGCAGACAACAAAGTTTCAGTAGGCATTTGGCACTGTGTGATAAATTCAGGTAAGCAGAGCTTGATTCTGTGAAGCCAAAACACTGCACATCAAGGTATACTACATGCCAGATTTCTCACTCAAATAACCACATCCTACTACATCAGGGAATCTATCTACACTTGCAGTTTCAGGCTTGCAGTTTTTGCGGATGCCAACATGAAATGGAGTACAGACTGTGTAAATAATGGAAAAGTAGGTTACTGAAACAAGGTGTCTAGGTTAACTATACTTTTAGGAAGTCAAAGATAAGCCTACATAAAATTTTAAAAACATAAATCTATTCTGCTGTGCCATCTGACTTGGCTTCATAAAAGACCTCTTTTAAACTAGAAGCTGTGTAGGTACACCAGCACTCTATTAGCAGAAGCAGAGCTGACATCTGCTGACTCCCAGAACTTAGATCAGGAGCAGCACCATTCTGATCATGGATGCCCAGTTTCTTGGCACAAAACATGATCATGCTTGTCTGTAAAATATAGTAGAGGTATAAAATATGGGATGTAATGTGACATCAATACGTAGGCAGGAATAATCATATATGATAACATCCTGAGTTTGACTTTACTGGTTAAAATAAAATATGCATCATCTGACACATTTCACATTTGAGTTCTGATCAATCTCAGACAAAATTTTAGGATATTCCAACTACAACTCATATTTTTAACTGCCTTTAGTATAGGTCTTTGAATGATCCTATTTGCTTCACTAATGCATCGCTGAATTGAGGATACCTGCCTATCTCCAGTCCTGACAGCCAGTCACAAGAAAATGATGTGCCCTTGAGAGTTTTATACATTTAACAGCTTTGAGGAAAAGTGTTTATAAAGATGACCATAAGCCCGATGAAAGTTTTTAGCAAACAGATGAAATATCTGAGAAAAATAAGATATAACTGTTGGGGTTTTTTAATTACATAAACCCCAGAAATAATTCTGTAGATTTTAAACTCACAGAAGAATATACTGAAAATATATACTGCTTCGGTATTTTAATATTCAGTATTTCAAAAACACTCAGTAAACTTCAGCACGAGGTTATACTACTTCCTCCTTTGTTGACCAGTCACAAGGGCTAGAAGACCAAGTTTTCACCTATACCATTTCCTCCAGAACTATCTATGGCTTTCCCAGAGTTAAACACCTGTTCTATCAGCCAAGTACCCTAGACCACCGTAAGTGAAGGGTGAGGTTGCAAACGTTTTTGTTGCTTTAAAAGAGACCTTTCACAGGTGTCACCTTTGATCAATTACGTGATGGTTCTTTCATACAAGAATCATTCCCTGTTCACAACAGAAAATGCTTTAGTTACAACAAAGCGAGTTTAGTCCTCCTTGCCTCCAGTATAGTTACATCTCTATTCTGATGCCTCAGAGCTTTTTGAATTTTTTTAACTTTTGTAGATTTTAGAAGTAGTTGTGTAGTAAATGCAGATTTTAATGTAGCTGTATTATACTCCTTACCCTGCAGCATAATAGTTACACATACCCAACCCTGTTACCCCATTTCATATCAATCCCTCTAAATTCTGTTAGCATGTTTAGTCTTCTTTTCAAGGTAGAATTGTAGAAAAACACTTCTGTTTAAGAACACAGCACCCTAAGCCTGGACTAGGAGGTATCACACAGACACAGTAACCTTCAAGCCCAGAACTCTGGAGGAGCTCCAAGGACTATGTGTGCTGTGAAGAAGATGAAGATGAGGAAGAAGGGGTCCCAAAGATCCCAAACTCAATTCCTAAAGGGGTATGTCGGGGGGTAGAATGGGGCAGAACCAGGGATAGATAGACCTGGGATTGGATGGACCTTATTATAAAATCATAAAACCACTGTTTGGGTGCACACATGTGCTGTGTATTCCCCTGGCCTGAGGCTAATTAAAGGACCAATTCCTTTTATCTTATCTTATACACTAAATTGGCCTGGAGCCTTTTTCTCCACAGTCTCTTTAGGCAACAATTCAAACATAATTATTTTTAATATACATTCTTGCAGAGTTCTGTATCAGTTTGTAATCAGAAAAGGTTTCAGATTCCAATCAGAAACAACACAGACTTATTAACTGCTAATTGCAGTTATGTATTACACTAAAGGAGCAGGCTTGTGTTTTCATAATTGTCTTTAATAATACTTCTGCAGAGAAAATTCAGTTCTTTACTTTCTCTAAGCTCCTGTATTTCAATGACTTCTCAAGGCAATCAAACAATCTCTTCAAATAAAAAAACAGAGAAGAGTGGCCACATTTTCACAATGCAATTCTTGAATTAGTTCCAAGTTTGTTGTCATGGTAAAATCATAGAATCACAGAATAGTTTATTTTGGAAAACACCTCTAAGATCATCGAGTTTAACCATTAACCCCGCACTCCCAAGTCCACCACGGAACCATGTCCCCAAGTGCCACATCTACACATCTTTTAAATACCTCCAGGGATGGCAACTCCTCTACTTCCCCGAGCAGTCTGTTCCAATACTTGACAACCCTTTTTGTGAAGAATTTTTTCCAAATATCCTATCTAAACCTCCCCTGGCACAACTTGAGGCCATTTCCTCTTGTCCTATCACTTGTTACCTGGGAGAAGAGGCCTCCATACAACCTCCTTTCAGGTAGTTGTAGAAAGCAATAAGGTGCCCCCTGAACCTCCTTTTCTCCAGGCTTTTCTCCCAGCTCCTCTCTCAGTCAATTCTTCTAAGAGGCTCCAGACCCTTCACCAGCTCTGTTGCCTTTCTCTGGAATCACACCAGCACCTCAATGTCTTTCTTGTAAGTGAGATGCCCAAAACTGAGCACAGGACTCAAGGTGTGGCATCATCAGTGCTGAGCACAGAGGGACAATCACTTCCCTAGTCCTGCTGGCCACACTATTTCTGATACAAGCCAGGATGCCATTGGCCTTCTTGGCCATCAGGACACACTGCCGGATCATATTCTGCCAAAATTGATAGTTATAAGTATTTTTTTTTAAACAAAACAGTGCAAATAATTTTCTCCACTATGTCAGATGTCAATGAAGTGCATTTAATAGGATCCCCATCAAAAAATTGATTTTCCATCTAGATTCTTGTCTTACCAGGTGGCTCAGATTGTGCTCCCCTATGGCTATCCATATTCACATTCTCTTCATCTGCTGGGAAACAAAGAGATGTTTAGCGTTCAAATTCTCTTATATTCAAAGTTATTGATTAATAGAGATAATTTGACATAAGAAACAGCACTGAAAAAAATGGGCTACCTGATGGTAGTTGAGTTGTCCTTGTTTTGCCTGCATGTTCACTTTAACATGCATAGTAGAGATGTTACTCAGTTTCCAAATTTCCCAAATTACAAAACAGCAGTGCCTGGCAGGATGACTGCACTACCCCACACCAAATAGTCAGAAAGACTGAAAGAGACAAAACCAAAGCTTCTGCCCCTCCTATCACCCACAGGATTCCCAAAGTTCTCTGATCTAAGTTATATCTTATTTAGATGGAAATAAAGCAGATAGCAAGACAAAGGTAAAACTTACAAAATTAGAAATGACAAGGTATTTTTTCAGCATGAAAATAGTCTCAAATCCCCAATCAATTTTCCTTAAAAAGTGTTTTCTTGCAGTCTCTCCTGCTTACGTTTTAACAAGAAGTGCTTTTATTTTAGGAATGTAAAGCCTTAAGTTCTTCTATTTCTGAAAGTCTAATTTTTAGGCAAGGCATTCTTCAGTCACCCTGTCTTAAGATGATTAGTAAGAAAGGTTACTCCCTGTGACCATAAATTCACTGGGCTATTAAAACTACCTTATGCATAGGATCAGTTTCTAGTCCCCATATAAATAAAAAAACACATCTCTTTAGACAGTAGAAAATAAAATTAATTTAGAATTCTTACCGCTTTGCTTGAAACAGAGTTTCTTCTTCTGGTAAGCAATGAAACTAGATACTGCCCCAATTACAGTAGCAGCCACAGCACTTACAATTCCAGCTATTGCTCCCTGAGAAGCTGAAAAAAACAGAGGTTTGTATACATTTTTCAAAATTGAAAGCCATGTCAAAATTGTATTGTTTCAAAGTAAACCCTATGAACACTTCCAAAAATCATTAAACTGAAATTACATGAAACTGTAATCATCAACTCTTTCTGTCTTTATGCATAATGAAAAGTGATTTGTCTCATTTTATAACCATTGATTTCTTAGCAATGCCTGTTGTTAAGGAACTTAAGCACTCCTGTTCTAATTTCCACTAATTAAAAATGCTACCCCCTTTCATGGCAATATCTACTTTCCATGCGTGCGGTCACTGCACCAGCATCTCTGAGACCTTAACAATTACGAATTATTTGCAACATAGAGATTTTAAAGGATTATGAAAGCAGAGCTTGAAAGTAAGAATTCCACATTCCACAAAAATTTTTAAGTTGTAACCCACTCCCAGTAGTCAACATTCTAGCAGAAGATGAGCAACACAGAAAACTCCAGAAAACAAACTTCATATATCCAGACGCCATCATACACACAAATTCATGCATTTACCCTCATCTTCTTGGCCATTATTTGGAGTTTGGCCCCTTCGTTCTGTAAAAACAAACAGAAAGGTTACATTTTACATGTCTAAAGAACAGTCATATCATAATTGACAACCTTTTTGCCAATTAATTATCCAAAATTACAAACCATCTATTATATCCATACTCTGGCATTCAAACTTTCTGCTTTCAAAGTACTGGTCATGGTGGTGTCAACTACAGCCTTGAGTACTCAGCACTTCTACAAAATGAGCACAGAGCACTTGTAAAATCTGGTTTAACCAACTTGTGCACCACCACAGAACACTCAGTGGAGAGGAACAGTGTATAACTTCAGAGTAACACTCAGCTGTATTTCCACGGAAACAACCATCTTTTCCTAAAATCCCAGCCTCGTTTACTAAATACTTCTGCAATTCTCTTTGCAAGCAAGACCGATGTTCTATAAATACTAACTATATTTGTCACGATGCAACTTGTACCATTGCAGCAGGAACCCGTGCAGATCAAAACACCCCACAAGTTTCCACAGATATTTCTTGCCCCTGCCAATTTTCAAGATACTGCCCCAAACATAGCTTGAAAGGTGAAAGCTACCCAAAAAAGTGGCATAGGTAATCTCTGTCTAGGATAACTCTCTGAAGAAGTCAGTAACCATTGGCACACCTCAAACCCCATCAAGATACTTCAGCTAACTCTGGTCTGGAAATAATAAAGTTTCAGTAACGCACACAGGGATGACTAGACACATCCCAAGGATGACCATTACTGCAGCCTGGTTGCAGTGACCACCTCTGTATTGAGCCGAGCCACAATGATTAGAAATGTCAAATTACTGAAAGAAAGTCTGGCAAACTATGAAACGGTTTCATTCTGCTCAGAGTAGATACACCCTACAAAGAATCATATGGTTGGAAAGGATCTTAAAGATCATCTAGTTCCAACCCCCCTGCCATGGGCAGGAACACCTTTCACTAGACTGGGTTGCTCAGAGCTCCATCCAAGCTGGCCTCAAAACACTTCCAAGGATGGGGTATTCACAACTTCTCTGGGCAACCTGTTCCAGTGCCTCACCACTCTCACAGTAAAAAGTGAAGATTAAGAATCACTTGGAAGGATCAGTTCATCCTTTGGGACAAAGCATATTTTTGAGAACATGGGGTGGATCTTCTTCTGGCCCACCTTCAGACCGTCTAACTACAAGAGCTAAATGAAACTGCCAGTATGTCACAGAAGATCTAAAAATAGCACCTGGAGGACTTTAAGAACTATATTTATGGAAAATTATGAAGTAAGTACCACATTCATTTCTCAGTTCAAAAAGCCATCCTTCTTAGTATAACAGTAAAAATCATGGAAGTTTTACCTCTAGACAAGTTTTACCTCTTAATTATTTGGGGTGGGTTTTTTTGGTAGAGATGGAACACATTACTTTTGAATTCAAAGATATGCTCTTAAGTTTCAGATACCAGAACTGAAGGTGTTACAAATTAGAGCATGTTAACCAGCTTGGGAGTAAGATTTTATCAAAAACTCAGGTAACCACAGAAACAATATGAAGCACGACCTACTGTCTTACCATTGCTGCCACTCCCATCACCTCCTCCTTTTGGCGAATTGCCATCAAGTAGATCTGTATCATCAAATGTGCCTATAAAAAATGTAAATAGCATTACCTTACTTGTTTTAAGTTCAGTGAAAAGACACCTCAAGGCCCATAATGACATGGAAATTTTCTCAAGATCGTTCAGTTGAATTTGTCGTGGTTTTAGGCTTAGCATCATAGTCACAATATGCTCACATTTTAAAAGCCCTCACAATGTCAAGTCCCTTCAGCTGAGCACTACACAGTTTGACAGCAGTACTCCTGCCTCCAGACTTTCTGAACAACTGCGAGAAGAGCAGAGTAGCACAAATCAGGCTAAGAAAGCAAGAAGCCCTATAAGCTACTTAATTGGAATAACCCAAGTCTCCCTGTGCTGTGAAAGCAAAGAAAGGATGCGGATAGGAAAGGATCGTTTCTTTTCAAGGCTGCAACTGTGAATGAATCTTCAGAGTTGGGTTTCTTAGTCACAAACGGTCCAAATGTAATTCCCTTCTCTGATTTATTACAGGACATTGGTCTAGTCCCTCTCCATTTCCACTGAACCCTACCTTACGGAGCATTCCCTTCCCCCTCATGGGACCTTCTCCTCCTCCCCTCTGCTGCCAAATGAATCCTTAGTTTATGCAAAGCAAATATGTTTCAAGTAGCAAAATTAAAAGTATTGCATCAGAGGATGTTTTAGTTGGGTGGTGAAAGCACTGTACTGAGGCATGCAAGACCCAAATTCAAGTATCTGCTGCAAATCAGAAAGAACGAGAACCAGGGCTTGCATTCCAGTTAAGGACTCTTTACCACAATGTTCATGGATAATGGCATTTTCACAACTGCATCGATCTAAATCTGTTTTGTTCTGGGTTAGGCAAAGACCTCTAAAGCACAACAGGCAGGGAAGGACATGTATATAAGCCTATCTTTCAAATACAAATAATTGTATTACTTAACTGGGCCTTTAAAAAAAAACAAACAAAAAAAACCCCCAAAACAACCCTTTAACTTGGAGCTTTATCTTTAATTTAGATCTTTTAAGAATAAAGATCATAGGCAGTTCCTATTTACCTTCTGGCATGACTAGAAGGGATTCCGTTTGTAAAGACGAAAGAGCTCAATCCAATACACGGGTGCTCCACCACAGACAGCCAAGCACAGCATTGCCCCAAGCACACACACACTCTGTCCCATCCTGCCTCCTCCCTACACCATCCTGCTTTTAAGTGAAAGTGCCTCAACAGCTTTGTTATGGAATTTCAAGACTGCTGCAAAGTTTATTTGCAAGACAACTTTTCTTCATTCCTCAGTGTTTATCCAGTGCAACATCTGACACAGAGAGCGGCCAATTAACATAGATCAATTAGTAGAAGTGTAACTGAGACAGTAAAACCCTGATTCAGGAGTTTGTGCTAGAAGCCTTACCAGTGTCTTTAGGTTGATCTCGCTTGGGGTTATCTACATGCAGAAGAGAGATTTAATGAAAAAAAAAGAAAAAAAAGGTTAAGATAGAAAAACTGGACTACAATACAGTAATGTTGAAAAGAACTGGGGTAGATTAACAAATACTCTTCTACTGTTCAGAAATTCCTGTTAGGTCAGTCTTACCAGTGTCTCTAGGTTTTGCAGGAGGATTTGGCTTGGGACCATCTATAAACAAGTAAAGAGTTAGAATAAGTTACTCGTGTGAAGAGACCAAAAGTAGAGCATGCAATGACCTTGAAAGACTATTTGACCTAAAAAAATGGTATCAAAACTTCTCCATGTCATTTTTCCTTTCACTAACTAATGCTGTATTTGTTTGGTTATTTTAGCTAAACATAGTATTTTAATGCAACTAACAGTGTTTCTGCTATATTAACCTGTATGTCAGATCCTTGCTATAACAAACATATACAGAAGAACTCAAGTGTTAAACAGCATTTTAATTTGCACATTGTATTTTAAAGGCTGAAATTCTTTACATTTTTCTATCAGGTACATTATGTACTCTTTTAAAATTACTGGATTTTAACCAATAATAAAAGTTGGTACCTCACTTAAAAATAATAGAATTAAAAATATGGCCCCCACAATGACATTTCATTTAGCTTGCTACAAAATTGGAGAATAAGAGATCTTAGCAATTTTTTCTGTATTTGGTCACAGTCTTCACATCAGAAAGAGTATTTTCCCTCAAATTATTTCTAACATATTGATGTTTACTTGTGCTACTAAAATTACTTCTATAAAGGAAGAGATTACTTCAGATTTAAAAACTACTTCCATAAGTAATAGTTTATGGAATTAGTGCCATCTAGTGAAGATACAATAATGAAACATGTAGGACTTGGCTAAGAAATTATTGAAATTCATACAGTTTTTGTGATCTAGAACCTTTAAAATGAAAGTAAATAAACATAACTAGACTGCAATTATTTTATCTGCAGTCTGCTACCTTAATCAACTCAGTGCCCTTTATTACATTTATGTCATAAGGCATGGATAGACATTGCACAAATACCTTTGAGCAGTATCCAGGAAAACACGACACTTACCAGGATGAAGAGCATCATCCAAGTTAAAATCATCTACAAAGACAGAGGGGAAGTTTTAAGTGTAATGCAAAAACTGAACTAGTTTTAGACTATTTTTACACAAAATGCACCTCACAATGTTTTCACCAAGAATGTAACAGCATGCTCATTCAACAGCGGCCCACAGAGGAGCCCCACAGTTACCAGGCACTATCTGCCAAACGACATGGTGCTTTTGGTGATCATGATACCTGTCAAGAGCCAGCTCAAGGTGAGCAAGCTCCAAACATGCAGACTGAAAGTCAACAAAAGGGATTTTCACAGAGTCTTTAAGTTTGTGAAATCACAAAGTACGTTTGTGAAAGCACTACCAGGAGACTCCAAAATTAAGAAATCCTTTTGCTTTTAGGGAACTGCTTTCTTTTATAGAAATATCACAACCCTGTATGCCACTATGTTGAAAAGTTCATGCCTCTCAAATTATTATGTACACTACACCTTACTTTACAACAAAAGACATTACAAGCCAATTATATCCCACCAAAGTCCTGTGGTGGTGTCTTCTGAGATGGAAGAGGCTTCTTTGTCGTCTTTATCTCTCCTGTCAGAGAAGGTTAGAGAAAAAAAGTTAAATACTATTTAATACACTGTTCAGAAGCTACACAAAAGACAAATATATGTCTATACAATGAAAACCACAAGATCAAATCTATACAAGCAAGACAATTTCCCCTTAAAAGAAATCCTTAATTGTTCTGAAGACAAATTTGAGTTCTATGTGGTCAACATACCCATAGCTGAATTGTTCCACTGAGGTTTAAACCAAACATACGCAGGGAAGGTTTCATGCTTGGTCATGTAGTGATACTTGGCAACAAACAATTCAGAAGAGCATCCACTATTTTCCCGCCTACCTCCCAAACTTTGTGAGTGCAATAATTACCAAGTGCATCTTCTAAGTTGAAGTCATCAAAATTGCCTGTAGAAGATAAAAGAAACAGTAAGGACACTACTTTTTCTTATTCACACCCAACACTTATTAAAGTCATAAACATATTTCTGATCTATCTTATGTTTTCTGCTCCCTGATTCAGAATAGAATATTTTCAGTCAGGGTTGAAGACATTCTTCGCTATTTCTCCAGATCATTATCCACAGATCTCTTCAGAAAAAAAGGGACAGCTCTAAAAATTTGCTCTATAGAAAGGACCCAGAGGGCCATAAGAGTCAATATAATGAACTTAATCCTTTATTCTTGCCACTTGCTATTGCATGCTTTCTTAGTGCCATCCACAGCATATTCTTTCCCAGCCTTCTTTCCACTGAACCACAAAATGAGCAGGGGGACAGCTCCAATGCACAAGAATTTACGAGATTCAAGTGTGAAGAAGAGCCTTGGAGCACAAAGGCCATTATGGAAGTCATGTGATCAAGTATTGCTTTTAAAATCTTGGCATTAAAAATTAATTTTAATGGGTTTATCAGACTTATCTTTCCCCCTAACAAGATTAGCAGTATGAAGGTGGTTAAGATATTAGCATATATGATCTTGAGCAGTCTCTTTAACTTCCTAAAACATAGCTAAATGCAGCTGGTGCCACTATAGGCTCTCTACTTAAGGCGGATTAAATTCTATTTTCAGTCTTTAGGACAAAAATACCCACTCTTGCTATATTAAGTCAATTGGTAGAGCTACTGCTGCTTATCCAGACAATTGCAAACACACTAACTCAATATATACATGATAAAAACCGGTTTCACAGCATAAATACAGTAGTGTGATCTCAGCAGCAGAGGCTTGTAAAATAAGTGGACAGCTAAAACAACTCTTGGGGTATTTCTGATTGTTCATTATCCCTATTTTCACTGAAACATGGAATAAGAAAATGGCATGGAAGTAGATAGTGGCTATTCAAGGAAAAGACATACAAATACACTCCTTCAGCCCAATAGAAGCTGAAAGACTTTTTCTACCTACTCACTATCAAGCCAGACAGAGCAGAAGTTATTTCCAAACAGAACTACCTGAATTCAGAAGATAACTGCACAAAGCATTGGTGTGTCTGGCTTTTCCCCTAAGAATGAGGCTACCAAAAAGGCATCAGAACTGGCTACTGCAAAGTCTGAAGAGAGGAATAAAAAACAAACATCGAAATCAAACCACAAGCAGAATGTCCCTTTCACTTGCATGACAGGCCAAGCTAAGACAAGGACAAGTCATGACTTTAATATCAGGAATGATGGATGCTCCTATACTTGGTGACATCTTTCCTCTTAAATGAAGTCAAAATTGAAATCTCTTTTACTTCTCAGATAACTGCAGTAATAATGCCTTTTTTTTCCCCTGAGAAGAAAAGAGACTAAGATACATTTCTTTTTTTTTTTTTTTTTTTAATAGGGAAGCTAGGAATGACAACCGGAATGGAACAAAAAAAAAGTGTTCATCTGGTCAACTGAACTGCTACAGCAGAAACTGAAATTTGAAGTCTAAGCAGTGATTCCCATAATGTAACATTTGAACCAAGAATCACCTTGCTCACAGCCAAGTAGGGCTGCTTATCTGAAGTCAATATCATCTTGCAATACAATCTCAAAAACCTCTGTAAAATTAGAAGATGTTAAGACCCCAATGTCAGTTACTTTTGAAGTTACCTCCTTGGCTACACGACACCAAGAAACCTCCATATTAACAGGCAAAAAGAGGTCAGAACACTCAAATTTAAACAGGTATTTGCACAGTTGTTCCTCAACTCTGAATTCTAGTTTATTTGTTTTCTCGAGTACATGTATCTCTCAGGCTACAGTCCTCCTGGGAAGAAAGCCTAAGACAGGACCTGATCAGATATTTCATAGTCTGACTCTAAGAAGGCAGGCAGAGGGATCTGTTGAAGATGCATACTCCTCAAAACACTCTACCACAGTAGCAACCGGAGGATGAACCATCACAAACTATTAACACTATCTGTCTCAAAGTTAAAGCTATATCACTAAGAGAATGAACATTACACTGGTGGGTATATTTCAAGAGCCCTGTTTCTTTTTAGGAGGAGTGACAGATGGAAAAACAAGCACATACACTCAACATTATGCTTTGGCACAGCTGAAATTTGAGGGTATTTGAAGAATTTCCCATTGCCATCATGAAACATAGTCCAGGAACTCAGAATAGTTCCAGCTGCAGTGCTTTCCCTTAAGAGGAGGAAACCATTGTAAAAAGGGGTGCTTTCAGTGACATTGCTATTTTAAGGGATTGTTTTCACATAAGATCTTCATGAAGAAATAATTTAGGATGTGACTGCTGACTGCCAATCTCACAGATGACATGCTGCTTTGACAGAGGAATAAACAAATTTGAGAGTTAATAAAAGAAAAAAATCATGCTTTATTGACTGGAGAGATTCAATATTCTGCAACCACACTTCTGCTTTCTGAGTATGCAGCAAGATGCCAGAGTCCTCACATACATTACTTTTTTGAGATAAAGTAGCAGAAAATGTCAAATACTAGCTTATGAAACTGGTTACAATAATCTGCACTCTAAGGTGCTGGCAGCCTGCTTTCCCAGCAAAGAAAGGTGTTTCTCCACTGTTTATGGCAAACCTTCCTTTGTCTTTAAAGCAGTTGCTTTTACAACTGTACTCGCTCAGCTTTTGGTATGGGTGGGTCCAACTAAACTAGAAGTTCAGTGACTTAGTCTGAAAGAAGAAAAGCTCAGTACTAGGGATTCAGCTGGTTCCAGGAAAGAAAGAATCGAAAACAGGAGATAAAGCCACAGAACCAGACTAAAGGTATTATCAGGATCCAAGAAGAAAAAAAATCAGCAAGAATACACTGCACTCCCTACAGGTCTAAGGAGCATCCAGAGCAACTAAGCTTATAAGCATTTTCTTAGTCTAAGCAAAGATATTTACAAATAAAGCAGATACTATATTGCATATAAAGCATGATACAGCAGGTATTTCTAGCTCCTAGGGGCACAAGCATATTCAAGAACATTTCAGAAGTGTCTATACTATTTTCCTTTCATGTCTGTAGCTCAAATACCAGAATCTCAAGAGACAGATCTTTAGAAGGCTGTCCCTAGTAACCAGCATAGTCTGTGTTAGCTGTGGGAAAAACAGTAGGTAAAACAAAAGAGCAAACATAGGTTTTTGAATAGTTGAAGAGCTAGAGGGTATTCAGGAGATCCAAGTAACCATGCAAATAGCAGTGCTTTGCAAAGACCTATCACCGCTCTCAGATACTTACTGCTAGAGTATTAGTCATATTTACATTCCACTGCAGAAGCTGACAGGAGCTTTGGAAACTTCCTCCCTTAGTCACGTGAATGGTGACAAACCAAGAAAGGAGACTTGTGATGAATCACCACAAACGTAACTTTCTGACTTGAGCAACAGACTGCTTGAATTTTGTTTTCCTAAAAATGCAGTGTTCTCCTTCTTCCTTCCCTCCCTCTCTCCCCCGCACCTTGTGCACAACAGAGTGCCACAGAGCCTGCAAGCTGCAACTGGTCTTCCAGTTGTCGGCCTATGGACCAGGTGACAATGGTCACCTTGTCTTCATCCCACAGCTCGACATTTACCTGCTACTCCATCAGTGGCTGACTAACTTACAATCAAGAAATATCTCCAGCTGGAAGGGACCCATAAGATCATCATATCCAACTCCCTGCTCCTCACAGGACTAATTAAAAATAAACCATATGAATAAGAACCTCATTCAGACACTCCTTAGACTCTGTCAGGCTTGGTGCCATGACCACTTCCTTCCTGCCTTTTGCAGTGCCCAATCATCCTCTCAGAGAAGAACCCGCTCTTAAGGTCCAATCTGAACTTTCCCTGATGCAGCTTCATTCCATTTCCTTGCATCCTGCTGGTGGTAACCAGAGAAAGTAGATCAGAACCTCTGCCTCTACTGCCCACTTGAAGAAGCTGTAGACTGCTATGTGGCCACCCCTCAGCTTTTCCTTCTCCAAGCTGAACAAACCAAGTGACCTCAGCCATTCCTAGTAAATCTTGCCCTTGAGGCCTTTCACCATCTTGGGCACCTCCTCTAGACATACCCCAATAGTTTGGTCTTTTTATTGCACTGAGGCTCCTAAAACTGTACACAAGGACTTGAGCTGAGGCCGCACCAGCGCAGAATAGAGTGGGACAATCACCTCCCCCAACCAGCCAGCATTGCTGTTCTTGATGCACCACAGGGCACAACTCGCCCTTCTGGCTGCCAGGCTGTCAGACTGTTGACTCATGTTCAACTTGCCATCAACTCAACCCCTCAGATCTCTTTCAGCAGGTTGCTTTCCAGCCTCTTGTCTCCAGTTTTTACACAGAACCAGGATTATCCCAACCCAGGTGCAGAATCTGGCACTTGCTCTTGTTAAATCTCATACAGTTTGCGACTGCCCAACTGGTGTCTGTCCTGCTCCCTAGCCACTTATTTTCATGAAATACGTAAAAATCTTGAGCTCAAAGAGGTCCCTCTTCCCTGTAGAGTTTGCACAAGGTTTGGCAGCAGTCTTGCAGGACAAGGATACTGGAAGCCACAAAGGCATAAACTCGGGAAACGAGGCGAAAAGCAGCTTTTCCAACTTCCAGCAGGAAAACTGGGTAACTGGATTTTATACTCTCATGCCTTGTGCTCCTTCTTCTTGGGGACTGAAAACACAAGGAGTAGAAATATTCAACACATAATCATAACAGAACCTACAGAAAATACAGAAAGGTCAACACATTGGAACTTGTTCAAAAAGCACTTTAAATATGAGAACATAGACATCCTATCCCTTACAATTTTTTTTAACCTTAACAGCACTTGATTTCAATCCAGGTTTTGCCCCACCAGCATTAGTTATCTATTAATAAAGGACTTCTACTGTTCAGCTCACATTTTGACAATTATTTTCCAGTATGTCCTAAGGCAAAACCAAGAGAAGCAATTTAATTACAAAAAACCTGGGAGAAAGGTGACTTGGCTCTCCATATCTTACTCTAAGAACTGTATCTCTAATGTTTTAAATGGAGAACCTGAAACATGAAAACTACTTGCAGCTAGGTAGCTAACAGAGGAATGTACTTAAAACTGTACTCTTTCTTCTCAGCCAGGGCAGAGGTTTGCAGGTGAGATCTCTGCATATGGCAATGCAGACAGGACGTTTACTCCCACTGCCAAGCAGCAGTTTATCCCTGCCCAGAGTCTCATCTCACACTGTTGATTTCAAATCCTGCCCCTCCTACAACTACCGACCTATCAATGCTGCTTTTCAAGTTTGCTTTCTCTGCAGAGCAAGAGAAAACAAAAAACTTTGCATAAAATTTTGTTTAGCAGAATGAAGCCCCTTCCTGCTTAAAACAAATATGCCCCAAACACCAATAACAACTGTAAATCAGCCAAAAAAGCAAAGACAATTTTTTTTTACATCTGGAGAGTGTCTGCTTTCTGCATATCTGGAGCATTTACCAATGTAACTGATGGGAATAAAGTCAGCTAAATCTCCCACTGGAACGAATAAAAAAATTTATTTCCTCTTCAAAGACATGTATAAGACTACCCTAAAAAAGATCATATTTCGTTTTTGTACAGTGATAGAAAAGTTTCTTCACTGAAAAGTTACTGAATTTGCACCTATCTTGAAAACACAGTACACAAAAAGTTAGACAACTATGTGGTCTAATCTTTTTGTGATCTACCTGCTAAAAAGAGAGTTTAGACTTATCTTTGATTTATTTAAATTTGAATTACTAACTATTCCTTCTGTTCAAAAATGGCAACTTAATATTTTTAAAAGCCTACAAGGCTACATTTTGACTCAAACTATTTACTTTAGCTGTAGTCATGGGAGGGTTTTTTAACAAAACATAGTAAAACAAGCCATTTACCAGAGATGAAAACAACCATATTTTGTAGCAATTTGGGGAATTTTGCTTGCTTAAAATTTTCCCATGCACTGGGCAACTTTTGTTGCCCCTTTGAGAAAGTAGGAAAATATAATAAGACTCTTAGAGCTCTTATTAAAGAGAAGCAGAGTTTTCCGGGGGAGGATTTGACATAGGAGTAAGAGGACAGAATGAATAGCTCTGAATCAGCAGAAAGCATACAGAAGAACTGAGTCAGTTGCAAAGCTAGAGAATTAACACGATGGCGACAGTCCTGTCAAATGCAGAGCTGCTTATACAGAAATGAGAAGGGGTGAAAGAGAACTATACAAAAGTAAGAACTCCTGTGACTCCCTTCAATCAAGTAGTGAGGATAAAAGCAAATATTTGGCATCTTAATCACAACCCACCCAGTGATGAGTTGTCTACTGCGGTCTGATTATTTTCTTACAGTCTGTAATTCTTCACATTCATAACGCATGTGACCACTCCCCCTCCAATCTACAGCTGGGATGCTGAGTGATAACCCTCAGTGGCAAAACAGCACCAAACAGAAGAGCCACAGGTCCCAGATCTTCTCCTTAAGCTTAAAAGCGCTTCCAAGGCACTGTCACTAACAGCAGCTTGGGAAGAGCTGAAGTATATTCTACACTCTGGGGAAAGCTGTTCTGTTGCAGAGAGTACCGCCCCCGCACGTCCAAAATAAGCAAAACCCAGCTGACCACAGACCTGGGCAACCTTCAGTGGCTGACCCTGCTGGAGCAGGGAGTGAGACTGAAAGGTCTCCAGAGGCCTCCTCCAGCCTCAGCACCCTGAGGTTCTATGACATGGGCCCATTCTAGTCACTGGACTAAACTCCTTGTGCTACAAAAGTCACAGAATTACAAATAAAATAAGTCACTCTGCCCATCTGCAATTCTTTATACATATGAGAACTGAAACACATTCCTCTGTCTCCCAAAGCTTGTAAGCAGAAACCTACGCTACACTAATAAAAGCTGTTAGAAGAACATTTGGGTGACAGAAGTGGGGTACTTTCATCAAGAAATTACAAGATTAAGTTTGGGGGGCACTGAAATAGGAAGCAGAAAGAGAGGAAAGGGGTTTTGCAAAATTCAGTAAAGGTGCTGAATCCCAATGACAACACATAAAAAGCTATTGGACATATTTATTTGAATTTTGCACATTATTTCTTACCTGTAATTTCAGGAGGGCCTGACCCCAATTCAAGACTGTGTCATATACTATGCTTATTGCTATTTCACCTATGTACTTGGCCTTACCAAGCAGAAACACATTACTAAAATTAGTGAGCATTTTAATGAAGCATTTTCTAGATAGCAAATATTTAGTTTCCTTTTTTGTCAATTCAGGGTCTATGGCAAAACGCAACCGGCAGACAGAAGCATCATCTTGTCTGTATCCATGCGTAGCATACCCTTGAAAAAGATCACAGGTGTTTGGTTAAACATTGCCTCACCTTAAGTTACTTAAAGCCTGCATGTTTTGTCCTTGCACTTGCATGCTGAAATTTTCACCCTTCTAGGTAACTGGTCTTGAGTTCCTGGCATCCTTTCTCATAGCAGCCCTAAACTACACTGATGCACTGTATGCATTAAGCATGAAGTTACTTGATGTCAGCAAGGCCAGCCCTGGGGCCACTACTGCCACTGCCTTCTCTTGCATCAACAGAGCACCTGCAGAAGCCAGCCCTGTCCTTTGGCCCCTGGAGCAGGCAAGGATTACCCCTGTCCCTCTTCCCAGGTCTCAACATAATCACTATTCCCCTAGGGAGGCTAACAGTGGTCCAACACACCCCTGATTTCCACCACTGCCTCTTGAGAAACCTGTGCCAGGATTGGATAAGGAGCTCTGAAGCAGTCAGGAAAACTTGTTCTCAAATCTCACCAAGATCAAGCAGGCACTGTGTACCTACTTTGCATTCAGCCCTTTGAAATTCTGTCCTAGCATAAGAAATGTCAGTATCTCATTTTTATAAACCTAAGAAACCAAAAGTCTTTAAGTACATGTTGCTCACAGTCTACAGCTTCAAAGTTTAAGCTGCTCGAGAGACAGGATTTTAAGCTTTCAGAAAGCTAACAAGCTTTCTGACAGCTACTACTCCCATAGCCTAAATTTTCATAACCAGGTGCATTCTTACCACAAGGCTCACATTTACTTGTTATGTAAGTTCTCTTCCTTAACTATTACATCAATCAGTCTTTGTAGTACTGAAGTATATTAACTTTGTTAATGTATATTTCACATTATACACTGCAATGCAGCAATGTAGTGGAATTTTACTGAAGACTTTGGTATTGCTCATGCTTATGTAAAAGAAAGCAAAGGACAGCTCAGCTCTGTAAATAATAATTTTATACCTTGGAAGCTTAGAGTTGTCCACAAAGGATAAAATATATGCCTGATAACAGCATCCTAGCCCCTCTAACACCTCTCTGAAATCCTCCCATCATTTGCTGGCATCATAGATAAGTAACTAAAGTGAGTCTGACTTCAAGAATGTCTGGATCAGTTGAAAATCAGCAAGAAATATAGGTGCTTTGCAAAGTATTACTACAATTAGTATTCAGTACTGTGGATGTCAGTGAGTAGTCAAATTTTCTTATACTTGAACATTTAAAACCTACAAGAACCCTGTGTAAAACCACATTGGGGTGCCCCAATTTGGCCAGGATACCTCATGTGCATAAGTAAGTATTTACCCTTGTAATTCTGTATTTTGCACCCTAGCCTCTCTCTTCAGTAGGCAAGGGCCTGTTGCAAATTTTTGATAACATTCTCCAGAGGTCAAAGTCAGTATTCTCAGCACCTCTCCTTCTTCCAGTGCCAAAGAATCCAGTTACTTCTCCAGGATTTCTACACTTACATCTAGAAATACCTTCACTAGTTCCTGACAGAAACCCTTCTGCAGTTGACTGACATCCATGAAGCCTTTTGCTCTGAAGTGTGTACTTCAAAACAGCAGCCACATCACAAGCAGTCAAAACTAGTCAGCGCACAGCAACATACACACACTGATGGCACTAACATGGGCACCAGTGGAGATGACAGGGCTGGAAAGGGGCATGCATTCAAGGTCCTTCAAACACTCAAGTGTTCTGGCCTTCATGAACAGATTCATGAACATTAAGCCTCACTGGGATAACAACCCAAATTGCAGCCAGCACCAAAAATTAACAGTCATATACACTGGAAGGACCATAACAGTGTTTAATCAAAGGATTAATTTCCAATTTAGGAAAACTGTTTCATTCAAGCAGGTTGCAAACTCTTCTCTATTGTGCAATTTAATAAAATCATTGGTTCTCCTGAAAGTAACTACAACTGACATCAAACAACTTAATGCTATTTTATCAGCAGAAGTTTATCCAGACAGCTTCTAGTCAGATAAAACAACAGCTTCTCCTCCTTGCACTGAAGACCTCTATATGCATTTCTAGAGCTCAGTACCCTGCCCAGCCTTTTGCAGAGAAAGACAGAAGTGTTTTCAGGGAAATTGTGTGATGTCTTTAGCCACGACTTCAAGAGCTGTCTGCTTTTTCTGCTTATCCTGATTCAATAAAACACTTTACACAGCAATAAAGTATGTAAGATTGAAAGCTTTCGTCCCCAACAAATGGTCAGGAAACAACAGTATTTTCCTTTGTCTGCATCCTTATTTGCTCACACTACATCTCCGGTAGCCTCTTAAGATTTTGAGGCAGGGAGGGATGGAAGAAAGAGCATTCCCGGGGGGCTCAGAGGAAAAGGGAAGTGCAGCAGCAAGGCTCAGGGGCTGAAAGGTTAGGGGGGTCTGCACTAGATGAAAGATGATAAAATTTTAGCACAAGGAAGGAGGAAGTACTAAGAAACCAAAATCTGTGATCTGGCAGGCACTGGGTAAAAATATGCATTGGCTCCAAAACCTCAATTGTTTTACTGGTAAATAATCCTCACTATGATTAAGGAAAAAAAAGTTAAATTATAATTTATGTTGAACAAGTACACAGAATTTGGATTTGCATTTATAAATTCCTTCTTTAAAATAAAATTTATTTGAAATATACGCTTGCACTGCACACAGAAGCAGATCAATACTATTATTTTTACAGCAGAGCACCGACATGAGGACTCCTAGTAAGCAGGGCTGTTTTATGTCTGCTGATACTTGTAAGCGGACATTTAATTTCACAGTTTGTTTCTTCCACCTTCCTCATCAGAAGCCTTAGCAATTCAATATAATTTGTATACTAATAGTAAAATCCAAACAAATTCTGTAATCTAGCCAAAAACATTACCTGAACAATAAAATTGACTTTGCTTTTCTGGATTTTTTTCATTATGGTTTGTTCAGCTATGGCTAAAAAGATTTTTCAGGCTTTTCAATCTGTGTACTTGAAAAGAGCTACTACATCTTTTGCAAAAAGTAAGAAGACGATGACTTTGGGTCTTGTTTGCGGTTTCCTGTGGGGAAGGCAGGGAGTAGAGGAAACCAGACTCAGTACAGTGTTTGCAATGATTCAAACCATATTTTAATCTGTTGCTTTAAGACTAAGCCATTTCTCGTACTAGTCAGCTCATTTTATAACAAAACCTATTGTTCTACTCAAAATAAGCATTGATATATGTTTCAGTAGCAATAGTGACACTTCCCTTCCTACAGGTATTTACTATTAAGGTACTAACTGAGACAGCTGCATTATGTGACAATCTAGTGAGCCAGGATTTCACAGCTTGTGCTCCATCGCACCACAACAGCACTGGTTTGGAAATGGGCAGAACAGCTTCAGCCACAGGACGTGTGATGTGACAGCAGCTTCTGCTCTGGGCAATGTGGAACACTGCAGCAGACGGCTCACCTTTTCTACTTCTAATACCCTTTCTACTGTGTATGCAAAATTACTACCAAAAAAATATTTCTGAAAGACATCCATGCACCCAGGTCAATGTGACTAGCTTCAGTTGCTGAAACCAGATAGATAAAATAAATAGATTAGTTAGTATTCCACTAAGTGGCAGCCACAGAGAGATGGCAAGCCAGAAATGTGGCATAGGTTTTGTCAGATTTGTTTCTCATTTAAAAGGCAGTTGCAAGTTTTTTTTTAACTTCTCATCCTACATTACTTAAGGAAAATGGCAAATCCTCCCTTTTGTACCAAGGTTATATTCTAAGCAATTTCAATGTGTTCATGTGCTCAGCAAAACATCTGGAACGCATTCACACTGAAACCGTAAGCATTTCTGGTTCATCTTGTGAAAGTACTTCTGTTATATTTCGACAAAATCTTCAACAAGAATTCTCCATGTCCACTCTAAGAAATAATTTCATTATCTCCACTTGAATTTTGTATCACCTTCTAAATGCCAGACTCCAGTCTGCACTAGAAATTTACTCATTTATTAGAAATTTACTCATTTCATGGAGGACCACAGGAAAGCAATACAAATGGATGGAAAACCTGTCTGCAGGACGGGTAAGAACTGCAAGCTGAAGGGAGCTGTGCCTGGGTATAGGACTGGCACTGGAGCCAGTGACAATAATGCACTGACAACACCCAAGGGAAAGCAGCAACGGGCAGGGAAGAGAAAGAAGGAGAGAGAGAGATTAAGTGTAGATGCAGAGGATTTGTCAGCTCAGTACAGCCACGAGCTTCAGAATGACAGCTCTTGCCTAAAGTTCTGGGGAAAAAAAAATCCACATCGCTGGTAAGAATGCCCAGAAAAGAGCTGCCCTTTACAGAAGGCCAAAACAGCATAAAGGAAAGCTGGAAGTTCTTGAGAATGGGGGAAGAAAATGATATTGTAAATTGGATTGAAAACTTGCTGGCTAAGACAAGCAGTAACTGCTCTGATTTGAAGAAGTGATGTCTCTATAACCATTTGCAACAACTAGAGAGGAAGAGAGCAGGGTATAGAGGGTGAAGTAACCACTGAATTTGGGATCCAATCGCAAGATTGCATCCAGGATGTACTGAGAAACACAGAGGCAGGCAGGCAGACATTTCTGGCATCAAAGAGGGAAAATACAGACAGGTATGGATAGCTGCAGGTGAGGGAACAATCAGTAGACTGAAATATAAAGATATAAAATATAGAAAAAGATAGCCTTATCTAAAAGCTTTCCACATAGGCTACCCCAAACCCTTCCCCCAAAGCTTATCCTGAAACTTCTTGTTTCTAAATTTAACAAGGATTTGTGTGACTCCAGAGCTCTCTGTTTTGTCCAACAATAGCATCAGCTCTAATAAACATTGGATACTACCCGACACATTTGCCTCACTTATTTTTAATTCACCGCATCTCGCTACTACTACGACTACTATCACCACTACTCCTTCCCTCTTCACATAGGTTCAATATTTTCCTCCAAATCACAGGGAACAAACAAGTGGTGGTAAAATGTTAAATCTAAACGCTCTAACTCCACTTTTTCCAGACAGAAAAGCTTTAGAGTGCAGTATTTTTGTGGCAGTTATAAAAACAGTAATACTACCAATACTGCAAGGTATACCAGACTTGCAGGATTAACTTTCCCAGAAATATCAGAGTTTAACAATTTTTCACTTTATATTTTCCACAGAATATTGGACTTCTTCACAAACAGAAAATATACAAGCAACATTTTTCTGCGGTTAAGCAAAAAAGCATACAAAGACAGTTTTATATTTAAAATCAGATTTTAACCAATTAGATTGAGAGGGGTTTAATCAAAAAGAACTTCTATTTCACAGAAAGATTAACTTTTATCTGAGTGATAACTTTTACCTGATGAAAGAAAGACTGCTATCCTAAAAACAATGTTTGATTTTACTTTATTAAAACTCTTTGGGTCAAAGTGAAATGAGCTTTATGGTTACTTTAAACACATCCAGAACGTACATACATCAAGAAATGTATTTTTCACACTTCCTGCGAAAAACTTTGAAGCAAGAAGAGATCCAATGGGAGTTTTAGAGAACACAAGCTATGGGAAAAGTAGAGCAAATTAACATCTGCAGTTAACTAACAGCTGCTTCGGTCAAGGGAGCTTCCTTTTATAAGTACTGTTAAAGATGACATTTCTTATATGTTTATAGTATGTGGATGCTTCACAAGTGACTGATATCTGTATAAAGTAAGCCAAATGCATTTGTTATGCAGCTAATGATATTGTGTGATCAGACCTAACCTAAAACGTAGATGTTTTCTTTCAAAGTTATTTTTTTTCCCAGAACATATTTGAATGACTCCTGCATTTGACATATTCACTATGTATTTTAAAGGAACTGTTCTATATTTAGAAAAACTGTTCAATATTTAGAAGAACTACTGTAAATAGGCCTTACTCCATAAAGAATAAGTTCTTGGACTGTCAAAGAAATTTGTCCTACGACTTTTTGGAATCCTTTGTAGAAAATCTTCTGGATTCTATTTTTCTGAGCTTCACAGTCACATCAAATGCAGAGACTAAACCAGCTGAAAAGGAAATTTGTGATGAGTATCACAACATTTATTTTATACAGGTGAGAAATGTACCTGTTGCAGCACGCAACAAATTTCCTGCATCAAGCAGGGACATCTTTCCCAGACAAGAATTTGCAAGCATACAGAAAAACAAAATTATTATTTTTTTTTTTATGAAAAAGCAAACTAAAACTAGTTTGTACGTACCGAGCAATCTTCCAAACACTACCTTTTGCAGTATTGATCTCAAGTCTGCAGAAAAGGTGTTTCAGTGCTGTTGCTGGCACTATGTGCCTTTGCAAGGCAGCACAGAGACCTTCTGCAGCACCAATAAAATACAGACAGAAAGGCCAAGGGCAAGACACACAAGCTGGAACACTGTTTTCCTGTGTTGGGAATAACCTGCAGGCTCTAGGTAGCAGAGGCTGATAACATGGTGGATCCCTTGTTGACCAAGGAATGACCTCCTAGGTCCAATTGGGGGGAGCATGCCATAGGATTAACAGCAAGGCCAGGGATAACATCAAAATTCCCTCAGTACAGCAAATCTTGGGGAAAAATGCCTGAAAAGAATAGGAATTCTGTATGCTCCTATCACAGATGCTGGGACTTATGGATGCTCCTAAATGGAAAAAGAGAGAGTATGATCAAGCTGAATGGAAGGCCCTTCAGAGATGCTGCATTGCTGGCTGAGGAGTTGTGAGCATAGGACAGAGTTAGAACTCAGTTCAACTACTGCCTTCTCCTGCCACAGTCTCTGGACTGTACATTGTTCAGACAATCCACCTGAATTCACTGCACTACCAGCAGGTGCAGATAATCACATTTACTGGGCTTTGTAAGGCAGCCAGGCAGCACTTGGCCCCATCTCCACTGTGTCCTAGTGGATATGGGTGCTCAGTGCACCTTATTGCCCTTGTGTAGCAGTGATAAATGCAGACGAACACAGAGGAAGTGGGGAAGACAGATGGAAGCAGCCTCAGTTTGAATAGACAAGATTGGTAGCCCCTACCTGTTGCCACTGCCCCTACTGCCCTGCCCTTCTTGACCACTGCAGATGGACAGATGAGGCAGGAAGGCATTAGGCTTTTGGTACAGGCAGTGTGCTTTGTACTGGAAGGAACCAGCTACAGGACTCTTACTGACCCCAGCAATGCTGCAGGCACTCAGACCCACATGCTCTTCCCCTAGCAATGTGAATAATCTGCTGAAAGAGGTACCTAACTGATTAAGGGGACGCTGGTGAGATTTAAAAAGTAATTACCAACTGATTCCCCAGAAAAATAAGAGGAGAGAGATTCAAAACACATTTACCTTACAACAGCCTTGTTCAGCCTATCCAGAAGCGTACCTGCAGTTAACAGCAGATGTCAGAGCTTTGAATGATGCAGCTGTTGCATTAACAGCTGGAATTCCAGGTGTGCTACAGCTCTTGAATGAGCCAGAAGTCAAAAAATATAGCTGGTATGTTACAACTGGTGTTGTAAATACATTCTTTTTAACCCTTCTCGCTGAAGAAGCAAGACCCCAATTGCTTCCACCTGGAATGGTGTACAGTATGTCTGGAACTGGTTGTTGCAAAGGGTGGAAACATAGCCCTACCATCTGCCATGGTGTCACCCACAAAATTTTAAGGCAATGTCTCTAGGGAATTTTTCCATTGTACTGATGACATTGATTAAAGGAAAAGCTCTCAAAAACAGTACTAAGTAACGGGCACCATATTTTCCCAACTTGAACTGATTAGTCTGAAGCCAGCAAATCAACAACATGAAGAAGGCTGAACTTCTCTGGCTATAAAATGCCCCAGCACATGACAAGTTACATGCTGAAGAGGCTGCCATGAGTTTGCAGAAGTAATGGCCTTTGGAGTCCCCCTAGAACATGCTCAGGAACACCACTGGCTCTGAGAATACATATGCACAGACCCCTAAGTGATCACTAATGCAGTGAAGAAATTACTCAGATTGGAATCATGATCATCATCATCAGCGAGGAAAACTACTGTCTGTGTCAGAAGAATGGAAAAGTTCTACAACCTGAGACTGTTTTGCTCATAACATTCTCTCAAAACACTTTTACTAGATTCCAAAGAGTCAGTTCCTGTGCTGGAACATGAAAAAGTAGTTTAGCTAGAAGAAAGAGGAATGCCCCCGGCAAGATGATCTTAACCAATGACTCCTATTATTATTGCATTTTACCAACACAGCTGTCACCTGATGAAAGGTGATACCAATGAGACGTTCAAGACAGCAAAAGTTAAAGCAGAGTCCTTTCTCAAGCGCAGGCAAACCCATCACATGCACCAGAGTAACATCAGGAAAATACTGAAATTGGTCTTGGCTGCATTGCAGTAGGTTGAGTCACACTTAACTCTTGCCAAGTTAAATCACTTTAACTATGGAGAGCTTAAGGATTGTTGCAGTGACATCATTTTGATGTAGCAGTGCAGTGGCCATTTTATGTAAATAACACCACATTAAAAAAAAAACAAGGCCTCAAGCTTTTCAAATTAGAGAAAATAGAAACATGTGCTGCACTTTTAATATTCATACTGCCATGTATCCAGTCTAGCACTCCTACTGAAATTGTTCAACTGAAAGTTTTGTGGCAGCTTGTTAGTTTGTTTTTGGTTTTTTTGAATCAGATTTAAAAGGCAAAAAACTCCAGAGCCCAAAAAGCAGAGCGCACTCTCCAGGAGTCCCTGCAGCACCTCCCTGCCCTAGCTGAAAGCTCCATCTAGATTACAGACAGGATCATGTCACCATCTTTCATCCAACTGGTCATTTCTCTCAACACTGACTTGCCTCAACAAGAAGGCAGGAGCACAAGTGTTTCTTTTCCTTTCCTTTTCCTTTCCCCATTCCCTTTTCCCTTCCCTTTCCTCAGAGCCTTCTAATTACAGTCACCTTACAAAGAAGGGATCTCCACCTGCAATTCACCCTAGGCTACTGATCTTACAACATAGATACCTCAGCTTCCAGCATGTATTTTGCTCACATATGGGGTGCTCACTACCATAACTGTTCCTCTGACAATTGCATTTCTAATCAACAAGGTCTACTCAATTCTTGCAACAGATACTTAAACCATATATCCCCCTGTCCAAACTCTATATCCTCAGTAAAATAGCTTTTCATGCCTTGATTTTTCTGCAGCAGATAAGAGAGACTTTTCAGCCTTGTGTTTGCATGCAGCAGTTTTTTGCTGGCCATCATATGCAGAATTACACAGAATCATTTAGGTTGGTTTAGACCTCTGAGAGCATTGAGTCCATGTATGGAGTATCATGTATGGATTTTTTTGTTTAATTCTTCTTTTGCTGTAGTCCTCATATACATTGTACAGAAGTCATGCTGTCTTATACTTTTCTTTTGTTGTATTTTGAAAACCAGGATTACTGGTCAAATTAGATGCTGGGCTAAGCTGGTGGTTTTGCAGGTGTAAGATCACTGAACCAGTCTCACTCCTCACAGTCAGCCACAGCAGGAAGCCTCCTGCCCTCTCCTCCTCTGTCCCCACCTCATTTCCACTCTCCCATGCTTGGCCCTGCCACTCCCTTCTGCTGGCATCAACACCCATCAAACACTCCAAAGAGCAAACTCAATGCACCAGATTAGTCATCTGCTGATTTATCAAACTGAACCATCTCAGTGCAAGCCTAAAATGGGCACCAGACCAAACACAGGAGGAAGCAGAAAGATCCCACTCCTTAGCAGGGGCAAGCTGTCAGACTATCCATAGAAACTCGTGTATAAAAACTCATATTCGACCTTCCTCTGGATACAGCCTCAATGGTATCTCAATTCCAGCTTTGCCAGACTCGCAGAGTTCATATTTGGCAAATGAGACAACACTTTACCAGTTTTGAGGTTAAAACCGTGAGCTCTTCCTCTAAGCAAGCTCAAATAATGAAGTTCACCCTTGCTTAATAATACATTTAAATCCTCACGATATGTTGAATATTGATTTAACAGTAACAGCTTTCACATGCCTAAAATGGATGATCCGTAAGAAGTTATCAGTCTGGAGTAGATTCATCTAACTTAATCATGAAAGCAGGCAGCCACAGTGAAACCAGTCATCTCCACAGTCACACAACTGCTGAACTGCTTATAAAGACAGATCCTTAACTTTTTACAGCAGTTCTGCACATTGAGACTACAGCCAGCCTACTGACGGCAAAATTAAGTTTTTCAAAAGTATGTCATTCAGGTTCTGTCTTTATTGTCATTTAAGACTGCACCACCACAGATCTGAAATTCCCCTGGAGGGCCCCACCCTCCTTAAGCTGACATTCTCAGCAGTTCTCAAATTCTTACATATTTTTAAGGAAAAGTGTCCAAACTAATTATAACCGATCTACTCAGTTTATATTATTGGCATTAACGAGTACCCATATAAATTAACGAGCTTTGTAAAAGCAATCTGTTTAAAATATAGTATCTTTTTTCACAGAATTCAAAACAAAACTCCTCAAGGCAGTTTTTGTGCACCTTCCCTCTAGTAAGCAGAAACCAGACAGTCTCTTTTCATCTCCACACTTCTTGACAAAAAGTTTAGAAAGACTATTTCTGAGTGACCCCAAATATTTCCACATGTTAAGAGCATCACAGCAAAGATTTTGCTGTCTATGACTGTGAGGACTGCTTGCAGATGCAGAGGAGAGAGTTTTCCACACAAGTAGTAAGATGATAAGTGTTAGCAGTCTGAATGATCTGTTAGTTTTAAAGGTGGTTACAGCAAAATTGTACTATTATTGCAAGAGCTCAGCTTTGCTAACCTAGGATTCAAGACCACAATAGCGACACAGCAGAACTGAATTCAAAGCAGGCTTGATGCCAGACTGCTTATCTGATATCTCTATGCATTATCTACAGCTTCCAGGCAAAGTCAGGAACAAGTATTTTTCTTTCTCCTTTAAACTGAAGAAATTTGACGTATTGCTTTTACAAAACACTGGAAAGAAAATACCTAGGCATAACATCAAGTATGATTATTAACATAGTAAAATAAGAAAGAAATGTCTTAGAAAAAAATTATATAAATGGGAAATGACAGTTTGCACTGCATATTCCAGTTTAGCAGTTTTCCTTATGAAAAAAACTTGGTATTAGGGACTTTGCTACTTTTCTCCTCCCCCTCCCTCTGCCCAATGTTTCCTTTTACCAAACACCAGCGCACTATTACATACACGCTTTTTTGATCAGCGTTCAAGAAAATCGTCCCTGACGCACTGAAGCAACGAGAAGCTTAGCAAAAAATACAGCAGTGTGTTTTACCCTGCGGTTTTGCCATACTAATTTTTTTAAAGGGTATCGTGTGACGGCAGATTTTCTGGTGAGTAACTCTCCGATGCCCTGGGACCGCCGTAACTCCGCTTTCTTTCCTAAAATGGAAGCCGCGCTCCAGGCGAGCTTCCCGCAGCTCTGAAACCCCCTCCCAGCCTCCTTCGAGGACCCCCCTGCACCCAAGGGCCCTACTGGGGTAAGTACCACGTGTTCACCGAAGATAAAACACCAGGCAGGGTTCCCAGTGCGGAGGGCGGGCAGAAAGTTCAGGCATACTTTTCCAGTTAGTTAAATGGAGAAAAAAAAAAAAGGCTGGAGGAAGGGAGCGCCGCTTCCCTGCCCCGGACAGACAGGGGCAGCCGGGGACCTGCCCGGCTCTCTCCCGTCCCTTCTCCTCCTGGGACCGCTCCGATCCCCACCCAGCCCCGACTCCGTGCGGAGCCGCAGCGCTCGGCCCCGGCCCGGGGACGGAGGGCAGGGGAGCCTTCACTCCCTCTCTCCCCAGTCCATCCGCGGCAGGATCGCTCCCCGCCGGGCCCTGCTCACCTCTGACGGGGACCAGCACGCCGAGGAGCACGGGGAAGAGAAGGAGCCTCCAGCGCCGCATGGCTGCCCGCCCCACAAACACACACACAGGCTCTGCCGCGCCCTGACAGCCGCTCCCGGCTCCCGCCGCAGCTGCTCCCGCCGGGCCCGCGAGCGGCACCGCCCCGGGGCTGCGGCACCGCCCGGAACACGCCCCGGGCCCGCCGCGCTGTCGGGCCGGGCGCGGCTGCTCCGCGGGCACCTCGCCCAGCTGCGGCCGTGGGATAGCCCCTTTCGCCGCCGGGCTGAGCCCGGGAGCTGGGTTTCCCCTGTGGGCCGGGCCGAGCCCTCCCGGAACCGGCGGGATGGAGAAGCTGCTTCGGGGTGCTGCTCAGCCCTGATCGCTGCCGTGCAGCCTGCCTGCGAACCAAAGGAGGCTCCGAAAGGGGGCTACAGTCCTAAACTTTGGCCACAGATTTTAATAGCAGAGATGCACGCTTAGGCACCGCTGCTCTGTCTTCACCCAGGCACTCTCTTTCATTGTGTTTTCTCGGGAAAAATCACCGAACATTAAAGGCACCGGGGCACTTAATAATCCTGCTTATTGCAGGCTTGCTTTTTCTCTAGCCGGAGTAAAATAGCTTTGAGTTTTGTATTTACAAGCAATGCTGCCCTGACCCATGGTTGATAGGTGCAAATGTAAACCTGTGTGCGCTGTAGCTGTGGGAAGACGAACGTTAAAGATTCTGATTTCCTATAAATCCCTTTCCAGTGGTCATTTTGTGCCATGTATTGAATGCCTTGTGTTGAGGTCCAGTCTGTGCCCAAGTGTGGTAGTAGCAGCTTGGAGCGCTGCTGCTGCAGGTCGTGGTCAGAACTGTATTGACGCTTGTGCTGAGCTCTGCTTGGGGGCAGGTATGACAAGTACACAACTCCCAAATCCTGGTTTTTCGCTTGCCAAACGTGCTGGTTATTGACTGGATAATAAGAAGTTCAGTGACACACAGGATGTGATTCAGAAGGTAACTGGTGCTCTGCAACTGACTCAGATTCAGTGGTCATAGACCTTCCTCACAGAGATCTATAGCTGTTCTTTAGCATTTGTTGAACCTTCCCAGCTGGAAAAGTGGAATGTCATAGAGTTAGCAAATCACTGTCACCAGTTCATAAATTGATGGTGTTATTTTTTTTCTTTTTTGACAGTGATTAGTCAAGTCATTTTTAGATTTACCCTAAGGTAATAAAGGGTTTAACTGTAGTAATAGACACACTTAAAATTATACTGTGTTTTAAATTAAGGATAAGCTTTTCCGTTAAAATATCTGAGTTTTGCATGAGTAGTATTGAAGTCAACATTACATGGTTAATAGCTTCCTTTTTTCCCAGACTCCTAGCGTAGGAGAATTGAATATTGGGCACGTGAATATTGAATATGTGCACATGCATTGTGTAATCCAGCAGCATGGATCCTGCCATTACATTTATGTACACATACACAGGAAATTATTAACGTTGCTCAAAGGATGTCCTTTAAGAGAATGTTTGTTTATAGCTGTTGTTAAGCATCACCTGAGAAGTTGGTTTCTTGCCAAAAAGAACAAGAATTGGTACTCCTCAGAGCACACTTCTCTAATCACATCATACGAAACCACTACCCCCACCCAAGAATTGCCGAACTAACAGAGAAAACTGTTATCTCACTGACATTACCATGTCAGATCAGGGCCCTGTAGCTTCCTGTTGCCAAAATTAGTCTTCACCAAAGCTGCCATCTTCAGATGAGGTAAAATAAACCTCCTGTTAGAACAGATGTGAGATAACTGTGCTTTGTACTAGAGCTTTTTCCAGTTGGTTCGATCCTTGAGGCAGGGGTACAGTTAGCTGGCCATGGCAACTCTAAGGCTAATAAATTGTCCAGACTTATAAATATCTGTTTTGTTTTTTTTTAAATCTTACTAATCTTTTGATCTGAAGATTTCACTGGCATTTTGTGAAAATGAGTTTCCTTATTTGTGATTACTATCTCTTCTATGGGTGGACTTTGATCAGAAAAAAAAATCCAGGCTTTATTGTTTCACATGTAAGGCCAACTCACCTGTAAAAATCAAAATAATTTAGTAATAAGGCTGTTTATCTGATTGTATGAATGATACTCATAATCTGAGAACCACTTCTTCCAGTAGCACCTATCTTTGGCTTGCCCAGCCTGCAATGGTTGTCCTAGCAGGTCTTTGTCTCTGTCCTGCCCATAGCCTCTACCAGGAAGCCTCTGCAGATAGCTTGGGCATTTGCCTGATCTGAAGATGCCTCAAAAGGAGAAAAGGTTACCTTAAGACTCATTTTTAAAGAACAGGAACTTTAAAAGATGTGCATGGTCTGTGGTTTGGCCTGAAGAAAAAATGTGACATACAGCATCACAATGAAGGCTGGAAGTTGTAAACCCAGGTCAAACTATTCAAACTTGAACAAACTCATTGATGTGCACAGCTGAAGAGCTGTCTGTGAGCTACAAAGGGAAATGTTCCTTCTTCTCAGTTTCATCCAATTCCTCTTCTGAAATAAGGTCCTTGTAGCTCTTTTCCTGCCTCAGCAAAACTTTTTTCCCCTTTTACCTATGAGTTTCCAACCTTACCAGAAACATCATAGCTTTCCAGATATTCAAAGAAGCAAAGACAAATAGATTTTTATTTACTAAAAGCCAGGTCTTCATGGAGCAGTTAAAACATTACCAATCTTACCCTCTAGGACGCTTTTTGGAATTAGAAGGCCACAGCCACTGCCAGTGGATGGTGAAGCAGATGGGCAAAGACAGCACTAGGGGAAAAAAAAGAAAGGAGATGGGTAGTATTGGCAAGCTATTCTTTGATGTACACACATTCTGTTATTGTTACAAAATTGATATGAGTACAATAACCCTGGAAATTATATTGCCTTTTTTACTTTTGGCAATACTCTGCAATGACTGTATTTCAAGTGCAATGTTTGTGAGGCTAAGAACATGCTCACATCTAAGGAGTGTATTTGAGTGTGTTGAGGATGTGGTTTCATCAAAACAGCATGTTTTGAAAGAGTATTTGCCGTAAGTGTATCCTATGGTTTTTACTCAATCAGAAATCCAACTGAAGGGCAGGGTTTCAGCACTGGTTTCTATCATGGCATTTACTGAAGCATGGACTCTCATCTTTATGTTTCTTTTTGCTGTGAGGATATAAAGGTTTATGTTTGTCTGTATTTTTAAATAAAAGTCAAACATGTGACAACTTATTTTCTCCCAGTGTTTTCATCTTGAGCTGTGAGAAGGGGCTAGTTCCTCTGGCAAAGTCTCCCATAAATAAGCTTAAACTTTTAGCAACAATCTGAAGTTTTAGGGCCACAAACAAACTGGTGTGGTATAGTCAGTCAATACAGTCCCTTTTTTTTTAAGGATTGAATATAAAGAATATGTTAAAAACATAATTAACACCATTTGATCTTTGGTCAAAAATTATAATACTACATTAGAGTTGTTTGATTTTCGTTTCATTATGGTTTTGGTTGGGGTTTTTTTTTTGGTTTTTGATTTTTTGGTGGTTTTTGGGGGTTTTTTTAAGAAGGAACAGTAGTATTCCCAGTTCTAAGGGTATATTGAGAATAAGCCAGAGTCCAAAGAGGCTCCAGAATCTCTGCTGGCTCCCCTGTTGGGTGCTATTTTCTGATGCTCTCTGCTTTGCAGGGCAGAAAAGACATGAAGACACTGCAGCCCAAGGGTTTCTTCCCAAGGAAACAAACTAGATTCTTCTACAACCAGCCTGCTTGATAACAATGATTGTTTCAGAAAGGAGTCTTTTCAGGAGATCCTAAGCAACTTCTGCAAAAGCCAATTCCCTAGTCCTTACCACCCTCAGCTTTTCCTGAGGTAAATGTCCTCTCTGTTGGTACCACTTGTTCCCTCCAGTAGTAGCAATTATTGCAGTATACCTACACCACTTACAGCAGTGGCTTGGGTAGTACAGCACCAAAGTCTATGGCAACTGACAGCCTATCTCCTTTAAAGCTCATCCCATTTCTACTACTGTAGAGATTTCTCCCACTATAATTATCAGCTGAGTATTGTTTCCTTTTCAGATTCTCCCCACATAGCTTTGTACTTTGTTTTGTTGATTTTTATCTCTTGGTAACTATCCAAATACCTTTCTACATCCAAAGTCTCTCACTTTTTTTTTTTTTTCCATAGCAGTTCATAAAAAGAAATACAATTTTATAGATAATTTTTCTGCATACTGGTCTACATTTGATGAGACATTAGGTGAAAAATTGTTTATAAAGTACCTGTATTTTAAATGACATGGGTGCCATCCAAACTTAGTTCCATAATAGAAAATGCAGCTTATTGATTAATGAAATAACTTATATCTCTTCTAAGAATTTTTTTAGCATTATTGGATTTTATTAGAAACAGAGGAATATTTTATTTCTTGCATGACCCTTTTCAAACAAATAAAGCCTGAAGCAACAACCCTTAACGTTATTTTCTTTAATTCCTGTTTTATTAGACTATAGTATCTTCAGTGAATTCAGTTGAGTTTTTTTGCTGTCTAGAGAGCCATTTATAACAGTTTTTCTTTATAACATTATGAGCTAGAAATATCTAGTCTAGTATAAATGGTGAAAGCAGTCTGGTTGTAGCAGTATATGGTATAGACCTCTACACAGGCTTATTAATTAGAGAGAAAAGCACTTTTTTTTTTTTTAAGATAAAGCCTTGTAAGGTATGCTATGGTGTAAACTTTTCCAAGAAAAGTAGAGTAGGTCTTCTACAGATAGTAATTCCTCTAGTAATATTTCAATTTTATGCTAAGTGTGTAAACATATCTTTGTAATTTAACTGCTGAGATTCAGGTTTACTACATACCTTTTGAAACCTGTTTCTCATAGCTCTATATTTCACCATGAAACTTTGTTTTTAATTTTAAGTCACCTTTGTTTTAATGTAAATATTTGACTTAATGAAAAGAAAATCTAGGATGCCTTTCCTCTGTTTTTGGCAAAGTGACCTTTTTAGTTATGAAATGTTTGTTCCTTTTGAAAAACCTGTGATGTCCAATTTCTTGTCTGTCTTTTTTATCTAAGAACAAAATAATTTTAAGATAACTTAATGGTAGTTTTGTATGTTATTTTCCCTGATGTGAAATTTTGTTTGACTGCTATTCAGAGAGAAAAGAAAGAGAAAACTGATTGAAGCAGTTCTTAAACAGGTAAGTTCCACATTCTGTTTTTACTGTTCGATTGAGCTGCATCCTTCCCAGTCTAAATAATTGTGATTTTGGCATTCCTGACAAATTTTAGAGGTGTTTTATTCTATAAAACAGGAACATGTGATTATAAGTTTTAGTTGTTCAGGTACTGTTGTCATTTGCCATATTATCTAAACATATGCTATTCAATGATTTTGTTCTTGTATTTTCTCCTCAAAGTAAAAATAGCTCACTTTCATAAAGTGTGATATTCACAAGAAGTAAAACAAAGTTGGAATGCCTTCATATTCAGCAACAGTGTGATATTTGTGGTATTCCCACTACTGACATTCTCTAGACAGTAAAAAAAGGCCGAAGGTTCTTCTATTCTTGCAAAGCTTCCTTTTAAGCTGAAGTCTGCATGTATCATTGTTTCCTAAACAATCAAGTTTCCTAAAACATCTTTCCTGTAAGGATGGAAGGAAGCAATCATATGTGTCACTTTATGTGTTCCCCTTCTTTTCCTTGCCTCAGGAATGTAGCACTCTGGATCCCTTTCCCCACCCACGACGTGGGGGAGCCCAGCTCTAGTTCCTTCTCCATCTGAAGAACCATTTCCGACGTCTTGGTGGACGGGGAAGGGGGACTCCAGCGACAGGGTTTTTCAGGCCCCGAGCCTGGAGGGGAGAGGTGCCCTCCCCTCCCCCCAACACCCACGTGGCTCCATGGCAGGCACAGAGACAGCACACCGGGCGTGGAGAGGAGGCAAGAGGGAGTTTATTGTTGGGGAGGGGTTTATAAAGCTTTTAGGAGGGTCAAAGGGGAACCAATCACAAGTTCAGGGTCACACAAAAGAAACCATCAGGTAAAGGGTCAACAGCCAATAGGAAGGGGTTAAACAAAGGACCAATGGGACGCCTCGGGACACCTTCCCAGGACATTCCTGCATGGGAGATAACAGTTGCTGTGGGGGGTGTTGGGAAGAAGAAACACGTGTTTGCAAAGGGACCACAAAGAGCCAGTTTAAGACATGTTTAAACAAGTTTCTCATCAGATTCACTGCTACATAGCACTGTGTGACTACGGCTTGCTAGGGCTTGCTTTCCTGCATACCCTCTGACCTATTCAGGTGAAGCCTCCTGCAGTGTGGACCAAAAGGCCACCTGCACCAGGGACATGATCTGGACCAGTTGCTTTTAAGGGGCTGTTACCGAACTACATGAACTCTAAGATGACCAGGATTTAGGAATTTCAGTGGTCATCCAAAGAGACGACCCCAGATTATGTGCTGTGCTGATGGCTCAGGTTAGAAACAACTGATTTAGAACAAGGAAGAAAGCTAAGGCTTAATGAAAGCTAATTATTCTTCTATGGTTTATTGTCTTCTGTATTTCCACCTCTGTTATGTAGCATGGGTTAGGTGACTGCTCAGTTTTGTAAATACCATGAGGGCGTAGCAGGATTCTTGAAAGAGGCCAGCAGCTCTGACAAACACAGCAAGAATTTAGCAGTCAGTTGTGAAGGCATTTTGTTCATAATGATTTTTGTATATGCACGCAAGATGCATCACATCAGGGTAAAATCTTTTCAGCTCCACTGATAAAACAAAAACATCTCTGTATTTCTTGCTTAGATCTCCATATAAGAATCCTTCATTAAGATACTGTGGCAAATGCTGTTGGCAACTTCAGCCATCTACAGCCTAAGACAGGCATAAACTATTTTAGTCGTGTGTTGCAGCTGCTCCAGTATGTTATGAAGTGTACTGTTGTTGTCCTTGGCATTAAAGGGCTCAACAGGAAAGATGAGGAGGAACTCTTTATCAGGGATTGTAAATGAGAGGAGAAGGGGCGGTCTAGAGGAATCTGATCTAGTAGAAAGTGTCCCTGCCCATGGTAAGGGGTTGGAACTGGACAATCCTTAAGACTCTTTCCAACCTAAACCATTCTATGATTAAAGCTTTTAAATTTATGCTTCAAGCCCAAGTGTAATTTGAAAGATGTGGCCTCTGTCTTTGCACAGCCTGGCTGTGGACTGAGTGACTGAAGGATGCTCAAGTGACTAAGTCATGCGTGTGTGTGGAAAGACGCTCAGTTTGGTGCCGGTGTACTAAGACAGGTAGACACTTGTCTGCTCTAGAAAAGACATAGCTATATAAATAAGTGCAAAAGCATGGCAGTGAAAAACTTGCAAGTCTTTAAATATGAGAATACCCAGAATCAACCTCCTTCCACACACAGGAGAACCAAACAGATTGCTAGTCATGCATGGTCTGAGGAACAAATTAATCCAAATAGTCAAATGCCCTCCTGATGGGTGGATGCTTGAAAAGGTGGGTAGGAAACCATTATTCTTATTTCCCTTTGAAAAACTTTAAAATTCTTCTTTAAAGAATAATTTTCAGAACTGGATTTCCTGCTTTAGGATCTCTCCTGTGGTTTATCTCATCATCTGTTTAGGAGCAGATGACAGTCTGTGTCTTTGTGCTCAATGATGCCAATTAGCCAGCTCACGAGGTTTCCTCCTCTGCCCATAGAGCTTTTTTTGGATCTTGACTCAGAAATGGCTGTCCTTCTGCATTTTTTTGGTGAAAAAAAGCTGATTCCCTGAGTTTGGTTCCCAAAAGATGACCTTGCAGCCATCTCTACGACAGTGATGGAAAGAAGGGTATACTGATAGGGAAGCCTAAATATTTGTTTGGGTGGAAAGGCAGAAACTTGAGGAGTTGTTGATGTTGTGGTCCAGCTGAGAAGAAATCAAAAGCAGTTTAAATTATTCCATGTTTCAATTGGCACTGAGTGATAGTGTATTTCACAAATAAATCAGTTGATTCATCTTTGGAATTTCTTTTTTTTTTTTTTTTTTAAACTAGTGATTTAAAGTCAGTTGAAGGTCAGGAATAACACTGTAAGTTGGTTTTTTCCATACTACAGAGAGAAATAGTGTTTTCCTCCAATTCTTTATTAATTATTTACTTCCTTTCCACTTTTACATTTCTGCTTTTGCAGGAATAAAAAAGCATCTATAACAGAAAGGCACTTAGTAAGCCTAATTCAAGTCATCTTTTATTATTTCCTTAAAATACATCTTATGAATAAAAATTTACATATTTACATGTGGGTTTTTTGTTAATGCTGGGATCTGGGGAGGCAGATCTATACTGTAATCCTGAGCAAGAACATTGACAACTGTATTTTTCTAATATTTTTCTCTTATTATCTAAAGAAAATTATAATGTTCTTGATTGTCTAATTTTTTTACTGCATTGCAAAATTAAGGAAAAAAAAGGAAGATAAATACAAGGCAAAATGGTATGTATGTGAAATACAAACCACACAGCTGGAACACCCCCTTTTCCTGTCTAGGGAGTTTAGGAAACAATAGTTAAGTCAAACAATACAGCATTTTCCATTTGAACACATAAAATTTTGAGCATAACTGTTCCTGCCTTGGGAACACTAGCTGTGACTAACTTCTCCATAGAATTTAAGAAATGTGGAAAGCAAGTGTCACTTGAGAAAAATAGCTCATGCATTTGACATTCCCACATCCATTTTTCTGACTCATTTATTTTTACACTGTTGTTTTCCTAAGTGCCCAGAGTGCTATCAGAAAGCTTGAACAAATGACAGCAAATCCTCCTACCTTTTTTTTTTTTGCTGGGGGAGTAGAGTGAGGAATTGCAGTGGGGTCTTACTAGTCCTAATGGAGTCAGATTTTCACATGTGGGGCTTGTTATTGCCATTTTCGAAAATCTCAGAGTTATTACTCTTGGCCATTCTTATCATTGCTTCACCTTCTTTTCCCATATGCTATTCCATTTTGTTGCCTTGTCTCTTACTTCTGCATCTGGGTAATTGGGAAAGTCATTTAAGCTTGCCCTTGCTGTCTGCTGAGAGCACTAAACATGAGGCAGCAAAAGAATTCACCATGGCCTTAGTTTTAAGCACCCCCAGCTACATCTGGTACCATGGAGTCAGAGGGGAGACCACATTGAAATTAAGACTTACTGGAGAGTGTTCCACTGCAGCCTCGTAATGTAAAATCTGAAGCTTTATGCTTGCCAAGATTTAAAAGAAGGTAAAATTACATAGTGATATCAGATGTGGAGGGGGGACCAAAAGCACAAATGTGTATTAATGAGGTCTTTCATTGCTACTATGTTGGATCTCATTTATTGTGCAAAACCAGGTCAAACTCTGATGACTAGGATGGTTTGTTATGCCTCAGTCTGCACTCTGTTGAGTGCAGTGACAGACTTCAGTACTTTAAAACCAGATAAGAAAGTAGAATGTATCAGTTGATCGTATCAGTTGATCATATCAAGTATCTCAGAAGGGCAGTAAACTTTGTGCATCTGTCCAGAGCATTTCTACCATAATTATATATTTTACTATAGATGGTCCCAGTTCTGATTGACATCTGCTGATATATATGTCAGTAAGGATCTTTTTAAAGGTACAAAATACTACAGAAGTCTGTTATTACTTTCTTCTTGATCTTTGGTAAGAGGTAATGGTATGTATACATCTATGCTTTGTGTGACAAGTACACATTTGCCACTTCAGTCCTGCAGTGGGTTGACCCTGGCCGGATGCCAGGCACCAACTAAAGCCACTCTCTCACTCTCGCCTCTACAAATGGACAGAGGAGACAGAAAAAAAAACAGCTAAGGATTCATAAGTAGAGATAACAGCTGGGAGAGGTCACTTACTGATTACCTTCATGGGCAAAACAGACTCAAAGTGGGCATAGTACTTAAATTTATTACTAACAGGATAAGAGCCAAAGAGTGAGAAGTAAAAGAATCTTAAAAACACCTTCTCCCCACCCCTCCTTTCTTCCATGTTCTCCCTCCTCCACCGCAGCGGTGCAGGGGCACGGGGAATGGGGGTTGTGGTCAGTTGTTGTTTCTGCTGCTGCTCAGAGAGAGGAGTCCTTCCCCTGCTCCCGTGGGGTCCCTCCCATGGGAGACAGTCCTTGATGGACCTCTCCGGTGTGAGTCCATCCCTTGGGCAGCAGTTCTTCCCAAACTGCTGTCCCATGGGTCACTTCTCCATGGGGTGCAGTCCTTCATGAATGAGCTGTACCAATGTGGGTCCCCCACAAGGCCACAAGTCCTGCCCGGGAAAAACCTGCTCCAGCGTGGGCTTCCCTCTCCACGGGCTGCATGTCCCCGGCAGGACCCCACTCCATCTTGGGCCTCCCACGGGATCGCATCCTCCTTCATGCATCCACCTGCTCCAGCACGGGCTCCTCCATGGGCTGCAGGTGGGTCTCTGCACCCCGATGGTCCTCCATGGGCTGCAGGGGCACAGCTGCTCCCCCATGGTCTGCACCAGGGGCTGCAGGGGAACCTCAGCTCTGGCGCCTGGAGCACCTCCTGCCCCTCCTTCTGCACTGACCTTGGTGTCTGCATTGTTGTTCCCATGTTCTCACTCCACTCTTCCCTGGCTGGAATTTCTTCTATACAACAATCTTCTATTCTTAAATATGTTATCACAGAGGCATTACTATTACTCCTGATTGGCTTGGTCTTGGTCAGTGGCAGGAAGTCTGTCCTGGAGGTGGCTGGCCTTGGCTCCATGGGACAGGGGAAGCTTCTAGCAGCTTCTAACAGAAGCCACCCCTGTAGCCCCACCCCTGCTACCAAAACCCAGCCACAGAAACCCACTACAAGTCCCTTCCCTATAGAGGCACCCTGCTAGCGTGGGTTCCTATAGAACAGTGCCATGTAATGGGACACTGGGGATAACTGTGGCCTGTGGTTTAGATGAACATTACAGAAAGGTAGAGAAAGGTGCACTTACCCTCTCTCTGAGAATATTCTGTGAGGCAGTGTGATTATGGGGAATGAGCTGTCCTTTTATAATTAAAGTAGCCAAGTCCTGCAGACATCCACTGTCTTTATATTAGAGTACAGAATGTACAAAATTATTTATGGTTTGTGTAAAGCTTCAAAAGAGGACTTTCCATATTTTGAGCAAAGATAGTGATTGTTTAGTGATGAAAATAGGGAGCTTAGGAACTGAGATTTCTGTTTTTATTCCTGGTCTGTGATCTTGAAGTACAGCAAGCAGGAGCACATAGCACACTGACTCTCAGCTGTGTTACATTCTGGTGCTGAGGGGATTTGGCATCACAAAACTGACACCACCAGAAAAAAACAGATGTTTTCAACATGTTGTTTCTCTGATATAGCAACAACAACAACCCAATGATTTCCAGGGGCTTTGTACAAAAGTCTCCTCCACGCTCTACCAGCCACTCTACAATAACTTCCTAGCCCACTTTCTTTTCTGAAGACAGCATCGAGACAAGGCAGATAGAAGAATCTCTTTGTTGCTGTCTTATGCACAGCTGGAAATGTCTTGAAACACTTCCAGATTCACAGTATTTTTCTCTGCTGCATTAGCTCTACTCACCGGCCTTAGTGCTCACATCTTAAAGCTGGCTAATGAGAAGGAAAATCAAGCTTTGCTTCTCTATTTGGCCTATGGTAATGAATTTCCTGCCTCAGGAGAAATGCTGGGCAGGAGAGGATGCATGAGGAGGGTGAAACAATGGACAAACATGCATCTGACCTGTCAAGTTCTGTTCTCGCTCAGTGCTTTTGCAGTGGACTTTTTAAATTCAACACAATGGGATTTAAGGAAAACATCAGCTCAGCACACCAGTTTTGGCAACAGCTGAATGTCAAGTTTATGCCATTCTTGCACATGCCTCTTTGCCTTTATTTGCAAATAATAATTTATATAACTTTTAAATTTTGTTTATACAACTCTTGAGGTTTCCTGTGAGTTTCCAGGTATGTTTAATTATCAGTGTAATTCACAGTATACCACAAATTGTCTTATCCCCTGCTATCAGCATTTATTCAGTGATGCATTTGTATAATGATATAAAGGATTTTACAAGTCTAAAAGCTGAGATTGATACACGCAACTAATTTGATACATATATAAAATCTAATACTGCTTATATTTACTTAAGTTAAATTTACATCATTTATGTTTACATCCTTTTTCAAGTGTTCTAGTTGATAATATGGGAAGGTGAAAATCAACACTTGATCCCTTGATCAAATTCTCAGGCATCTGGCTTACAGACCTTCATTAATTCAACAGTATTAATTTTGTGTGGAGCTATTTTAGAGCTCAGAAACATTCCTTAGTAGAGAATGAGAGAATGGAAGAAAATAATAAACTATACATCCTCGAAGTATCTTCCTTCAGAAGGTGAAGTAGAACTTTCTTTTTTGCACTGAGAGGTGGATGCATTTTTATGTAGCTATGTTCGCTTTACTGATGGTGAATTTAAACCTGTTTTCAAGAAAAAAGAATCATTTGTTTATATTGCCATCCTCAAACATGATTTGGGGAATGTCTCAGAAATGCCTGCTGTTGCTGGAAAAGTCAAAAGGAGTAGCAGTGGACTGAAATCTGATTCCCTCCAAACTGTGTAGGAGAGGTTGGCATTCCTTTTCCACAGAAAGCTGCTTTTTGCTATCAAAAAACCCACCATAACTTATTTCCCAACAGTAATCACTGTATTGGTGATCCAACAAGCAAACAGTGATGCTAGATTTACTTACTTTTTCTGTTAAATACAACTACCTAGGCTGTATGGTAGAAACCAAGCAACCAAAGGTCTGCTCAGTTATTTCCATTTCTTTGCAAAGACTGAGAAAAGAGGAACAGTTCTTATTGAAGGATTTCCTGCTTGAGATTTTTACTTTATTTCAGCTGTAGCAATATGTGGCACAGGAAAACAGTCTCTTGCGTAGGGCACATGCACTCTGCCAGAGAAAACTTACACACAAATTGAAACTTTACACAAAGCACATTCTCCACCCTCAGATAAAGGAAACTGTCAGCAAAGTGCACAGAACAAAGATGCCTATGACTCATGAAACAGATTAATGGGGTTTTACTAGCATGCCTAGTTTGAGTTGAATATAAAGGATAAAAGATGTCTCAGACCATCCCTGGTGAATTAAGCAAATGCTGGATTCAGCTGTGGTTATGCTTGCTTTTCATATTTGGAATCTGATTTCTGTTGGAATTTGTCATATCTGTTGTTTTTCTTCATAAAATCTTTTTCAGTGTAGCCAGTAATTGTGGGTCAAAAAGAAGGCATGCACACATACAAAAGCTGTGGGTTGTATTTTAATAGGGATCCCTACTGCTTATCATTGCTGGTTTATGTAATTGTCTGGAAAAGGTCAGCATAGTTTGTGCTGTGAGCAACTGAAGCTGAAAATTTTTGTGCTTTTTTTTTTTCTGCACTGAACTTGCAGTCTTTTGACTAAACCAAGTACGAAAAAGGAACTGTAGGGAAAAAATGACTCAATTCCAGCCTCAGGCTATTGCACATTTATTCTTAATTTGTTGTGAATCTTTCTAACAAAGCTAGTCCCAAATAACAGTTAGTTACAAAATGTTTGGTTTAAAGACCAAACATTTTCAGATCTTTAGCTCTAAGGCAAGTCCCCTAGTGTTTGGCTCGATTTTTTCTGTCTCTCTCTTATAAATTCTGTGCTAGAATTCTGTAATTTTGACCTTGCTTTCTTTAGTATATACTCTAACAGTTATCTTTGGTGTGATTTTTTAATGTTGATTGTACTTCTCTAATATTTCCATAGGCCTAATGTAGAATTTAATATATTTTCTTTGCTTTTAATATTATGCAGTTGTACAAAGCAGCTGACTGGTTGCTTAAATACATCTCAGATGAGGATAGGGCTGAGGGAGGGCTCCTGTTTTTGACTGAGTGGTGAAGTTGGCCTCTGTTGTCAAGAGGAAGATCAGGCAGAAAAATTCAATGCCAGCTTTTATTTGAATTAAAGAGCACACTGGAAGAATGCTCTGAAAGAGATATGGGCATGGCACTTGGTCCTTGAGGGATTAGGGAAGGAAGCCAGCTGTCGTGTTGGATTGAGAAGGAATGCTGACATCTCACCTGTAAAGCCAAGGCAAGCTTTTCTTTTTCTTTAGAAATGGGGAACCAGAAGAGATCACCAGCAGTGGTGCTATGTTATGGAGCTGTAATCTGAGGAAACAGTGCAATGGCAACAGGACTGAAACAGAAAGTCCAGGGAAGGCACTGGCAGAGGGGGCCACCCTCAAGTTTCTTCAGCATTTTTTCCCCTAATGTAATAGATGGGGTGCAAGGGATTTTATTTCAGTGTTTCTGGAAAAAGAAATTCTCAAGTTCAAATTATAAGACTTAAGTAACAATACATGTTGTTACTCTTGCTGTCTGTCATTAGGAAAGCAGGGAGATAGGTATGCAATCTGCGTATCTGATAGCTGAATTGTCATGAAAATATGTACTTCTTGATAAGTAATGGGAGCAAATCCTTAAAACTACTTTACTTATAGAAGTTTCTTCTCAAACAGATGAAAAAATTCCATCAACAGTCTCACAAGCTGCATTTCTACCAGGGGAGCCTGGGAGTGATTCCCACCCCTTGGCTTCAGATGATTCAGGTGAAGACCCAGATAAACATCTCTCCTGGTGAGTTAAGCATGGGAGATAGTTGCAGGATTTTTCAGGAGATGCCATAATCAGGGTGACTGGGAGTCAAAACATGCTATGGTCCTGCTGTGGAGTATATCTGTCCTTTGAGGTAAATATAGTCACAGATGTTCGAAAATTGAAGGCATGTTTATTATGTAAGGAGTTCATCTACCCAAGTAAAGAAAAAATAGTATCTAGGAGACTTGCTTTGTAATTGCAGAGGCAGCCATAAGGAGAGTCTTTTGACACACCTGATGTTGCTTTCAGAAAATATCGAAAGAAGCATGTGAGTAATCAGCTGTAATCAAAGCAAGTTTTACTTCTGAAAGCAGTACTCTATCAGTGAAGGGAAATGCACGCCTGATTTATTCAGAGCAGCAGAAGCTGCAAGAAACTGCCCCATCAGAATTAAACTAGAAGACTTTGTTTAAGTAGGATCTGTGTATTTGTTTGGCTTTTATTTTCTCTTTTTAGCCTTGTTTTGCCTGAAATTGGATACAATAAAACAGATTAATTATTTATATTTGAATTGTTTCGTAATGAATATGGCTTCCTGGGAACAGGACACCTGTGTGTACATTAGTTTCATCTAGAGAATAACAAACCTATAAATAGGGACGGCAATCATACTTTCTCTTTACCTCCGCTGAGATTTATCTTAACATTATCAGGCATTTGCCTGTATGAGGCTACAGTGGTGCAAAGGGTAGATAAAGTTCTGTAACACCTGCTGCACTTGTGAAGAGGATTATCCTTCAGCAGATATTAGTCAGGACCACTGTAGATAAGAGATTTGTAGAGATACTCACCTGACATAGGTGAGACTTCTCCTAGCAAAGCCAGAACATGCAGAAAAACACAGAAAGCTAAAATTTCACTGCTGGTAGGAGAGTGCAGTCTAGAGTTTGCCCTAGCAGGACACTTTTCTTGGGAAAGGGAGAAAAAAAGATGGCCTTTGACCAAGTGTGCAGTTATAGGAAGAAGATTAGCTCCTGTAGCCCTTCTGTGCCAGGGACAGACATGCAGTGAAATGCAAAGGAGTCCTGCAGGGTAGATAGCAAGTGCTGTTGGTGATGTCTTCCTGTTGCCTCCTGAGCTCATCTGATTGTTCTGAATAAGTCTGTGTCCTAGAGGAAAAGCCAGAAGGAAATGCAGAATTTATTTTTCTGTGTATGAGGGAACAAGGCTGAAATCTGCATAAGAAATAGGGAGGATCTGAAATTAGTCATGACACAAAAAGGCTTTTGTGTGATATAACCATCTCATCTATGATTGCTAAGACAGCACTTCAGCTGTCCTAAAACTTCCTTCTGGCGACCAAATGCTGAGTTTTGTGAAAAGATCAAATGCTAAATAACAAAAATCAACATGTCAGAAAGATTACCTTCTGGAAGTGAGTGAGAGTATGGCAAAACAAAATAGAAAAGGGTAGTCTTGTCTGAATCAAACTAGAAGTAATGTAAGGGTGTGAGTGGTTAGTGTTAGTCATTGGTATTTTCTGCACTCCTGCTACACACCCTGGCAGATCCCAGCTGCCTGCTTAGGCCAGATGCAGCTGCACGGGGTAGTATACAGCCCTCAGCTGCATCTGTGGAAGGGCCTGAACTTTCTGGCTGAACAAAGATTGAACTTTCTTTCCTTCCTGCAGAGAGCTTCACTCAGCAATAGAGCAGCTTTGGAGTATATGTTCTCCCAACAGTGTGGAGGACCTAACTTGGCACAGGATTTCTGTGTGCTCTGGAATTGGTAGAAGACTTCAGAGCAAAACCTCATAACCTCAGTGACTATTCTCTGAGTCCTAGCTGGTACTGTTTAAATGTCTGCTGAATGGCACCACAGCAAGCACTACATTTTATCTTAATATCCCCTTGGAAGGACATTTGCTCCATTATGAAACTATGAGACTTTAAATTTGTATCAGTTAAGTCTTTCAGAGCCTTTTGACTAGCAGAAACCTGGAGTACTATACTGTTTGACGGGATTCTGACTTATTAGCAGTGAGAAAAGCTGCTAATCTTTTCATGGGTTATGATTATTTATTCATAGAAGCTAAAAAAGACCAGATAACTGAAATTCACGGACCATCCATTTAAGACTGCACACTCAGCAAAGTCCAAATAAATAAGCCTAGCTCAGAAAGTCTTCCCAAGGTACAGGTACTATTTCTATCTCTGCTGCAGTATTTATGTATGGCAAAGCTCTGGCTCCTACAGTACCTATGGTTTGTAAAGCATCTGGACTATTTGAATCTCTAGCCCTGCTGCAATACACCATCTCTGAAGAGAACTGAAGACCAGCACAGCTTCAGTCCAGAAGCTTTCTATTTTCGTTGTTCCCAGACATCATCTGGATAACCTGATAGCATGGACAAATCATATGTGGATTTGAGTTTTGTTGTTTGGTTGGTTGTGGTTTTTGGTTGTTTTTTTTGGGGGGAGCAGTTGTTGGGTTTTTTTTATTTGTTTGGTTTGTGGTTTTGGTTTTTTGGGTTTTTTTTGTTTGGTTGTTTGTTTTTTGGTTTGTTTTTTTTGTTTGGTTTTTTTTTTTTAATCTTAGATAATGGGTTTAGAAGAAAATATAAAACTTCTGTGTCCAGGTGTGGACTTGCAACCAAAGGAAGGGGAACTGTTGCCCAATGGACTCTTGGTTATATGATACAGCCTTTCTTCTCTCAAACTGAAGTTAAGCTAATTTTGTGTGTCTGGGAGGAGCATGCAGCACACTGAGCAGAATACAAAAATGCTGCTCTTAGATAATAGGTATTAAGTAAGATATTAAGTAAGCCTAGGTTCCTGGTAGCATTTGCAAGCCAAAACCTTGATGCTTGAGGCAGGGTTAGGCAATAGCAACCCCTTTCCACAGCAGTTGAACTGATCAGATCCTTTCAGCTCCTGGAAAATCATAATATCTAAAACTAATTGCTGTGCCTCCAGCTCTTTCATGCATGCATAGCTTTCTGGTGGGTTGATATTGTTGAGACTAATGAAACACAATAATAAAAATATATTTTAAAGCTACAATTTCAGGGTTTTAGCAGATTTTCAATACTAACAGCATCGAGTCCAAACTTTTCTAGTTCCATTTTCAGTATAATGTTTTGTAAATGGATTCAAGGAAATGGAGACCTAAACATGGGTTTATTTAAATCTCTGGCCTTATTTAGTCCTAACCTCTGAAATCCTAAAATATTTGTCTTTTACAGTTGTACAAATCAGGGCAAATCTAAGTCAAACATCCTGGGACCTGTTGCTCTTTTTACCTCATGTCAATGTAATTAAGGAAAAAGCTAAGAGAATAGTTACACCAAATTATAAAAAACTTGTGCCAAATAAGTATGCCCATCTGCCTCTCGTTAGCATGCTGTCACTCACACAGATGTCTGGAGATCATCCCATTTCCTTCCTGCCCTGAGAAAGAGGATTTACATTTAGACTGTAGCCACCTTCTTTTAGACTTAATTTTGATTTTCTTGCAGAAAATTCATTCTAGAGAAAGTAACATAAATGTCAGTTGCTAACTAGTTAAGGAAGAAAGCAGAGTAAAAAAAGTATAATTATTTTCTTACCTTTTATCTTTTTCTATATCATAGAATCATAGAATCATAGAATCGATTGGGTTGGAAAAGACCACCGAGATCATCGAGTCCAACCCTTGGTCCAAAGCCAGTCCATTTACTAGATCAGGGCACTCAATGCACGTCCAATCTGCGTTTAAAAATCTCCAGGGATGGGGAATCCACCACCCTCTGGGGCAGCCCATTCCATGCTGATTACTCTCTC